>NC_133335.1:190766409-191066409 GCF_042186555.1 Aquarana catesbeiana
GCTAAGCTAGATTCAACACTCCTACTTTAAGTGTAGACAGCAAAAACAAGCAGCAGTAATGAAAAGCTGGCACATTTTGTAGGAGAGTGCCAAGTGAACTTGCACAGAATGCTGCACCCAAAGTCCACTCTCAAGCGTAAAACGACCACAACTTGCTGCCTCAGAAAGAGGACAGAAGCACATAAGTTGGCATCTTGGCCATCTGTGTCAAACTTCAACAACCTTTCATAATGGATAAAGTGGTGACCACTTGGAGTGGAGAGATCTGAGGCCTCCAGCACAAGCAATGAATGCAGAACATCGGACAGCAGAAAGCCACAGGGTACACATGCCTGAGACCATAAAGATCAAGCGCACGGATGGCCCGTACGGGGATCGAACCCGCGACCTTGGCGTTATTAGCACCACGCTCTAACCAACTGAGCTAACGGCCAATATGCGACAGCCCAGCTGGGGCTGTGTCTTTCTTAGCCATCCCAGGCTCTCATTAAAGACAAGCTGCAGGAATTCCAGGTGTGCTATATCTATGCCACGCCTCATCAATCCATGAATGTAGAATATGTCCCTCCGCCTTTTAATGGTTAGCGAGCACTCTTTTGTAGGTAGCATGGCCGAGCGGTCTAAGGCGCTGGATTTAGGCTCCAGTCTCTTTGGGGGCGTGGGTTCGAATCCCACTGCTGCCAAGCTCTTTTAACAAATGCCTATCCTCGAGGGCTCAAGCGTCTATGAAGTTTCTGCTGCACTTTGCTGGCGTTCCTTGCTCTACACACTGGAATCTCAGAAAAGCAGCATTAGGAAATTGCATGTTTTGGTTGAGAAGTCTTCCAAAGGGCACACTTCTGATGAGATGACTAGTGAAATGTCGTCAACGTTACAAAACAAGTCCAACTCAATGTGACTACCTCCTGTAAGCTAGATTCCACGTTCACACTTTAAGTGTGGACACCAAAAAACAAGCAGCACTAATGAAAAGCTGGCACACTTTTCAGCAGAGTGCCAAGTGAACTAAGTGCCAGAATGCTGCACCCAAAGTCCACTCTCAAGCGTAAAGTGACCACAATCTGCAGCCTCAGAAAGAGGACTGAAGCACATAAGTTGGCATCTTGGCCATCTGTGTCAAACTTCAACAACCTTTCATAATGGATAAAGTGGTGAATACTTGAAGTTGAGAGTTCTGAGGCCTCCAGCACAAGCAATGAATTCAGAGCATGGAATGCAGGCTATGTCCCGCCGCTTTTCAGTCATTAGCGAGCACTCTTTTACAGGTAGCATGGCCGAGCGGTCTAAGGCGCTGGATTAAGGCTCCAGTCTCTTCGGGGGCGTGGGTTCGAATCCCACTGCTGCCAAGCTCTTTTAACAAAATCCCTATCCTCAAGGGCTCAAGCATCTCTGATGTTGCTGCAGTTCCTTGCCCAACACACTGGAATCTCAAAGAACACTTACCTCTCTGCTCTAGCAGCATTAGAATAACTGCATTCATTGCATGTTTTGTTTGAGAAGTCTTCCAAAGGGCACACTTCTGGTGACTAGTGAAATGTCATCAACAGTATATAACAAGTCCAACTGAATGTGACTAACTCCTGTAAGCTAGATTCAACACTCCTACTTTAAGTGTAGACAGCAAAAACAAGCAGCAGTAATGAAAAGCTGGCACGTTTTGTAGGAGAGTGCCAAGTGAACTTGCCACAGAATGCTGCACCCAAAGTCCACTCTCAAGCGTAAAACGACCACAACTTGCTGCCTCAGAAAGAGGACAGAAGCACATAAGTTGGCATCTTGGCCATCTGTGTCAAACTTCAACAACCTTTCATAATGGATAAAGTGGTGACCACTTGGAGTGGAGAGATCTGAGGCCTCCAGCACAAGCAATGAATGCAGAACATCGGACAGCAGAAAGCCACAGGGTACACATGCCTGAGACCATAAAGATCAAGCGCACGGATGGCCCGTACGGGGATCGAACCCGCGACCTTGGCGTTATTAGCACCACGCTCTAACCAACTGAGCTAACCGGCCAATATGCGACAGCCCAGCTGGGGCTGTGTCTTTCTTAGCCATCCCAGGCTCTCATTAAAGACAAGCTGCAGGAATTCCAGGTGTGCTATATCTATGCCACGGCCTCATCAATCCATGGAATGTAGAATATGTCCCTCCGCCTTTTAATGGTTAGCGAGCACTCTTTTGTAGGTAGCATGGCCGAGCGGTCTAAGGTGCTGGATTTAGGCTCCAGTCTCTTTGGGGGCGTGGGTTCGAATCCCACTGCTGCCAAGCTCTTTTAACAAATGCCTATCCTCGAGGGCTCAAGCGTCTATGAAGTTTCTGCTGCACTTTGCTGGCGTTCCTTGCTCTACACACTGGAATCTCAGAAAAGCAGCATTAGGAAATTGCATGTTTTGGTTGAGAAGTCTTCCAAAGGGCACACTTCTGATGAGATGACTAGTGAAATGTCGTCAACGTTACAAAACAAGTCCAACTCAATGTGACTACCTCCTGTAAGCTAGATTCCACGTTCACACTTTAAGTGTGGACACCAAAAAACAAGCAGCACTAATGAAAAAGCTGGCACACTTTTCAGCAGAGTGCCAAGTGAACTAAGTGCCAGAATGCTGCACCCAAAGTCTACTCTCAAGCGTAAAGTGACCACAATCTGCAGCCTCAGAAAGAGGACTGAAGCACATAAGTTGGCATCTTGGCCATCTGTGTCAAACTTCAACAACCTTTCATAATGGATAAAGTGGTGAATACTTGAAGTTGAGAGTTCTGAGGCCTCCAGCACAAGCAATGAATTCAGAGCATGGAATGCAGACTATGTCCCGCCGCTTTTCAGTCATTAGCGAGCACTCTTTTACAGGTAGCATGGCCGAGCGGTCTAAGGCGCTGGATTAAGGCTCCAGTCTCTTCGGGGGCGTGGGTTCGAATCCCACTGCTGCCAAGCTCTTTTAACAAAATCCCTATCCTCAAGGGCTCAAGCATCTCTGATGTTGCTGCAGTTCCTTGCCCAACACACTGGAATCTCAAAGAACACTTACCTCTCTGTTCTAGCAGCATTAGAATAACTGCATTCATTGCATGTTTTGTTTGAGAAGTCTTCCAAAGGGCACACTTCTGGTGACTAGTGAAATGTCATCAACAGTATATAACAAGTCCAACTGAATGTGACTAACTCCTGTAAGCTAGATTCAACACTCCTACTTTAAGTGTAGACAGCAAAAACAAGCAGCAGTAATGAAAAGCTGGCACATTTTGTAGGAGAGTGCCAAGTGAACTTGCCACAGAATGCTGCACCCAAAGTCCACTCTCAAGCGTAAAACGACCACAACTTGCTGCCTCAGAAAGAGGACAGAAGCACATAAGTTGGCATCTTGGCCATCTGTGTCAAACTTCAACAACCTTTCATAATGGATAAAGTGGTGACCACTTGGAGTGGAGAGATCTGAGGCCTCCAGCACAAGCAATGAATGCAGAACATCGGACAGCAGAAAGCCACAGGGTACACATGCCTGAGACCATAAAGATCAAGCGCACGGATGGCCCGTACGGGGATCGAACCCGCGACCTTGGCGTTATTAGCACCACGCTCTAACCAACTGAGCTAACCGGCCAATATGCGACAGCCCAGCTGGGGCTGTGTCTTTCTTAGCCATCCCAGGCTCTCATTAAAGACAAGCTGCAGGAATTCCAGGTGTGCTATATCTATGCCACGGCCTCATCAATCCATGGAATGTAGAATATGTCCCTCCGCCTTTTAATGGTTAGCGAGCACTCTTTTGTAGGTAGCATGGCCGAGCGGTCTAAGGCGCTGGATTTAGGCTCCAGTCTCTTTGGGGGCGTGGGTTCGAATCCCACTGCTGCCAAGCTCTTTTAACAAATGCCTATCCTCGAGGGCTCAAGCGTCTATGAAGTTTCTGCTGCACTTTGCTGGCGTTCCTTGCTCTACACACTGGAATCTCAGAAAAGCAGCATTAGGAAATTGCATGTTTTGGTTGAGAAGTCTTCCAAAGGGCACACTTCTGATGAGATGACTAGTGAAATGTCGTCAACGTTACAAAACAAGTCCAACTCAATGTGACTACCTCCTGTAAGCTAGATACCACGTTCACACTTTAAGTGTGGACACCAAAAAACAAGCAGCACTAATGAAAAGCTGGCACACTTTTCAGCAGAGTGCCAAGTGAACTAAGTGCCAGAATGCTGCACCCAAAGTCCACTCTCAAGCGTAAAGTGACCACAATCTGCAGCCTCAGAAAGAGGACTGAAGCACATAAGTTGGCATCTTGGCCATCTGTGTCAAACTTCAACAACCTTTCATAATGGATAAAGTGGTGAATACTTGAAGTTGAGAGTTCTGAGGCCTCCAGCACAAGCAATGAATTCAGAGCATGGAATGCAGACTATGTCCCGCCGCTTTTCAGTCATTAGCGAGCACTCTTTTACAGGTAGCATGGCCGAGCGGTCTAAGGCGCTGGATTAAGGCTCCAGTCTCTTCGGGGGCGTGGGTTCGAATCCCACTGCTACCAAGCTCTTTTAACAAAATCCCTATCCTCAAGGGCTCAAGCATCTCTGATGTTGCTGCAGTTCCTTGCCCAACACACTGACATCTCAAAGAACACTTACCTCTCTGCTCTAGCAGCATTAGAATAACTGCATTCATTGCATGTTTTGTTTGAGAAGTCTTCCAAAGGGCACACTTCTGGTGACTAGTGAAATGTCATCAACAGTATATAACAAGTCCAACTGAATGTGACTAACTCCTGTAAGCTAGATTCAACACTCCTACTTTAAGTGTAGACAGCAAAAACAAGCAGCAGTAATGAAAAGCTGGCACATTTTGTAGGAGAGTGCCAAGTGAACTTGCCACAGAATGCTGCACCCAAAGTCCACTCTCAAGCGTAAAACGACCACAACTTGCTGCCTCAGAAAGAGGACAGAAGCACATAAGTTGGCATCTTGGCCATCTGTGTCAAACTTCAACAACCTTTCATAATGGATAAAGTGGTGACCACTTGGAGTGGAGAGATCTGAGGCCTCCAGCACAAGCAATGAATGCAGAACATCGGACAGCAGAAAGCCACAGGGTACACATGCCTGAGACCATAAAGATCAAGCGCACGGATGGCCCGTACGGGGATCGAACCCGCGACCTTGGCGTTATTAGCACCACGCTCTAACCAACTGAGCTAACCGGCCAATATGCGACAGCCCAACTGGGGCTGTGTCTTTCTTAGCCATCCCAGGCTCTCATTAAAGACAAGCTGCAGGAATTCCAGGTGTGCTATATCTATGCCACGGCCTCATCAATCCATGGAATGTAGAATATGTCCCTCCGCCTTTTAATGGTTAGCGAGCACTCTTTTGTAGGTAGCATGGCCGAGCGGTCTAAGGCGCTGGATTTAGGCTCCAGTCTCTTTGGGGGCGTGGGTTCGAATCCCACTGCTGCCAAGCTCTTTTAACAAATGCCTATCCTCGAGGGCTCAAGCGTCTATGAAGTTTCTGCTGCACTTTGCTGGCGTTCCTTGCTCTACACACTGGAATCTCAGAAAAGCAGCATTAGGAAATTGCATGTTTTGGTTGAGAAGTCTTCCAAAGGGCACACTTCTGATGAGATGACTAGTGAAATGTCGTCAACGTTACAAAACAAGTCCAACTCAATGTGACTACCTCCTGTAAGCTAGATTCCACGTTCACACTTTAAGTGTGGACACCAAAAAACAAGCAGCACTAATGAAAAGCTGGCACACTTTTCAGCAGAGTGCCAAGTGAACTAAGTGCCAGAATGCTGCACCCAAAGTCCACTCTCAAGCGTAAAGTGACCACAATCTGCAGCCTCAGAAAGAGGACTGAAGCACATAAGTTGGCATCTTGGCCATCTGTGTCAAACTTCAACAACCTTTCATAATGGATAAAGTGGTGAATACTTGAAGTTGAGAGTTCTGAGGCCTCCAGCACAAGCAATGAATTCAGAGCATGGAATGCAGACTATGTCCCGCCGCTTTTCAGTCATTAGCGAGCACTCTTTTACAGGTAGCATGGCCGAGCGGTCTAAGGCGCTGGATTAAGGCTCCAGTCTCTTCGGGGGCGTGGGTTCGAATCCCACTGCTGCCAAGCTCTTTTAACAAAATCCCTATCCTCAAGGGCTCAAGCATCTCTGATGTTGCTGCAGTTCCTTGCCCAACACACTGGAATCTCAAAGAACACTTACCTCTCTGCTCTAGCAGCATTAGAATAACTGCATTCATTGCATGTTTTGTTTGAGAAGTCTTCCAAAGGGCACACTTCTGGTGACTAGTGAAATGTCATCAACAGTATATAACAAGTCCAACTGAATGTGACTAACTCCTGTAAGCTAGATTCAACACTCCTACTTTAAGTGTAGACAGCAAAAACAAGCAGCAGTAATGAAAAGCTGGCACATTTTGTAGGAGAGTGCCAAGTGAACTTGCCACAGAATGCTGCACCCAAAGTCCACTCTCAAGCGTAAAACGACCACAACTTGCTGCCTCAGAAAGAGGACAGAAGCACATAAGTTGGCATCTTGGCCATCTGTGTCAAACTTCAACAACCTTTCATAATGGATAAAGTGGTGACCACTTGGAGTGGAGAGATCTGAGGCCTCCAGCACAAGCAATGAATGCAGAACATCGGACAGCAGAAAGCCACAGGGTACACATGCCTGAGACCATAAAGATCAAGCGCACGGATGGCCCGTACGGGGATCCAACCCACGACCTTGGCGTTATTAGCACCACGCTCTAACCAACTGAGCTAACTGGCCAATATGCAACAGCCCAGCTGGGGCTGTGTCTTTCTTAGCCATCCCAGGCTCTCATTAAAGACAAGCTGCAGGAATTCCAGGTGTGCTATATCTATGCCACGGCCTCATCAATCCATGGAATGTAGAATATGTCCCTCCGCCTTTTAATGGTTAGCGAGCACTCTTTTGTAGGTAGCATGGCCGAGCGGTCTAAGGCGCTGGATTTAGGCTCCAGTCTCTTTGGGGGCGTGGGTTCGAATCCCACTGCTGCCAAGCTCTTTTAACAAATGCCTATCCTCGAGGGCTCAAGCGTCTATGAAGTTTCTGCTGCACTTTGCTGGCGTTCCTTGCTCTACACACTGGAATCTCAGAAAAGCAGCATTAGGAAATTGCATGTTTTGGTTGAGAAGTCTTCCAAAGGGCACACTTCTGATGAGATGACTAGTGAAATGTCGTCAACGTTACAAAACAAGTCCAACTCAATGTGACTACCTCCTGTAAGCTAGATTCCACGTTCACACTTTAAGTGTGGACACCAAAAAACAAGCAGCACTAATGAAAAGCTGGCACACTTTTCAGCAGAGTGCCAAGTGAACTAAGTGCCAGAATGCTGCACCCAAAGTCCACTCTCAAGCGTAAAGTGACCACAATCTGCAGCCTCAGAAAGAGGACTGAAGCACATAAGTTGGCATCTTGGCCATCTGTGTCAAACTTCAACAACCTTTCATAATGGATAAAGTGGTGAATACTTGAAGTTGAGAGTTCTGAGGCCTCCAGCACAAGCAATGAATTCAGAGCATGGAATGCAGACTATGTCCCGCCGCTTTTCAGTCATTAGCGAGCACTCTTTTACAGGTAGCATGGCCGAGCGGTCTAAGGCGCTGGATTAAGGCTCCAGTCTCTTCGGGGGCGTGGGTTCGAATCCCACTGCTGCCAAGCTCTTTTAACAAAATCCCTATCCTCAAGGGCTCAAGCATCTCTGATGTTGCTGCAGTTCCTTGCCCAACACACTGGAATCTCAAAGAACACTTACCTCTCTGCTCTAGCAGCATTAGAATAACTGCATTCATTGCATGTTTTGTTTGAGAAGTCTTCCAAAGGGCACACTTCTGGTGACTAGTGAAATGTCATCAACAGTATATAACAAGTCCAACTGAATGTGACTAACTCCTGTAAGCTAGATTCAACACTCCTACTTTAAGTGTAGACAGCAAAAACAAGCAGCAGTAATGAAAAGCTGGCACATTTTGTAGGAGAGTGCCAAGTGAACTTGCCACAGAATGCTGCACCCAAAGTCCACTCTCAAGCGTAAAACGACCACAACTTGCTGCCTCAGAAAGAGGACAGAAGCACATAAGTTGGCATCTTGGCCATCTGTGTCAAACTTCAACAACCTTTCATAATGGATAAAGTGGTGACCACTTGGAGTGGAGAGATCTGAGGCCTCCAGCACAAGCAATGAATGCAGAACATCGGACAGCAGAAAGCCACAGGGTACACATGCCTGAGACCATAAAGATCAAGCGTACGGATGGCCCGAAAGGGGATCGAACCCGCGACCTTGGCGTTATTAGCACCACGCTCTAACCAACTGAGCTAACCGGCCAATATGCAACAGCCCAGCTGGGGCTGTGTCTTTCTTAGCCATCCCAGGCTCTCATTAAAGACAAGCTGCAGGAATTCCAGGTGTGCTATATCTATGCCACGGCCTCATCAATCCATGGAATGTAGAATATGTCCCTCCGCCTTTTAATGGTTAGCGAGCACTCTTTTGTAGGTAGCATGGCTGAGCGGTCTAAGGCGCTGGATTTAGGCTCCAGTCTCTTTGGGGGCGTGGGTTCGAATCCCACTGCTGCCAAGCTCTTTTAACAAATGCCTATCCTCGAGGGCTCAAGCGTCTATGAAGTTTCTGCTGCACTTTGCTGGCGTTCCTTGCTCTACACACTGGAATCTCAGAAAAGCAGCATTAGGAAATTGCATGTTTTGGTTGAGAAGTCTTCCAAAGGGCACACTTCTGATGAGATGACTAGTGAAATGTCGTCAACGTTACAAAACAAGTCCAACTCAATGTGACTACCTCCTGTAAGCTAGATTCCACGTTCACACTTTAAGTGTGGACACCAAAAAACAAGCAGCACTAATGAAAAGCTGGCACACTTTTCAGCAGAGTGCCAAGTGAACTAAGTGCCAGAATGCTGCACCCAAAGTCCACTCTCAAGCGTAAAGTGACCACAATCTGCAGCCTCAGAAAGAGGACTGAAGCACATAAGTTGGCATCTTGGCCATCTGTGTCAAACTTCAACAACCTTTCATAATGGATAAAGTGGTGAATACTTGAAGTTGAGAGTTCTGAGGCCTCCAGCACAAGCAATGAATTCAGAGCATGGAATGCAGACTATGTCCCGCCGCTTTTCAGTCATTAGCGAGCACTCTTTTACAGGTAGCATGGCCGAGCGGTCTAAGGCGCTGGATTAAGGCTCCAGTCTCTTCGGGGGCGTGGGTTCGAATCCCACTGCTGCCAAGCTCTTTTAACAAAATCCCTATCCTCAAGGGCTCAAGCATCTCTGATGTTGCTGCAGTTCCTTGCCCAACACACTGGAATCTCAAAGAACACTTACCTCTCTGCTCTAGCAGCATTAGAATAACTGCATTCATTGCATGTTTTGTTTGAGAAGTCTTCCAAAGGGCACACTTCTGGTGACTAGTGAAATGTCATCAACAGTATATAACAAGTCCAACTGAATGTGACTAACTCCTGTAAGCTAGATTCAACACTCCTACTTTAAGTATAGACAGCAAAAACAAGCAGCAGTAATGAAAAGCTGGCACATTTTGTAGGAGAGTGCCAAGTGAACTTGCCACAGAATGCTGCACCCAAAGTCCACTCTCAAGCGTAAAACGACCACAACTTGCTGCCTCAGAAAGAGGACAGAAGCACATAAGTTGGCATCTTGGCCATCTGTGTCAAACTTCAACAACCTTTCATAATGGATAAAGTGGTGACCACTTGGAGTGGAGAGATCTGAGGCCTCCAGCACAAGCAATGAATGCAGAACATCGGACAGCAGAAAGCCACAGGGTACACATGCCTGAGACCATAAAGATCAAGCGCACGGATGGCCCGTACGGGGATCGAACCCGCGACCTTGGCGTTATTAGCACCACGCTCTAACCAACTGAGCTAACCGGCCAATATGCGACAGCCCAGCTGGGGCTGTGTCTTTCTTAGCCATCCCAGGCTCTCATTAAAGACAAGCTGCAGGAATTCCAGGTGTGCTATATCTATGCCACGGCCTCATCAATCCATGGAATGTAGAATATGTCCCTCCGCCTTTTAATGGTTAGCGAGCACTCTTTTGTAGGTAGCATGGCCGAGCGGTCTAAGGCGCTGGATTTAGGCTCCAGTCTCTTTGGGGGCGTGGGTTCGAATCCCACTGCTGCCAAGCTCTTTTAACAAATGCCTATCCTCGAGGGCTCAAGCGTCTATGAAGTTTCTGCTGCACTTTGCTGGCGTTCCTTGCTCTACACACTGGAATCTCAGAAAAGCAGCATTAGGAAATTGCATGTTTTGGTTGAGAAGTCTTCCAAAGGGCACACTTCTGATGAGGTGACTAGTGAAATGTCGTCAACGTTACAAAACAAGTCCAACTCAATGTGACTACCTCCTGTAAGCTAGATTCCACGTTCACACTTTAAGTGTGGACACCAAAAAACAAGCAGCACTAATGAAAAGCTGGCACACTTTTCAGCAGAGTGCCAAGTGAACTAAGTGCCAGAATGCTGCACCCAAAGTCCACTCTCAAGCGTAAAGTGACCACAATCTGCAGCCTCAGAAAGAGGACTGAAGCACATAAGTTGGCATCTTGGCCATCTGTGTCAAACTTCAACAACCTTTCATAATGGATAAAGTGGTGAATACTTGAAGTTGAGAGTTCTGAGGCCTCCAGCACAAGCAATGAATTCAGAGCATGGAATGCAGACTATGTCCCGCCGCTTTTCAGTCATTAGCGAGCACTCTTTTACAGGTAGCATGGCCGAGCGGTCTAAGGCGCTGGATTAAGGCTCCAGTCTCTTCGGGGGCGTGGGTTCGAATCCCACTGCTGCCAAGCTCTTTTAACAAAATCCCTATCCTCAAGGGCTCAAGCATCTCTGATGTTGCTGCAGTTCCTTGCCCAACACACTGGAATCTCAAAGAACACTTACCTCTCTGCTCTAGCAGCATTAGAATAACTGCATTCATTGCATGTTTTGTTTGAGAAGTCTTCCAAAGGGCACACTTCTGGTGACTAGTGAAATGTCATCAACAGTATATAACAAGTCCAACTGAATGTGACTAACTCCTGTAAGCTAGATTCAACACTCCTACTTTAAGTGTAGACAGCAAAAACAAGCAGCAGTAATGAAAAGCTGGCACATTTTGTAGGAGAGTGCCAAGTGAACTTGCCACAGAATGCTGCACCCAAAGTCCACTCTCAAGCGTAAAAGGACCACAACTTGCTGCCTCAGAAAGAGGACAGAAGCACATAAGTTGGCATCTTGGCCATCTGTGTCAAACTTCAACAACCTTTCATAATGGATAAAGTGGTGACCACTTGGAGTGGAGAGATCTGAGGCCTCCAGCACAAGCAATGAATGCAGAACATCGGACAGCAGAAAGCCACAGGGTACACATGCCTGAGACCATAAAGATCAAGCGCACGGATGGCCCGTACGGGGATCGAACCCGCGACCTTGGCGTTATTAGCACCACGCTCTAACCAACTGAGCTAACCGGCCAATATGCGACAGCCCAGCTGGGGCTGTGTCTTTCTTAGCCATCCCAGGCTCTCATTAAAGACAAGCTGCAGGAATTCCAGGTGTGCTATATCTATGCCACGGCCTCATCAATCCATGGAATGTAGAATATGTCCCTCCGCCTTTTAATGGTTAGCGAGCACTCTTTTGTAGGTAGCATGGCCGAGCGGTCTAAGGCGCTGGATTTAGGCTCCAGTCTCTTTGGGGGCGTGGGTTCGAATCCCACTGCTGCCAAGCTCTTTTAACAAATGCCTATCCTCGAGGGCTCAAGCGTCTATGAAGTTTCTGCTGCACTTTGCTGGCGTTCCTTGCTCTACACACTGGAATCTCAGAAAAGCAGCATTAGGAAATTGCATGTTTTGGTTGAGAAGTCTTCCAAAGGGCACACTTCTGATGAGATGACTAGTGAAATGTCGTCAACGTTACAAAACAAGTCCAACTCAATGTGACTACCTCCTGTAAGCTAGATTCCACGTTCACACTTTAAGTGTGGACACCAAAAAACAAGCAGCACTAATGAAAAGCTGGCACACTTTTCAGCAGAGTGCCAAGTGAACTAAGTGCCAGAATGCTGCACCCAAAGTCCACTCTCAAGCGTAAAGTGACCACAATCTGCAGCCTCAGAAAGAGGACTGAAGCACATAAGTTGGCATCTTGGCCATCTGTGTCAAACTTCAACAACCTTTCATAATGGATAAAGTGGTGAATACTTGAAGTTGAGAGTTCTGAGGCCTCCAGCACAAGCAATGAATTCAGAGCATGGAATGCAGGCTATGTCCCGCCGCTTTTCAGTCATTAGCGAGCACTCTTTTACAGGTAGCATGGCCGAGCGGTCTAAGGCGCTGGATTAAGGCTCCAGTCTCTTCGGGGGCGTGGGTTCGAATCCCACTGCTGCCAAGCTCTTTTAACAAAATCCCTATCCTCAAGGGCTCAAGCATCTCTGATGTTGCTGCAGTTCCTTGCCCAACACACTGGAATCTCAAAGAACACTTACCTCTCTGCTCTAGCAGCATTAGAATAACTGCATTCATTGCATGTTTTGTTTGAGAAGTCTTCCAAAGGGCACACTTCTGGTGACTAGTGAAATGTCATCAACAGTATATAACAAGTCCAACTGAATGTGACTAACTCCTGTAAGCTAGATTCAACACTCCTACTTTAAGTGTAGACAGCAAAAACAAGCAGCAGTAATGAAAAGCTGGCACGTTTTGTAGGAGAGTGCCAAGTGAACTTGCCACAGAATGCTGCACCCAAAGTCCACTCTCAAGCGTAAAACGACCACAACTTGCTGCCTCAGAAAGAGGACAGAAGCACATAAGTTGGCATCTTGGCCATCTGTGTCAAACTTCAACAACCTTTCATAATGGATAAAGTGGTGACCACTTGGAGTGGAGAGATCTGAGGCCTCCAGCACAAGCAATGAATGCAGAACATCGGACAGCAGAAAGCCACAGGGTACACATGCCTGAGACCATAAAGATCAAGCGCACGGATGGCCCGTACGGGGATCGAACCCGCGACCTTGGCGTTATTAGCACCATGCTCTAACCAACTGAGCTAACCGGCCAATATGCGACAGCCCAGCTGGGGCTGTGTCTTTCTTAGCCATCCCAGGCTCTCATTAAAGACAAGCTGCAGGAATTCCAGGTGTGCTATATCTATGCCACGGCCTCATCAATCCATGGAATGTAGAATATGTCCCTCCGCCTTTTAATGGTTAGCGAGCACTCTTTTGTAGGTAGCATGGCCGAGCGGTCTAAGGCGCTGGATTTAGGCTCCAGTCTCTTTGGGGGCGTGGGTTCGAATCCCACTGCTGCCAAGCTCTTTTAACAAATGCCTATCCTCGAGGGCTCAAGCGTCTATGAAGTTTCTGCTGCACTTTGCTGGCGTTCCTTGCTCTACACACTGGAATCTCAGAAAAGCAGCATTAGGAAATTGCATGTTTTGGTTGAGAAGTCTTCCAAAGGGCACACTTCTGATGAGATGACTAGTGAAATGTCGTCAACGTTACAAAACAAGTCCAACTCAATGTGACTACCTCCTGTAAGCTAGATTCCACGTTCACACTTTAAGTGTGGACACCAAAAAACAAGCAGCACTAATGAAAAGCTGGCACACTTTTCAGCAGAGTGCCAAGTGAACTAAGTGCCAGAATGCTGCACCCAAAGTCCACTCTCAAGCGTAAAGTGACCACAATCTGCAGCCTCAGAAAGAGGACTGAAGCACATAAGTTGGCATCTTGGCCATCTGTGTCAAACTTCAACAACCTTTCATAATGGATAAAGTGGTGAATACTTGAAGTTGAGAGTTCTGAGGCCTCCAGCACAAGCAATGAATTCAGAGCATGGAATGCAGACTATGTCCCGCCGCTTTTCAGTCATTAGCGAGCACTCTTTTACAGGTAGCATGGCCGAGCGGTCTAAGGCGCTGGATTAAGGCTCCAGTCTCTTCGGGGGCGTGGGTTCGAATCCCACTGCTGCCAAGCTCTTTTAACAAAATCCCTATCCTCAAGGGCTCAAGCATCTCTGATGTTGCTGCAGTTCCTTGCCCAACACACTGGAATCTCAAAGAACACTTACCTCTCTGCTCTAGCAGCATTAGAATAACTGCATTCATTGCATGTTTTGTTTGAGAAGTCTTCCAAAGGGCACACTTCTGGTGACTAGTGAAATGTCATCAACAGTATATAACAAGTCCAACTGAATGTGACTAACTCCTGTAAGCTAGATTCAACACTCCTACTTTAAGTGTAGACAGCAAAAACAAGCAGCAGTAATGAAAAGCTGGCACATTTTGTAGGAGAGTGCCAAGTGAACTTGCCACAGAATGCTGCACCCAAAGTCCACTCTCAAGCGTAAAAGGACCACAACTTGCTGCCTCAGAAAGAGGACAGAAGCACATAAGTTGGCATCTTGGCCATCTGTGTCAAACTTCAACAACCTTTCATAATGGATAAAGTGGTGACCACTTGGAGTGGAGAGATCTGAGGCCTCCAGCACAAGCAATGAATGCAGAACATCGGACAGCAGAAAGCCACAGGGTACACATGCCTGAGACCATAAAGATCAAGCGCACGGATGGCCCGTACGGGGATCGAACCCGCGACCTTGGCGTTATTAGCACCACGCTCTAACCAACTGAGCTAACCGGCCAATATGCGACAGCCCAGCTGGGGCTGTGTCTTTCTTAGCCATCCCAGGCTCTCATTAAAGACAAGCTGCAGGAATTCCAGGTGTGCTATATCTATGCCACGGCCTCATCAATCCATGGAATGTAGAATATGTCCCTCCGCCTTTTAATGGTTAGCGAGCACTCTTTTGTAGGTAGCATGGCCGAGCGGTCTAAGGCGCTGGATTTAGGCTCCAGTCTCTTTGGTGGCGTGGGTTCGAATCCCACTGCTGCCAAGCTCTTTTAACAAATGCCTATCCTCGAGGGCTCAAGCGTCTATGAAGTTTCTGCTGCACTTTGCTGGCGTTCCTTGCTCTACACACTGGAATCTCAGAAAAGCAGCATTAGGAAATTGCATGTTTTGGTTGAGAAGTCTTCCAAAGGGCACACTTCTGATGAGATGACTAGTGAAATGTCGTCAACGTTACAAAACAAGTCCAACTCAATGTGACTACCTCCTGTAAGCTAGATACCACGTTCACACTTTAAGTGTGGACACCAAAAAACAAGCAGCACTAATGAAAAGCTGGCACACTTTTCAGCAGAGTGCCAAGTGAACTAAGTGCCAGAATGCTGCACCCAAAGTCCACTCTCAAGCGTAAAGTGACCACAATCTGCAGCCTCAGAAAGAGGACTGAAGCACATAAGTTGGCATCTTGGCCATCTGTGTCAAACTTCAACAACCTTTCATAATGGATAAAGTGGTGAATACTTGAAGTTGAGAGTTCTGAGGCCTCCAGCACAAGCAATGAATTCAGAGCATGGAATGCAGACTATGTCCCGCCGCTTTTCAGTCATTAGCGAGCACTCTTTTACAGGTAGCATGGCCGAGCGGTCTAAGGCGCTGGATTAAGGCTCCAGTCTCTTCGGGGGCGTGGGTTCGAATCCCACTGCTGCCAAGCTCTTTTAACAAAATCCCTATCCTCAAGGGCTCAAGCATCTCTGATGTTGCTGCAGTTCCTTGCCCAACACACTGACATCTCAAAGAACACTTACCTCTCTGCTCTAGCAGCATTAGAATAACTGCATTCATTGCATGTTTTGTTTGAGAAGTCTTCCAAAGGGCACACTTCTGGTGACTAGTGAAATGTCATCAACAGTATATAACAAGTCCAACTGAATGTGACTAACTCCTGTAAGCTAGATTCAACACTCCTACTTTAAGTGTAGACAGCAAAAACAAGCAGCAGTAATGAAAAGCTGGCACATTTTGTAGGAGAGTGCCAAGTGAACTTGCCACAGAATGCTGCACCCAAAGTCCACTCTCAAGCGTAAAAGGACCACAACTTGCTGCCTCAGAAAGAGGACAGAAGCACATAAGTTGGCATCTTGGCCATCTGTGTCAAACTTCAACAACCTTTCATAATGGATAAAGTGGTGACCACTTGGAGTGGAGAGATCTGAGGCCTCCAGCACAAGCAATGAATGCAGAACATCGGACAGCAGAAAGCCACAGGGTACACATGCCTGAGACCATAAAGATCAAGCGCACGGATGGCCCGTACGGGGATCGAACCCGCGACCTTGGCGTTATTAGCACCACGCTCTAACCAACTGAGCTAACCGGCCAATATGCGACAGCCCAGCTGGGGCTGTGTCTTTCTTAGCCATCCCAGGCTCTCATTAAAGACAAGCTGCAGGAATTCCAGGTGTGCTATATCTATGCCACGGCCTCATCAATCCATGGAATGTAGAATATGTCCCTCCGCCTTTTAATGGTTAGCGAGCACTCTTTTGTAGGTAGTATGGCCGAGCGGTCTAAGGCGCTGGATTTAGGCTCCAGTCTCTTTGGGGGCGTGGGTTCGAATCCCACTGCTGCCAAGCTCTTTTAACAAATGCCTATCCTCGAGGGCTCAAGCGTCTATGAAGTTTCTGCTGCACTTTGCTGGCGTTCCTTGCTCTACACACTGGAATCTCAGAAAAGCAGCATTAGGAAATTGCATGTTTTGGTTGAGAAGTCTTCCAAAGGGCACACTTCTGATGAGATGACTAGTGAAATGTCGTCAACGTTACAAAACAAGTCCAACTCAATGTGACTACCTCCTGTAAGCTAGATTCCACGTTCACACTTTAAGTGTGGACACCAAAAAACAAGCAGCACTAATGAAAAGCTGGCACACTTTTCAGCAGAGTGCCAAGTGAACTAAGTGCCAGAATGCTGCACCCAAAGTCCACTCTCAAGCGTAAAGTGACCACAATCTGCAGCCTCAGAAAGAGGACTGAAGCACATAAGTTGGCATCTTGGCCATCTGTGTCAAACTTCAACAACCTTTCATAATGGATAAAGTGGTGAATACTTGAAGTTGAGAGTTCTGAGGCCTCCAGCACAAGCAATGAATTCAGAGCATGGAATGCAGACTATGTCCCGCCGCTTTTCAGTCATTAGCGAGCACTCTTTTACAGGTAGCATGGCCGAGCGGTCTAAGGCGCTGGATTAAGGCTCCAGTCTCTTCGGGGGCGTGGGTTCGAATCCCACTGCTGCCAAGCTCTTTTAACAAAATCCCTATCCTCAAGGGCTCAAGCATCTCTGATGTTGCTGCAGTTCCTTGCCCAACACACTGGCATCTCAAAGAACACTTACCTCTCTGCTCTAGCAGCATTAGAATAACTGCATTCATTGCATGTTTTGTTTGAGAAGTCTTCCAAAGGGCACACTTCTGGTGACTAGTGAAATGTCATCAACAGTATATAACAAGTCCAACTGAATGTGACTAACTCCTGTAAGCTAGATTCAACACTCCTACTTTAAGTGTAGACAGCAAAAACAAGCAGCAGTAATGAAAAGCTGGCACATTTTGTAGGAGAGTGCCAAGTGAACTTGCCACAGAATGCTGCACCCAAAGTCCACTCTCAAGCGTAAAACGACCACAACTTGCTGCCTCAGAAAGAGGACAGAAGCACATAAGTTGGCATCTTGGCCATCTGTGTCAAACTTCAACAACCTTTCATAATGGATAAAGTGGTGAATACTTGAAGTTGAGAGTTCTGAGGCCTCCAGCACAAGCAATGAATTCAGAGCATGGAATGCAGACTATGTCCCGCCGCTTTTCAGTCATTAGCGAGCACTCTTTTACAGGTAGCATGGCCGAGCGGTCTAAGGCGCTGGATTAAGGCTCCAGTCTCTTCGGGGGCGTGGGTTCGAATCCCACTGCTGCCAAGCTCTTTTAACAAAATCCCTATCCTCAAGGGCTCAAGCATCTCTGATGTTGCTGCAGTTCCTTGCCCAACACACTGGCATCTCAAAGAACACTTACCTCTCTGCTCTAGCAGCATTAGAATAACTGCATTCATTGCATGTTTTGTTTGAGAAGTCTTCCAAAGGGCACACTTCTGGTGACTAGTGAAATGTCATCAACAGTATATAACAAGTCCAACTGAATGTGACTAACTCCTGTAAGCTAGATTCAACACTCCTACTTTAAGTGTAGACAGCAAAAACAAGCAGCAGTAATGAAAAGCTGGCACATTTTGTAGGAGAGTGCCAAGTGAACTTGCCACAGAATGCTGCACCCAAAGTCCACTCTCAAGCGTAAAACGACCACAACTTGCTGCCTCAGAAAGAGGACAGAAGCACATAAGTTGGCATCTTGGCCATCTGTGTCAAACTTCAACAACCTTTCATAATGGATAAAGTGGTGACCACTTGGAGTGGAGAGATCTGAGGCCTCCAGCACAAGCAATGAATGCAGAACATCGGACAGCAGAAAGCCACAGGGTACACATGCCTGAGACCATAAAGATCAAGCGCACGGATGGCCCGTACGGGGATCGAACCCGCGACCTTGGCGTTATTAGCACCACGCTCTAACCAACTGAGCTAACCGGCCAATATGCGACAGCCCAGCTGGGGCTGTGTCTTTCTTAGCCATCCCAGGCTCTCATTAAAGACAAGCTGCAGGAATTCCAGGTGTGCTATATCTATGCCACGGCCTCATCAATCCATGGAATGTAGAATATGTCCCTCCGCCTTTTAATGGTTAGCGAGCACTCTTTTGTAGGTAGTATGGCCGAGCGGTCTAAGGCGCTGGATTTAGGCTCCAGTCTCTTTGGGGGCGTGGGTTCGAATCCCACTGCTGCCAAGCTCTTTTAACAAATGCCTATCCTCGAGGGCTCAAGCGTCTATGAAGTTTCTGCTGCACTTTGCTGGCGTTCCTTGCTCTACACACTGGAATCTCAGAAAAGCAGCATTAGGAAATTGCATGTTTTGGTTGAGAAGTCTTCCAAAGGGCACACTTCTGATGAGATGACTAGTGAAATGTCGTCAACGTTACAAAACAAGTCCAACTCAATGTGACTACCTCCTGTAAGCTAGATTCCACGTTCACACTTTAAGTGTGGACACCAAAAAACAAGCAGCACTAATGAAAAGCTGGCACACTTTTCAGCAGAGTGCCAAGTGAACTAAGTGCCAGAATGCTGCACCCAAAGTCCACTCTCAAGCGTAAAGTGACCACAATCTGCAGCCTCAGAAAGAGGACTGAAGCACATAAGTTGGCATCTTGGCCATCTGTGTCAAACTTCAACAACCTTTCATAATGGATAAAGTGGTGAATACTTGAAGTTGAGAGTTCTGAGGCCTCCAGCACAAGCAATGAATTCAGAGCATGGAATGCAGACTATGTCCCGCCGCTTTTCAGTCATTAGCGAGCACTCTTTTACAGGTAGCATGGCCGAGCGGTCTAAGGCGCTGGATTAAGGCTCCAGTCTCTTCGGGGGCGTGGGTTCGAATCCCACTGCTGCCAAGCTCTTTTAACAAAATCCCTATCCTCAAGGGCTCAAGCATCTCTGATGTTGCTGCAGTTCCTTGCCCAACACACTGGCATCTCAAAGAACACTTACCTCTCTGCTCTAGCAGCATTAGAATAACTGCATTCATTGCATGTTTTGTTTGAGAAGTCTTCCAAAGGGCACACTTCTGGTGACTAGTGAAATGTCATCAACAGTATATAACAAGTCCAACTGAATGTGACTAACTCCTGTAAGCTAGATTCAACACTCCTACTTTAAGTGTAGACAGCAAAAACAAGCAGCAGTAATGAAAAGCTGGCACATTTTGTAGGAGAGTGCCAAGTGAACTTGCCACAGAATGCTGCACCCAAAGTCCACTCTCAAGCGTAAAACGACCACAACTTGCTGCCTCAGAAAGAGGACAGAAGCACATAAGTTGGCATCTTGGCCATCTGTGTCAAACTTCAACAACCTTTCATAATGGATAAAGTGGTGACCACTTGGAGTGGAGAGATCTGAGGCCTCCAGCACAAGCAATGAATGCAGAACATCGGACAGCAGAAAGCCACAGGGTACACATGCCTGAGACCATAAAGATCAAGTGCACGGATGGCCCGTACGGGGATCGAACCCGCGACCTTGGCGTTATTAGCACCACGCTCTAACCAACTGAGCTAACCAGCCAATATGCGACAGCCCAGCTGGGGCTGTGTCTTTCTTAGCCATCCCAGGCTCTCATTAAAGACAAGCTGCAGGAATTCCAGGTGTGCTATATCTATGCCACGGCCTCATCAATCCATGGAATGTAGAATATGTCCCTCCGCCTTTTAATGGTTAGCGAGCACTCTTTTGTAGGTAGCATGGCCGAGCGGTCTAAGGCGCTGGATTTAGGCTCCAGTCTCTTTAGGGGCGTGGGTTCGAATCCCACTGCTGCCAAGCTCTTTTAACAAATGCCTATCCTCGAGGGCTCAAGCGTCTATGAAGTTTCTGCTGCACTTTGCTGGCGTTCCTTGCTCTACACACTGGAATCTCAGAAAAGCAGCATTAGGAAATTGCATGTTTTGGTTGAGAAGTCTTCCAAAGGGCACACTTCTGATGAGATGACTAGTGAAATGTCGTCAACGTTACAAAACAAGTCCAACTCAATGTGACTACCTCCTGTAAGCTAGATTCCACGTTCACACTTTAAGTGTGGACACCAAAAAACAAGCAGCACTAATGAAAAGCTGGCACACTTTTCAGCAGAGTGCCAAGTGAACTAAGTGCCAGAATGCTGCACCCAAAGTCCACTCTCAAGCGTAAAGTGACCACAATCTGCAGCCTCAGAAAGAGGACTGAAGCACATAAGTTGGCATCTTGGCCATCTGTGTCAAACTTCAACAACCTTTCATAATGGATAAAGTGGTGAATACTTGAAGTTGAGAGTTCTGAGGCCTCCAGCACAAGCAATGAATTCAGAGCATGGAATGCAGACTATGTCCCGCCGCTTTTCAGTCATTAGCGAGCGCTCTTTTACAGGTAGCATGGCCGAGCGGTCTAAGGTGCTGGATTAAGGCTCCAGTCTCTTCGGGGGCGTGGGTTCGAATCCCACTGCTGCCAAGCTCTTTTAACAAAATCCCTATCCTCAAGGGCTCAAGCATCTCTGATGTTGCTGCAGTTCCTTGCCCAACACACTGGAATCTCAAAGAACACTTACCTCTCTGCTCTAGCAGCATTAGAATAACTGCATTCATTGCATGTTTTGTTTGAGAAGTCTTCCAAAGGGCACACTTCTGGTGACTAGTGAAATGTCATCAACAGTATATAACAAGTCCAACTGAATGTGACTAACTCCTGTAAGCTAGATTCAACACTCCTACTTTAAGTGTAGACAGCAAAAACAAGCAGCAGTAATGAAAAGCTGGCACATTTTGTAGGAGAGTGCCAAGTGAACTTGCCACAGAATGCTGCACCCAAAGTCCACTCTCAAGCGTAAAACGACCACAACTTGCTGCCTCAGAAAGAGGACAGAAGCACATAAGTTGGCATCTTGGCCATCTGTGTCAAACTTCAACAACCTTTCATAATGGATAAAGTGGTGACCACTTGGAGTGGAGAGATCTGAGGCCTCCAGCACAAGCAATGAATGCAGAACATCGGACAGCAGAAAGCCACAGGGTACACATGCCTGAGACCATAAAGATCAAGCGCACGGATGGCCCGTATGGGGATCGAACCCGCGACCTTGGCGTTATTAGCACCACGCTCTAACCAACTGAGCTAACCGGCCAATATGCGACAGCCCAGCTGGGGCTGTGTCTTTCTTAGCCATCCCAGGCTCTCATTAAAGACAAGCTGCAGGAATTCCAGGTGTGCTATATCTATGCCACGGCCTCATCAATCCATGGAATGTAGAATATGTCCCTCCGCCTTTTAATGGTTAGCGAGCACTCTTTTATAGGTAGCATGGCCGAGCGGTCTAAGGCGCTGGATTTAGGCTCCAGTCTCTTTGGGGGCGTGGGTTCGAATCCCACTGCTGCCAAGCTCTTTTAACAAATGCCTATCCTCGAGGGCTCAAGCGTCTATGAAGTTTCTGCTGCACTTTGCTGGCGTTCCTTGCTCTACACACTGGAATCTCAGAAAAGCAGCATTAGGAAATTGCATGTTTTGGTTGAGAAGTCTTCCAAAGGACACACTTCTGATGAGATGACTAGTGAAATGTCGTCAACGTTACAAAACAAGTCCAACTCAATGTGACTACCTCCTGTAAGCTAGATACCACGTTCACACTTTAAGTGTGGACACCAAAAAACAAGCAGCACTAATGAAAAGCTGGCACACTTTTCAGCAGAGTGCCAAGTGAACTAAGTGCCAGAATGCTGCACCCAAAGTCCACTCTCAAGCGTAAAGTGACCACAATCTGCAGCCTCAGAAAGAGGACTGAAGCACATAAGTTGGCATCTTGGCCATCTGTGTCAAACTTCAACAACCTTTCATAATGGATAAAGTGGTGAATACTTGAAGTTGAGAGTTCTGAGGCCTCCAGCACAAGCAATGAATTCAGAGCATGGAATGCAGACTATGTCCCGCCGCTTTTCAGTCATTAGCGAGCACTCTTTTACAGGTAGCATGGCCGAGCGGTCTAAGGCGCTGGATTAAGGCTCCAGTCTCTTCGGGGGCGTGGGTTCGAATCCCACTGCTGCCAAGCTCTTTTAACAAAATCCCTATCCTCAAGGGCTCAAGCATCTCTGATGTTGCTGCAGTTCCTTGCCCAACACACTGACATCTCAAAGAACACTTACCTCTCTGCTCTAGCAGCATTAGAATAACTGCATTCATTGCATGTTTTGTTTGAGAAGTCTTCCAAAGGGCACACTTCTGGTGACTAGTGAAATGTCATCAACAGTATATAACAAGTCCAACTGAATGTGACTAACTCCTGTAAGCTAGATTCAACACTCCTACTTTAAGTGTAGACAGCAAAAACAAGCAGCAGTAATGAAAAGCTGGCACATTTTGTAGGAGAGAGCCAAGTGAACTTGCCACAGAATGCTGCACCCAAAGTCCACTCTCAAGCGTAAAAGGACCACAACTTGCTGCCTCAGAAAGAGGACAGAAGCACATAAGTTGGCATCTTGGCCATCTGTGTCAAACTTCAACAACCTTTCATAATGGATAAAGTGGTGACCACTTGGAGTGGAGAGATCTGAGGCCTCCAGCACAAGCAATGAATGCAGAACATCGGACAGCAGAAAGCCACAGGGTACACATGCCTGAGACCATAAAGATCAAGCGCAAGGAAGGCCGGTACAGGGATCGAACCCGCGACCTTGGCGTTATTAGCACCACGCTCTAACCAACTGAGCTAACCAGCCAATATGCGACAGCCCAGCTGGGGCTGTGTCTTTCTTAGCCATCCCAGGCTCTCATTAAAGACAAGCTGCAGGAATTCCAGGTGTGCTATATCTATGCCACGGCCTCATCAATCCATGGAATGTAGAATATGTCCCTCCGCCTTTTAATGGTTAGCGAGCACTCTTTTGTAGGTAGCATGGCCGAGCGGTCTAAGGCGCTGGATTTAGGCTCCAGTCTCTTTGGGGGCGTGGGTTCGAATCCCACTGCTGCCAAGCTCTTTTAACAAATGCCTATCCTCGAGGGCTCAAGCGTCTATGAAGTTTCTGCTGCACTTTGCTGGCGTTCCTTGCTCTACACACTGGAATCTCAGAAAAGCAGCATTAGGAAATTGCATGTTTTGGTTGAGAAGTCTTCCAAAGGGCACACTTCTGATGAGATGACTAGTGAAATGTCGTCAACGTTACAAAACAAGTCCAACTCAATGTGACTACCTCCTGTAAGCTAGATTCCACGTTCACACTTTAAGTGTGGACACCAAAAAACAAGCAGCACTAATGAAAAGCTGGCACACTTTTCAGCAGAGTGCCAAGTGAACTAAGTGCCAGAATGCTGCACCCAAAGTCCACTCTCAAGCGTAAAGTGACCACAATCTGCAGCCTCAGAAAGAGGACTGAAGCACATAAGTTGGCATCTTGGCCATCTGTGTCAAACTTCAACAACCTTTCATAATGGATAAAGTGGTGAATACTTGAAGTTGAGAGTTCTGAGGCCTCCAGCACAAGCAATGAATTCAGAGCATGGAATGCAGACTATGTCCCGCCGCTTTTCAGTCATTAGCGAGCACTCTTTTACAGGTAGCATGGCCGAGCGGTCTAAGGCGCTGGATTAAGGCTCCAGTCTCTTCGGGGGCGTGGGTTCGAATCCCACTGCTGCCAAGCTCTTTTAACAAAATCCCTATCCTCAAGGGCTCAAGCATCTCTGATGTTGCTGCAGTTCCTTGCCCAACACACTGGAATCTCAAAGAACACTTACCTCTCTGCTCTAGCAGCATTAGAATAACTGCATTCATTGCATGTTTTGTTTGAGAAGTCTTCCAAAGGGCACACTTCTGGTGACTAGTGAAATGTCATCAACAGTATATAACAAGTCCAACTGAATGTGACTAACTCCTGTAAGCTAGATTCAACACTCCTACTTTAAGTGTAGACAGCAAAAACAAGCAGCAGTAATGAAAAGCTGGCACATTTTGTAGGAGAGTGCCAAGTGAACTTGCCACAGAATGCTGCACCCAAAGTCCACTCTCAAGCGTAAAATGACCACAACTTGCTGCCTCAGAAAGAGGACAGAAGCACATAAGTTGGCATCTTGGCCATCTGTGTCAAACTTCAACAACCTTTCATAATGGATAAAGTGGTGACCACTTGGAGTGGAGAGATCTGAGGCCTCCAGCACAAGCAATGAATGCAGAACATCGGACAGCAGAAAGCCACAGGGTACACATGCCTGAGACCATAAAGATCAAGCGCATGGATGGCCCGTACGGGGATCGAACCCGCGACCTTGGCGTTATTAGCACCACGCTCTAACCAACTGAGCTAACCGGCCAACATGCGACAGCCCAGCTGGGGCTGTGTCTTTCTTAGCCATCCCAGGCTCTCATTAAAGACAAGCTGCAGGAATTCCAGGTGTGCTATATCTATGCCACGGCCTCATCAATCCATGGAATGTAGAATATGTCCCTCCGCCTTTTAATGGTTAGCGAGCACTCTTTTGTAGGTAGCATGGCCGAGCGGTCTAAGGCGCTGGATTTAGGCTCCAGTCTCTTTGGGGGCGTGGGTTCGAATCCCACTGCTGCCAAGCTCTTTTAACAAATGCCTATCCTCGAGGGCTCAAGCGTCTATGAAGTTTCTGCTGCACTTTGCTGGCGTTCCTTGCTCTACACACTGGAATCTCAGAAAAGCAGCATTAGGAAATTGCATGTTTTGGTTGAGAAGTCTTCCAAAGGGCACACTTCTGATGAGATGACTAGTGAAATGTCGTCAACGTTACAAAACAAGTCCAACTCAATGTGACTACCTCCTGTAAGCTAGATTCCACGTTCACACTTTAAGTGTGGACACCAAAAAACAAGCAGCACTAATGAAAAGCTGGCACACTTTTCAGCAGAGTGCCAAGTGAACTAAGTGCCAGAATGCTGCACCCAAAGTCCACTCTCAAGCGTAAAGTGACCACAATCTGCAGCCTCAGAAAGAGGACTGAAGCACATAAGTTGGCATCTTGGCCATCTGTGTCAAACTTCAACAACCTTTCATAATGGATAAAGTGGTGAATACTTGAAGTTGAGAGTTCTGAGGCCTCCAGCACAAGCAATGAATTCAGAGCATGGAATGCAGACTATGTCCCGCCGCTTTTCAGTCATTAGCGAGCACTCTTTTACAGGTAGCATGGCCGAGCGGTCTAAGGCGCTGGATTAAGGCTCCAGTCTCTTCGGGGGCGTGGATTCGAATCCCACTGCTGCCAAGCTCTTTTAACAAAATCCCTATCCTCAAGGGCTCAAGCATCTCTGATGTTGCTGCAGTTCCTTGCCCAACACACTGGAATCTCAAAGAACACTTACCTCTCTGCTCTAGCAGCATTAGAATAACTGCATTCATTGCATGTTTTGTTTGAGAAGTCTTCCAAAGGGCACACTTCTGGTGACTAGTGAAATGTCATCAACAGTATATAACAAGTCCAACTGAATGTGACTAACTCCTGTAAGCTAGATTCAACACTCCTACTTTAAGTGTAGACAGCAAAAACAAGCAGCAGTAATGAAAAGCTGGCACATTTTGTAGGAGAGTGCCAAGTGAACTTGCCACAGAATGCTGCACCCAAAGTCCACTCTCAAGCGTAAAACGACCACAACTTGCTGCCTCAGAAAGAGGACAGAAGCACATAAGTTGGCATCTTGGCCATCTGTGTCAAACTTCAACAACCTTTCATAATGGATAAAGTGGTGACCACTTGGAGTGGAGAGATCTGAGGCCTCCAGCACAAGCAATGAATGCAGAACATCGGACAGCAGAAAGCCACAGGGTACACATGCCTGAGACCATAAAGATCAAGCGCACGGATGGCCCGTACGGGGATCGAACCCGCGACCTTGGCATTATTAGCACCACGCTCTAACCAACTGAGCTAACCGGCCAATATGCGACAGCCCAGCTGGGGCTGTGTCTTTCTTAGCCATCCCAGGCTCTCATTAAAGACAAGCTGCAGGAATTCCAGGTGTGCTATATCTATGCCACGGCCTCATCAATCCATGGAATGTAGAATATGTCCCTCCGCCTTTTAATGGTTAGCGAGCACTCTTTTGTAGGTAGCATGGCCGAGCGGTCTAAGGCGCTGGATTTAGGCTCCAGTCTCTTTGGGGGCGTGGGTTCGAATCCCACTGCTGCCAAGCTCTTTTAACAAATGCCTATCCTCGAGGGCTCAAGCGTCTATGAAGTTTCTGCTGCACTTTGCTGGCGTTCCTTGCTCTACACACTGGAATCTCAGAAAAGCAGCATTAGGAAATTGCATGTTTTGGTTGAGAAGTCTTCCAAAGGGCACACTTCTGATGAGATGACTAGTGAAATGTCGTCAACGTTACAAAACAAGTCCAACTCAATGTGACTACCTCCTGTAAGCTAGATACCACGTTCACACTTTAAGTGTGGACACCAAAAAACAAGCAGCACTAATGAAAAGCTGGCACACTTTTCAGCAGAGTGCCAAGTGAACTAAGTGCCAGAATGCTGCACCCAAAGTCCACTCTCAAGCGTAAAGTGACCACAATCTGCAGCCTCAGAAAGAGGACTGAAGCACATAAGTTGGCATCTTGGCCATCTGTGTCAAACTTCAACAACCTTTCATAATGGATAAAGTGGTGAATACTTGAAGTTGAGAGTTCTGAGGCCTCCAGCACAAGCAATGAATTCAGAGCATGGAATGCAGACTATGTCCCGCCGCTTTTCAGTCATTAGCGAGCACTCTTTTACAGGTAGCATGGCCGAGCGGTCTAAGGCGCTGGATTAAGGCTCCAGTCTCTTCGGGGGCGTGGGTTCGAATCCCACTGCTGCCAAGCTCTTTTAACAAAATCCCTATCCTCAAGGGCTCAAGCATCTCTGATGTTGCTGCAGTTCCTTGCCCAACACACTGGAATCTCAAAGAACACTTACCTCTCTGCTCTAGCAGCATTAGAATAACTGCATTCATTGCATGTTTTGTTTGAGAAGTCTTCCAAAGGGCACACTTCTGGTGACTAGTGAAATGTCATCAACAGTATATAACAAGTCCAACTGAATGTGACTAACTCCTGTAAGCTAGATTCAACACTCCTACTTTAAGTGTAGACAGCAAAAACAAGCAGCAGTAATGAAAAGCTGGCACATTTTGTAGGAGAGTGCCAAGTGAACTTGCCACAGAATGCTGCACCCAAAGTCCACTCTCAAGCGTAAAACGACCACAACTTGCTGCCTCAGAAAGAGGACAGAAGCACATAAGTTGGCATCTTGGCCATCTGTGTCAAACTTCAACAACCTTTCATAATGGATAAAGTGGTGACCACTTGGAGTGGAGAGATCTGAGGCCTCCAGCACAAGCAATGAATGCAGAACATCGGACAGCAGAAAGCCACAGGGTACACATGCCTGAGACCATAAAGATCAAGCGCACGGATGGCCCGTACGGGGATCGAACCCGCGACCTTGGCATTATTAGCACCACGCTCTAACCAACTGAGCTAACCGGCCAATATGCGACAGCCCAGCTGGGGCTGTGTCTTTCTTAGCCATCCCAGGCTCTCATTAAAGACAAGCTGCAGGAATTCCAGGTGTGCTATATCTATGCCACGGCCTCATCAATCCATGGAATGTAGAATATGTCCCTCCGCCTTTTAATGGTTAGCGAGCACTCTTTTGTAGGTAGCATGGCCGAGCGGTCTAAGGCGCTGGATTTAGGCTCCAGTCTCTTTGGGGGCGTGGGTTCGAATCCCACTGCTGCCAAGCTCTTTTAACAAATGCCTATCCTCGAGGGCTCAAGCGTCTATGAAGTTTCTGCTGCACTTTGCTGGCGTTCCTTGCTCTACACACTGGAATCTCAGAAAAGCAGCATTAGGAAATTGCATGTTTTGGTTGAGAAGTCTTCCAAAGGGCACACTTCTGATGAGATGACTAGTGAAATGTCGTCAACGTTACAAAACAAGTCCAACTCAATGTGACTACCTCCTGTAAGCTAGATACCACGTTCACACTTTAAGTGTGGACACCAAAAAACAAGCAGCACTAATGAAAAGCTGGCACACTTTTCATTAGTGCCAAGTGAACTAAGTGCCAGAATGCTGCACCCAAAGTCCACTCTCAAGCGTAAAGTGACCACAATCTGCAGCCTCAGAAAGAGGACTGAAGCACATAAGTTGGCATCTTGGCCATCTGTGTCAAACTTCAACAACCTTTCATAATGGATAAAGTGGTGAATACTTGAAGTTGAGAGTTCTGAGGCCTCCAGCACAAGCAATGAATTCAGAGCATGGAATGCAGACTATGTCCCGCCGCTTTTCAGTCATTAGCGAGCACTCTTTTACAGGTAGCATGGCCGAGCGGTCTAAGGCGCTGGATTAAGGCTCCAGTCTCTTCGGGGGCGTGGGTTCGAATCCCACTGCTGCCAAGCTCTTTTAACAAAATCCCTATCCTCAAGGGCTCAAGCATCTCTGATGTTGCTGCAGTTCCTTGCCCAACACACTGGAATCTCAAAGAACACTTACCTCTCTGCTCTAGCAGCATTAGAATAACTGCATTCATTGCATGTTTTGTTTGAGAAGTCTTCCAAAGGGCACACTTCTGGTGACTAGTGAAATGTCATCAACAGTATATAACAAGTCCAACTGAATGTGACTAACTCCTGTAAGCTAGATTCAACACTCCTACTTTAAGTGTAGACAGCAAAAACAAGCAGCAGTAATGAAAAGCTGGCACATTTTGTAGGAGAGTGCCAAGTGAACTTGCCACAGAATGCTGCACCCAAAGTCCACTCTCAAGCGTAATATGCGACAGCCCAGCTGGGGCTGTGTCTTTCTTAGCCATCCCAGGCTCTCATTAAAGACAAGCTGCAGGAATTCCAGGTGTGCTATATCTATGCCACGGCCTCATCAATCCTTGGAATGTAGAATATGTCCCTCCGCCTTTTAATGGTTAGCGAGCACTCTTTTGTAGGTAGCATGGCCGAGCGGGATCGAACCCGCGACCTTGGCACTTTTCAGCAGAGTGCCAAGTGAACTAAGTGCCAGAA
This sequence comes from Aquarana catesbeiana, assembly GCF_042186555.1. Taxonomy (NCBI): domain Eukaryota; kingdom Metazoa; phylum Chordata; class Amphibia; order Anura; family Ranidae; genus Aquarana; species Aquarana catesbeiana. The sequence continues at coordinate 190,795,994 of NC_133335.1, forward strand.
TGCTGCACCCAAAGTCCACTCTCAAGCGTAAAGTGACCACAATCTGCAGCCTCAGAAAGAGGACTGAAGCACATAAGTTGGCATCTTGGCCATCTGTGTCAAACTTCAACAACCTTTCATAATGGATAAAGTGGTGAATACTTGAAGTTGAGAGTTCTGAGGCCTCCAGCACAAGCAATGAATTCAGAGCATGGAATGCAGACTATGTCCCGCCGCTTTTCAGTCATTAGCGAGCACTCTTTTACAGGTAGCATGGCCGAGCGGTCTAAGGCGCTGGATTAAGGCTCCAGTCTCTTCGGGGGCGTGGGTTTGAATCCCACTGCTGCCAAGCTCTTTTAACAAAATCCCTATCCTCAAGGGCTCAAGCATCTCTGATGTTGCTGCAGTTCCTTGCCCAACACACTGGAATCTCAAAGAACACTTACCTCTCTGCTCTAGCAGCATTAGAATAACTGCATTCATTGCATGTTTTGTTTGAGAAGTCTTCCAAAGGGCACACTTCTGGTGACTAGTGAAATGTCATCAACAGTATATAACAAGTCCAACTGAATGTGACTAACTCCTGTAAGCTAGATTCAACACTCCTACTTTAAGTGTAGACAGCAAAAACAAGCAGCAGTAATGAAAAGCTGGCACATTTTGTAGGAGAGTGCCAAGTGAACTTGCCACAGAATGCTGCACCCAAAGTCCACTCTCAAGCGTAAAAGGACCACAACTTGCTGCCTCAGAAAGAGGACAGAAGCACATAAGTTGGCATCTTGGCCATCTGTGTCAAACTTCAACAACCTTTCATAATGGATAAAGTGGTGACCACTTGGAGTGGAGAGATCTGAGGCCTCCAGCACAAGCAATGAATGCAGAACATCGGACAGCAGAAAGCCACAGGGTACACATGCCTGAGACCATAAAGATCAAGCGCACGGATGGCCCGTACGGGGATCGAACCCGCGACCTTGGCGTTATTAGCACCACGCTCTAACCAACTGAGCTAACCGGCCAATATGCGACAGCCCAGCTGGGGCTGTGTCTTTCTTAGCCATCCCAGGCTCTCATTAAAGACAAGCTGCAGGAATTCCAGGTGTGCTATATCTATGCCACGGCCTCATCAATCCTTGGAATGTAGAATATGTCCCTCCGCCTTTTAATGGTTAGCGAGCACTCTTTTGTAGGTAGCATGGCCGAGCGGTCTAAGGCGCTGGATTTAGGCTCCAGTCTCTTTGGGGGCGTGTGTTCGAATCCCACTGCTGCCAAGCTCTTTTAACAAATGCCTATCCTCGAGGGCTCAAGCGTCTATGAAGTTTCTGCTGCACTTTGCTGGCGTTCCTTGCTCTACACACTGGAATCTCAGAAAAGCAGCATTAGGAAATTGCATGTTTTGGTTGAGAAGTCTTCCAAAGGGCACACTTCTGATGAGATGACTAGTGAAATGTCGTCAACGTTACAAAACAAGTCCAACTCAATGTGACTACCTCCTGTAAGCTAGATTCCACGTTCACACTTTAAGTGTGGACACCAAAAAACAAGCAGCACTAATGAAAAGCTGGCACACTTTTCAGCAGAGTGCCAAGTGAACTAAGTGCCAGAATGCTGCACCCAAAGTCCACTCTCAAGCGTAAAGTGACCACAATCTGCAGCCTCAGAAAGAGGACTGAAGCACATAAGTTGGCATCTTGGCCATCTGTGTCAAACTTCAACAACCTTTCATAATGGATAAAGTGGTGAATACTTGAAGTTGAGAGTTCTGAGGCCTCCAGCACAAGCAATGAATTCAGAGCATGGAATGCAGACTATGTCCCGCCGCTTTTCAGTCATTAGCGAGCACTCTTTTACAGGTAGCATGGCCGAGCGGTCTAAGGCGCTGGATTAAGGCTCCAGTCTCTTCGGGGGCGTGGGTTCGAATCCCACTGCTGCCAAGCTCTTTTAACAAAATCCCTATCCTCAAGGGCTCAAGCATCTCTGATGTTGCTGCAGTTCCTTGCCCAACACACTGGAATCTCAAAGAACACTTACCTCTCTGCTCTAGCAGCATTAGAATAACTGCATTCATTGCATGTTTTGTTTGAGAAGTCTTCCAAAGGGCACACTTCTGGTGACTAGTGAAATGTCATCAACAGTATATAACAAGTCCAACTGAATGTGACTAACTCCTGTAAGCTAGATTCAACACTCCTACTTTAAGTGTAGACAGCAAAAACAAGCAGCAGTAATGAAAAGCTGGCACATTTTGTAGGAGAGTGCCAAGTGAACTTGCCACAGAATGCTGCACCCAAAGTCCACTCTCAAGCGTAAAACGACCACAACTTGCTGCCTCAGAAAGAGGACAGAAGCACATAAGTTGGCATCTTGGCCATCTGTGTCAAACTTCAACAACCTTTCATAATGGATAAAGTGGTGACCACTTGGAGTGGAGAGATCTGAGGCCTCCAGCACAAGCAATGAATGCAGAACATCGGACAGCAGAAAGCCACAGGGTACACATGCCTGAGACCATAAAGATCAAGCGCACGGATGGCCCATACGGGGATCGAACCCGCGACCTTGGCGTTATTAGCACCACGCTCTAACCAACTGAGCTAACCGGCCAATATGCAACAGCCCAGCTGGGGCTGTGTCTTTCTTAGCCATCCCAGGCTCTCATTAAAGACAAGCTGCAGGAATTCCAGGTGTGCTATATCTATGCCACGGCCTCATCAATCCATGGAATGTAGAATATGTCCCTCCGCCTTTTAATGGTTAGCGAGCACTCTTTTGTAGGTAGCATGGCCGAGCGGTCTAAGGCGCTGGATTTAGGCTCCAGTCTCTTTGGGGGCGTGGGTTCGAATCCCTCTGCTGCCAAGCTCTTTTAACAAATGCCTATCCTCGAGGGCTCAAGCGTCTATGAAGTTTCTGCTGCACTTTGCTGGCGTTCCTTGCTCTACACACTGGAATCTCAGAAAAGCAGCATTAGGAAATTGCATGTTTTGGTTGAGAAGTCTTCCAAAGGGCACACTTCTGATGAGATGACTAGTGAAATGTCGTCAACGTTACAAAACAAGTCCAACTCAATGTGACTACCTCCTGTAAGCTAGATTCCACGTTCACACTTTAAGTGTGGACACCAAAAAACAAGCAGCACTAATGAAAAGCTGGCACACTTTTCAGCAGAGTGCCAAGTGAACTAAGTGCCAGAATGCTGCACCCAAAGTCCACTCTCAAGCGTAAAGTGACCACAATCTGCAGCCTCAGAAAGAGGACTGAAGCACATAAGTTGGCATCTTGGCCATCTGTGTCAAACTTCAACAACCTTTCATAATGGATAAAGTGGTGAATACTTGAAGTTGAGAGTTCTGAGGCCTCCAGCACAAGCAATGAATTCAGAGCATGGAATGCAGACTATGTCCCGCCGCTTTTCAGTCATTAGCGAGCACTCTTTTACAGGTAGCATGGCCGAGCGGTCTAAGGCGCTGGATTAAGGCTCCAGTCTCTTCGGGGGCGTGGGTTCGAATCCCACTGCTGCCAAGCTCTTTTAACAAAATCCCTATCCTCAAGGGCTCAAGCATCTCTGATGTTGCTGCAGTTCCTTGCCCAACACACTGGAATCTCAAAGAACACTTACCTCTCTGCTCTAGCAGCATTAGAATAACTGCATTCATTGCATGTTTTGTTTGAGAAGTCTTCCAAAGGGCACACTTCTGGTGACTAGTGAAATGTCATCAACAGTATATAACAAGTCCAACTGAATGTGACTAACTCCTGTAAGCTAGATTCAACACTCCTACTTTAAGTGTAGACAGCAAAAACAAGCAGCAGTAATGAAAAGCTGGCACATTTTGTAGGAGAGTGCCAAGTGAACTTGCCACAGAATGCTGCACCCAAAGTCCACTCTCAAGCGTAAAAGGACCACAACTTGCTGCCTCAGAAAGAGGACAGAAGCACATAAGTTGGCATCTTGGCCATCTGTGTCAAACTTCAACAACCTTTCATAATGGATAAAGTGGTGACCACTTGGAGTGGAGAGATCTGAGGCCTCCAGCACAAGCAATGAATGCAGAACATCGGACAGCAGAAAGCCACAGGGTACACATGCCTGAGACCATAAAGATCAAGCACACGGATGGCCCGTACGGGGATCGAACCCGCGACCTTGGCGTTATTAGCACCACGCTCTAACCAACTGAGCTAACCGGCCAATAGGCGACAGCCCAGCTGGGGCTGTGTCTTTCTTAGCCATCCCAGGCTCTCATTAAAGACAAGCTGCAGGAATTCCAGGTGTGCTATATCTATGCCACGGCCTCATCAATCCATGGAATGTAGAATATGTCCCTCCGCCTTTTAATGGTTAGCGAGCACTCTTTTGTAGGTAGCATGGCCGAGCGGTCTAAGGCGCTGGATTTAGGCTCCAGTCTCTTTGGGGGCGTGGGTTCGAATCCCACTGCTGCCAAGCTCTTTTAACAAATGCCTATCCTCGAGGGCTCAAGCGTCTATGAAGTTTCTGCTGCACTTTGCTGGCGTTCCTTGCTCTACACACTGGAATCTCAGAAAAGCAGCATTAGGAAATTGCATGTTTTGGTTGAGAAGTCTTCCAAAGGGCACACTTCTGATGAGATGACTAGTGAAATGTCGTCAACGTTACAAAACAAGTCCAACTCAATGTGACTACCTCCTGTAAGCTAGATACCACGTTCACACTTTAAGTGTGGACACCAAAAAACAAGCAGCACTAATGAAAAGCTGGCACACTTTTCAGCAGAGTGCCAAGTGAACTAAGTGCCAGAATGCTGCACCCAAAGTCCACTCTCAAGCGTAAAGTGACCACAATCTGCAGCCTCAGAAAGAGGACTGAAGCACATAAGTTGGCATCTTGGCCATCTGTGTCAAACTTCAACAACCTTTCATAATGGATAAAGTGGTGAATACTTGAAGTTGAGAGTTCTGAGGCCTCCAGCACAAGCAATGAATTCAGAGCATGGAATGCAGACTATGTCCCGCCGCTTTTCAGTCATTAGCGAGCACTCTCTTACAGGTAGCATGGCCGAGCGGTCTAAGGCGCTGGATTAAGGCTCCAGTCTCTTCGGGGGCGTGGGTTCGAATCCCACTGCTGCCAAGCTCTTTTAACAAAATCCCTATCCTCAAGGGCTCAAGCATCTCTGATGTTGCTGCAGTTCCTTGCCCAACACACTGACATCTCAAAGAACACTTACCTCTCTGCTCTAGCAGCATTAGAATAACTGCATTCATTGCATGTTTTGTTTGAGAAGTCTTCCAAAGGGCACACTTCTGGTGACTAGTGAAATGTCATCAACAGTATATAACAAGTCCAACTGAATGTGACTAACTCCTGTAAGCTAGATTCAACACTCCTACTTTAAGTGTAGACAGCAAAAACAAGCAGCAGTAATGAAAAGCTGGCACATTTTGTAGGAGAGTGCCAAGTGAACTTGCCACAGAATGCTGCACCCAAAGTCCACTCTCAAGCGTAAAACGACCACAACTTGCTGCCTCAGAAAGAGGACAGAAGCACATAAGTTGGCATCTTGGCCATCTGTGTCAAACTTCAACAACCTTTCATAATGGATAAAGTGGCGACCACTTGGAGTGGAGAGATCTGAGGCCTCCAGCACAAGCAATGAATGCAGAACATCGGACAGCAGAAAGCCACAGGGTACACATGCCTGAGACCATAAAGATCAAGCGCACGGATGGCCCGTACGGGGATCGAACCCGCGACCTTGGCGTTATTAGCACCACGCTCTAACCAACTGAGCTAACCGGCCAATATGCGACAGCCCAGCTGGGGCTGTGTCTTTCTTAGCCATCCCAGGCTCTCATTAAAGACAAGCTGCAGGAATTCCAGGTGTGCTATATCTATGCCACGGCCTCATCAATCCATGGAATGTAGAATATGTCCCTCCGCCTTTTAATGGTTAGCGAGCACTCTTTTGTAGGTAGCATGGCCGAGCGGTCTAAGGCGCTGGATTTAGGCTCCAGTCTCTTTGGGGGCGTGGGTTCGAATCCCACTGCTGCCAAGCTCTTTTAACAAATGCCTATCCTCGAGGGCTCAAGCGTCTATGAAGTTTCTGCTGCACTTTGCTGGCGTTCCTTGCTCTACACACTGGAATCTCAGAAAAGCAGCATTAGGAAATTGCATGTTTTGGTTGAGAAGTCTTCCAAAGGGCACACTTCTGATGAGATGACTAGTGAAATGTCGTCAACGTTACAAAACAAGTCCAACTCAATGTGACTACCTCCTGTAAGCTAGATTCCACGTTCACACTTTAAGTGTGGACACCAAAAAACAAGCAGCACTAATGAAAAGCTGGCACACTTTTCAGCAGAGTGCCAAGTGAACTAAGTGCCAGAATGCTGCACCCAAAGTCCACTCTCAAGCGTAAAGTGACCACAATCTGCAGCCTCAGAAAGAGGACTGAAGCACATAAGTTGGCATCTTGGCCATCTGTGTCAAACTTCAACAACCTTTCATAATGGATAAAGTGGTGAATACTTGAAGTTGAGAGTTCTGAGGCCTCCAGCACAAGCAATGAATTCAGAGCATGGAATGCAGACTATGTCCCGCCGCTTTTCAGTCATTAGCGAGCACTCTTTTACAGGTAGCATGGCCGAGCGGTCTAAGGCGCTGGATTAAGGCTCCAGTCTCTTCGGGGGCGTGGGTTCGAATCCCACTGCTGCCAAGCTCTTTTAACAAAATCCCTATCCTCAAGGGCTCAAGCATCTCTGATGTTGCTGCAGTTCCTTGCCCAACACACTGGAATCTCAAAGAACACTTACCTCTCTGCTCTAGCAGCATTAGAATAACTGCATTCATTGCATGTTTTGTTTGAGAAGTCTTCCAAAGGGCACACTTCTGGTGACTAGTGAAATGTCATCAACAGTATATAACAAGTCCAACTGAATGTGACTAACTCCTGTAAGCTAGATTCAACACTCCTACTTTAAGTGTAGACAGCAAAAACAAGCAGCAGTAATGAAAAGCTGGCACATTTTGTAGGAGAGTGCCAAGTGAACTTGCCACAGAATGCTGCACCCAAAGTCCACTCTCAAGCGTAAAAGGACCACAACTTGCTGCCTCAGAAAGAGGACAGAAGCACATAAGTTGGCATCTTGGCCATCTGTGTCAAACTTCAACAACCTTTCATAATGGATAAAGTGGTGACCACTTGGAGTGGAGAGATCTGAGGCCTCCAGCACAAGCAATGAATGCAGAACATCGGACAGCAGAAAGCCACAGGGTACACATGCCTGAGACCATAAAGATCAAGCGCACGGATGGCCCGTACGGGGATCGAACCCGCGACCTTGGCGTTATTAGCACCACGCTCTAACCAACTGAGCTAACCGGCCAACATGCAACAGCCCAGCTGGGGCTGTGTCTTTCTTAGCCATCCCAGGCTCTCATTAAAGACAAGCTGCAGGAATTCCAGGTGTGCTATATCTATGCCACGGCCTCATCAATCCATGGAATGTAGAATATGTCCCTCCGCCTTTTAATGGTTAGCGAGCACTCTTTCGTAGGTAGCATGGCCGAGCGGTCTAAGGCGCTGGATTTAGGCTCCAGTCTCTTTGGGGGCGTGGGTTCGAATCCCACTGCTGCCAAGCTCTTTTAACAAATGCCTATCCTCGAGGGCTCAAGCGTCTATGAAGTTTCTGCTGCACTTTGCTGGCGTTCCTTGCTCTACACACTGGAATCTCAGAAAAGCAGCATTAGGAAATTGCATGTTTTGGTTGAGAAGTCTTCCAAAGGGCACACTTCTGATGAGATGACTAGTGAAATGTCGTCAACGTTACAAAACAAGTCCAACTCAATGTGACTACCTCCTGTAAGCTAGATTCCACGTTCACACTTTAAGTGTGGACACCAAAAAACAAGCAGCACTAATGAAAAGCTGGCACACTTTTCAGCAGAGTGCCAAGTGAACTAAGTGCCAGAATGCTGCACCCAAAGTCCACTCTCAAGCGTAAAGTGACCACAATCTGCAGCCTCAGAAAGAGGACTGAAGCACATAAGTTGGCATCTTGGCCATCTGTGTCAAACTTCAACAACCTTTCATAATGGATAAAGTGGTGAATACTTGAAGTTGAGAGTTCTGAGGCCTCCAGCACAAGCAATGAATTCAGAGCATGGAATGCAGACTATGTCCCGCCGCTTTTCAGTCATTAGCGAGCACTCTTTTACAGGTAGCATGGCCGAGCGGTCTAAGGCGCTGGATTAAGGCTCCAGTCTCTTCGGGGGCGTGGGTTCGAATCCCACTGCTGCCAAGCTCTTTTAACAAAATCCCTATCCTCAAGGGCTCAAGCATCTCTGATGTTGCTGCAGTTCCTTGCCCAACACACTGGAATCTCAAAGAACACTTACCTCTCTGCTCTAGCAGCATTAGAATAACTGCATTCATTGCATGTTTTGTTTGAGAAGTCTTCCAAAGGGCACACTTCTGGTGACTAGTGAAATGTCATCAACAGTATATAACAAGTCCAACTGAATGTGACTAACTCCTGTAAGCTAGATTCAACACTCCTACTTTAAGTGTAGACAGCAAAAACAAGCAGCAGTAATGAAAAGCTGGCACATTTTGTAGGAGAGTGCCAAGTGAACTTGCCACAGAATGCTGCACCCAAAGTCCACTCTCAAGCGTAAAACGACCGCAACTTGCTGCCTCAGAAAGAGGACAGAAGCACATAAGTTGGCATCTTGGCCATCTGTGTCAAACTTCAACAACCTTTCATAATGGATAAAGTGGTGACCACTTGGAGTGGAGAGATCTGAGGCCTCCAGCACAAGCAATGAATGCAGAACATCGGACAGCAGAAAGCCACAGGGTACACATGCCTGAGACCATAAAGATCAAGCGCACGGATAGCCCGTACGGGGATCAAACCCGCGACCTTGGCGTTATTAGCACCACGCTCTAACCAACTGAGCTAACCGGCCAATATGCGACAGCCCAGCTGGGGCTGTGTCTTTCTTAGCCATCCCAGGCTCTCATTAAAGACAAGCTGCAGGAATTCCAGGTGTGCTATATCTATGCCACGGCCTCATCAATCCATGGAATGTAGAATATGTCCCTCCGCCTTTTAATGGTTAGCGAGCACTCTTTTGTAGGTAGCATGGCCGAGCGGTCTAAGGCGCTGGATTTAGGCTCCAGTCTCTTTGGGGGCGTGGGTTCGTATCCCACTGCTGCCAAGCTCTTTTAACAAATGCCTATCCTCGAGGGCTCAAGCGTCTATGAAGTTTCTGCTGCACTTTGCTGGCGTTCCTTGCTCTACACACTGGAATCTCAGAAAAGCAGCATTAGGAAATTGCATGTTTTGGTTGAGAAGTCTTCCAAAGGGCACACTTCTGATGAGATGACTAGTGAAATGTCGTCAACGTTACAAAACAAGTCCAACTCAATGTGACTACCTCCTGTAAGCTAGATACCACGTTCACACTTTAAGTGTGGACACCAAAACACAAGCAGCACTAATGAAAAGCTGGCACACTTTTCAGCAGAGTGCCAAGTGAACTAAGTGCCAGAATGCTGCACCCAAAGTCCACTCTCAAGCGTAAAGTGACCACAATCTGCAGCCTCAGAAAGAGGACTGAAGCACATAAGTTGGCATCTTGGCCATCTGTGTCAAACTTCAACAACCTTTCATAATGGATAAAGTGGTGAATACTTGAAGTTGAGAGTTCTGAGGCCTCCAGCACAAGCAATGAATTCAGAGCATGGAATGCAGACTATGTCCCGCCGCTTTTCAGTCATTAGCGAGCACTCTTTTACAGGTAGCATGGCCGAGCGGTCTAAGGCGCTGGATTAAGGCTCCAGTCTCTTCGGGGGCGTGGGTTCGAATCCCACTGCTGCCAAGCTCTTTTAACAAAATCCCTATCCTCAAGGGCTCAAGCATCTCTGATGTTGCTGCAGTTCCTTGCCCAACACACTGACATCTCAAAGAACACTTACCTCTCTGCTCTAGCAGCATTAGAATAACTGCATTCATTGCATGTTTTGTTTGAGAAGTCTTCCAAAGGGCACACTTCTGGTGACTAGTGAAATGTCATCAACAGTATATAACAAGTCCAACTGAATGTGACTAACTCCTGTAAGCTAGATTCAACACTCCTACTTTAAGTGTAGACAGCAAAAACAAGCAGCAGTAATGAAAAGCTGGCACATTTTGTAGGAGAGTGCCAAGTGAACTTGCCACAGAATGCTGCACCCAAAGTCCACTCTCAAGCGTAAAACGACCACAACTTGCTGCCTCAGAAAGAGGACAGAAGCACATAAGTTGGCATCTTGGCCATCTGTGTCAAACTTCAACAACCTTTCATAATGGATAAAGTGGTGACCACTTGGAGTGGAGAGATCTGAGGCCTCCAGCACAAGCAATGAATGCAGAACATCGGACAGCAGAAAGCCACAGGGTACACATGCCTGAGACCATAAAGATCAAGCGCACGGATGGCCCGTACGGGGATCGAACCCGCTACCTTGGCGTTATTAGCACCACGCTCTAACCAACTGAGCTAACCGGCCAATATGCGACAGCCCAGCTGGGGCTGTGTCTTTCTTAGCCATCCCAGGCTCTCATTAAAGACAAGCTGCAGGAATTCCAGGTGTGCTATATCTATGCCACGGCCTCATCAATCCATGGAATGTAGAATATGTCCCTCCGCCTTTTAATGGTTAGCGAGCACTCTTTTGTAGGTAGCATGGCCGAGCGGTCTAAGGCGCTGGAGTTAGGCTCCAGTCTCTTTGGGGGCGTGGGTTCGAATCCCACTGCTGCCAAGCTCTTTTAACAAATGCCTATCCTCGAGGGCTCAAGCGTCTATGAAGTTTCTGCTGCACTTTGCTGGCGTTCCTTGCTCTACACACTGGAATCTCAGAAAAGCAGCATTAGGAAATTGCATGTTTTGGTTGAGAAGTCTTCCAAAGGGCACACTTCTGATGAGATGACTAGTGAAATGTCGTCAACGTTACAAAACAAGTCCAACTCAATGTGACTACCTCCTGTAAGCTAGATTCCACGTTCACACTTTAAGTGTGGACACCAAAAAACAAGCAGCACTAATGAAAAGCTGGCACACTTTTCAGCAGAGTGCCAAGTGAACTAAGTGCCAGAATGCTGCACCCAAAGTCCACTCTCAAGCGTAAAGTGACCACAATCTGCAGCCTCAGAAAGAGGACTGAAGCACATAAGTTGGCATCTTGGCCATCTGTGTCAAACTTCAACAACCTTTCATAATGGATAAAGTGGTGAATACTTGAAGTTGAGAGTTCTGAGGCCTCCAGCACAAGCAATGAATTCAGAGCATGGAATGCAGACTATGTCCCGCCGCTTTTCAGTCATTAGCGAGCACTCTTTTACAGGTAGCATGGCCGAGCGGTCTAAGGCGCTGGATTAAGGCTCCAGTCTCTTCGGGGGTGTGGGTTCGAATCCCACTGCTGCCAAGCTCTTTTAACAAAATCCCTATCCTCAAGGGCTCAAGCATCTCTGATGTTGCTGCAGTTCCTTGCCCAACACACTGGAATCTCAAAGAACACTTACCTCTCTGCTCTAGCAGCATTAGAATAACTGCATTCATTGCATGTTTTGTTTGAGAAGTCTTCCAAAGGGCACACTTCTGGTGACTAGTGAAATGTCATCAACAGTATATAACAAGTCCAACTGAATGTGACTAACTCCTGTAAGCTAGATTCAACACTCCTACTTTAAGTGTAGACAGCAAAAACAAGCAGCAGTAATGAAAAGCTGGCACATTTTGTAGGAGAGTGCCAAGTGAACTTGCCACAGAATGCTGCACCCAAAGTCCACTCTCAAGCGTAAAAGGACCACAACTTGCTGCCTCAGAAAGAGGACAGAAGCACATAAGTTGGCATCTTGGCCATCTGTGTCAAACTTCAACAACCTTTCATAATGGATAAAGTGGTGACCACTTGGAGTGGAGAGATCTGAGGCCTCCAGCACAAGCAATGAATGCAGAACATCGGACAGCAGAAAGCCACAGGGTACACATGCCTGAGACCATAAAGATCAAGCGCACGGATGGCCCGTACGGGGATCGAACCCGCGACCTTGGCGTTATTAGCACCACGCTCTAACCAACTGAGCTAACCGGCCAATATGCGACAGCCCAGCTGGGGCTGTGTCTTTCTTAGCCATCCCAGGCTCTCATTAAAGACAAGCTGCAGGAATTCCAGGTGTGCTATATCTATGCCACGGCCTCATCAATCCATGGAATGTAGAATATGTCCCTCCGCCTTTTAATGGTTAGCGAGCACTCTTTTGTAGGTAGCATGGCCGAGCGGTCTAAGGCGCTGGATTTAGGCTCCAGTCTCTTTGGGGGCGTGGGTTCGAATCCCACTGCTGCCAAGCTCTTTTAACAAATGCCTATCCTCGAGGGCTCAAGCGTCTATGAAGTTTCTGCTGCACTTTGCTGGCGTTCCTTGCTCTACACACTGGAATCTCAGAAAAGCAGCATTAGGAGATTGCATGTTTTGGTTGAGAAGTCTTCCAAAGGGCACACTTCTGATGAGATGACTAGTGAAATGTCGTCAACGTTACAAAACAAGTCCAACTCAATGTGACTACCTCCTGTAAGCTAGATACCACGTTCACACTTTAAGTGTGGACACCAAAAAACAAGCAGCACTAATGAAAAGCTGGCACACTTTTCAGCAGAGTGCCAAGTGAACTAAGTGCCAGAATGCTGCACCCAAAGTCCACTCTCAAGCGTAAAGTGACCACAATCTGCAGCCTCAGAAAGAGGACTGAAGCACATAAGTTGGCATCTTGGCCATCTGTGTCAAACTTCAACAACCTTTCATAATGGATAAAGTGGTGAATACTTGAAGTTGAGAGTTCTGAGGCCTCCAGCACAAGCAATGAATTCAGAGCATGGAATGCAGACTATGTCCCGCCGCTTTTCAGTCATTAGCGAGCACTCTTTTACAGGTAGCATGGCCGAGCGGTCTAAGGCGCTGGATTAAGGCTCCAGTCTCTTCGGGGGCGTGGGTTCGAATCCCACTGCTGCCAAGCTCTTTTAACAAAATCCCTATCCTCAAGGGCTCAAGCATCTCTGATGTTGCTGCAGTTCCTTGCCCAACACACTGACATCTCAAAGAACACTTACCTCTCTGCTCTAGCAGCATTAGAATAACTGCATTCATTGCATGTTTTGTTTGAGAAGTCTTCCAAAGGGCACACTTCTGGTGACTAGTGAAATGTCATCAACAGTATATAACAAGTCCAACTGAATGTGACTAACTCCTGTAAGCTAGATTCAACACTCCTACTTTAAGTGTAGACAGCAAAAACAAGCAGCAGTAATGAAAAGCTGGCACATTTTGTAGGAGAGTGCCAAGTGAACTTGCCACAGAATGCTGCACCCAAAGTCCACTCTCAAGCGTAAAACGACCACAACTTGCTGCCTCAGAAAGAGGACAGAAGCACATAAGTTGGCATCTTGGCCATCTGTGTCAAACTTCAACAACCTTTCATAATGGATAAAGTGGTGACCACTTGGAGTGGAGAGATCTGAGGCCTCCAGCACAAGCAATGAATGCAGAACATCGGACAGCAGAAAGCCACAGGGTACACATGCCTGAGACCATAAAGATCAAGCGCACGGATGGCCCGTACGGGGATCGAACCCGCGACCTTGGCGTTATTAGCACCAAGCGTCTATGAAGTTTCTGCTGCACTTTGCTGGCGTTCCTTGCTCTACACACTGGAATCTCAGAAAAGCAGCATTAGGAAATTGCATGTTTTGGTTGAGAAGTCTTCCAAAGGGCACACTTCTGATGAGATGACTAGTGAAATGTCGTCAACGTTACAAAACAAGTCCAACTCAATGTGACTACCTCCTGTAAGCTAGATACCACGTTCACACTTTAAGTGTGGACACCAAAAAACAAGCAGCACTAATGAAAAGCTGGCACACTTTTCAGCAGAGTGCCAAGTGAACTAAGTGCCAGAATGCTGCACCCAAAGTCCACTCTCAAGCGTAAAGTGACCACAATCTGCAGCCTCAGAAAGAGGACTGAAGCACATAAGTTGGCATCTTGGCCATCTGTGTCAAACTTCAACAACCTTTCATAATGGATAAAGTGGTGAATACTTGAAGTTGAGAGTTCTGAGGCCTCCAGCACAAGCAATGAATTCAGAGCATGGAATGCAGACTATGTCCCGCCGCTTTTCAGTCATTAGCGAGCACTCTTTTACAGGTAGCATGGCCGAGCGGTCTAAGGCGCTGGATTAAGGCTCCAGTCTCTTCGGGGGCGTGGGTTCGAATCCCACTGCTGCCAAGCTCTTTTAACAAAATCCCTATCCTCAAGGGCTCAAGCATCTCTGATGTTGCTGCAGTTCCTTGCCCAACACACTGGAATCTCAAAGAACACTTACCTCTCTGCTCTAGCAGCATTAGAATAACTGCATTCATTGCATGTTTTGTTTGAGAAGTCTTCCAAAGGGCACACTTCTGGTGACTAGTGAAATGTCATCAACAGTATATAACAAGTCCAACTGAATGTGACTAACTCCTGTAAGCTAGATTCAACACTCCTACTTTAAGTGTAGACAGCAAAAACAAGCAGCAGTAATGAAAAGCTGGCACATTTTGTAGGAGAGTGCCAAGTGAACTTGCCACAGAATGCTGCACCCAAAGTCCACTCTCAAGCGTAAAAGGACCACAACTTGCTGCCTCAGAAAGAGGACAGAAGCACATAAGTTGGCATCTTGGCCATCTGTGTCAAACTTCAACAACCTTTCATAATGGATAAAGTGGTGACCACTTGGAGTGGAGAGATCTGAGGCCTCCAGCACAAGCAATGAATGCAGAACATCGGACAGCAGAAAGCCACAGGGTACACATGCCTGAGACCATAAAGATCAAGCGCACGGATGGCCCGTACAGGGATCGAACCCGCGACCTTGGCGTTATTAGCACCACGCTCTAACCAACTGAGCTAACCGGCCAATATGCGACAGCCCAGCTGGGGCTGTGTCTTTCTTAGCCATCCCAGGCTCTCATTAAAGACAAGCTGCAGGAATTCCAGGTGTGCTATATCTATGCCACGGCCTCATCAATCCATGGAATGTAGAATATGTCCCTCCGCCTTTTAATGGTTAGCGAGCACTCTTTTGTAGGTAGCATGGCCGAGCGGTCTAAGGCGCTGGATTTAGGCTCCAGTCTCTTTGGGGGCGTGGGTTCGAATCCCACTGCTGCCAAGCTCTTTTAACAAATGCCTATCCTCGAGGGCTCAAGCGTCTATGAAGTTTCTGCTGCACTTTGCTGGCGTTCCTTGCTCTACACACTGGAATCTCAGAAAAGCAGCATTAGGAAATTGCATGTTTTGGTTGAGAAGTCTTCCAAAGGGCACACTTCTGATGAGATGACTAGTGAAATGTCGTCAACGTTACAAAACAAGTCCAACTCAATGTGACTACCTCCTGTAAGCTAGATTCCACGTTCACACTTTAAGTGTGGACACCAAAAAACAAGCAGCACTAATGAAAAGCTGGCACACTTTTCAGCAGAGTGCCAAGTGAACTAAGTGCCAGAATGCTGCACCCAAAGTCCACTCTCAAGCGTAAAGTGACCACAATCTGCAGCCTCAGAAAGAGGACTGAAGCACATAAGTTGGCATCTTGGCCATCTGTGTCAAACTTCAACAACCTTTCATAATGGATAAAGTGGTGAATACTTGAAGTTGAGAGTTCTGAGGCCTCCAGCACAAGCAATGAATTCAGAGCATGGAATGCAGACTATGTCCCGCCGCTTTTCAGTCATTAGCGAGCACTCTTTTACAGGTAGCACGGCCGAGCGGTCTAAGGCGCTGGATTAAGGCTCCAGTCTCTTCGGGGGCGTGGGTTCGAATCCCACTGCTGCCAAGCTCTTTTAACCAAATCCCTATCCTCAAGCATCTCTGATGTTGCTGCAGTTCCTTGCCCAACACACTGGAATCTCAAAGAACACTTACCTCTCTGCTCTAGCAGCATTAGAATAACTGCATTCATTGCATGTTTTGTTTGAGAAGTCTTCCAAAGGGCACACTTCTGGTGACTAGTGAAATGTCATCAACAGTATATAACAAGTCCAACTGAATGTGACTAACTCCTGTAAGCTAGATTCAACACTCCTACTTTAAGTGTAGACAGCAAAAACAAGCAGCAGTAATGAAAAGCTGGCACATTTTGTAGGAGAGTGCCAAGTGAACTTGCCACAGAATGCTGCACCCAAAGTCCACTCTCAAGCGTAAAACGACCACAACTTGCTGCCTCAGAAAGAGGACAGAAGCACATAAGTTGGCATCTTGGCCATCTGTGTCAAACTTCAACAACCTTTCATAATGGATAAAGTGGTGACCACTTGGAGTGGAGAGATCTGAGGCCTCCAGCACAAGCAATGAATGCAGAACATCGGACAGCAGAAAGCCACAGGGTACACATGCCTGAGACCATAAAGATCAAGCGCACGGATGGCCCGTACGGGGATCGAACCCGCGACCTTGGCGTTATTAGCACCACGCTCTAACCAACTGAGCTAACCGGCCAATATGCAACAGCCCAGCTGGGGCTGTGTCTTTCTTAGCCATCCCAGGCTCTCATTAAAGACAAGCTGCAGGAATTCCAGGTGTGCTATATCTATGCCACGGCCTCATCAATCCATGGAATGTAGAATATGTCCCTCCGCCTTTTAATGGTTAGCGAGCACTCTTTTGTAGGTAGCATGGCCGAGCGGTCTAAGGCGCTGGATTTAGGCTCCAGTCTCTTTGGGGGCGTGGGTTCGAATCCCACTGCTGCCAAGCTCTTTTAACAAATGCCTATCCTCGAGGGCTCAAGCGTCTATGAAGTTTCTGCTGCACTTTGCTGGCGTTCCTTGCTCTACACACTGGAATCTCAGAAAAGCAGCATTAGGAAATTGCATGTTTTGGTTGAGAAGTCTTCCAAAGGGCACACTTCTGATGAGATGACTAGTGAAATGTCGTCAACGTTACAAAACAAGTCCAACTCAATGTGACTACCTCCTGTAAGCTAGATACCACGTTCACACTTTAAGTGTGGACACCAAAAAACAAGCAGCACTAATGAAAAGCTGGCACACTTTTCAGCAGAGTGCCAAGTGAACTAAGTGCCAGAATGCTGCACCCAAAGTCCACTCTCAAGCGTAAAGTGACCACAATCTGCAGCCTCAGAAAGAGGACTGAAGCACATAAGTTGGCATCTTGGCCATCTGTGTCAAACTTCAACAACCTTTCATAATGGATAAAGTGGTGAATACTTGAAGTTGAGAGTTCTGAGGCCTCCAGCACAAGCAATGAATTCAGAGCATGGAATGCAGACTATGTCCCGCCGCTTTTCAGTCATTAGCGAGCACTCTTTTGCAGGTAGCATGGCCGAGCGGTCTAAGGCGCTGGATTAAGGCTCCAGTCTCTTCGGGGGCGTGGGTTCGAATCCCACTGCTGCCAAGCTCTTTTAACAAAATCCCTATCCTCAAGGGCTCAAGCATCTCTGATGTTGCTGCAGTTCCTTGCCCAACACACTGACATCTCAAAGAACACTTACCTCTCTGCTCTAGCAGCATTAGAATAACTGCATTCATTGCATGTTTTGTTTGAGAAGTCTTCCAAAGGGCACACTTCTGGTGACTAGTGAAATGTCATCAACAGTATATAACAAGTCCAACTGAATGTGACTAACTCCTGTAAGCTAGATTCAACACTCCTACTTTAAGTGTAGACAGCAAAAACAAGCAGCAGTAATGAAAAGCTGGCACATTTTGTAGGAGAGTGCCAAGTGAACTTGCCACAGAATGCTGCACCCAAAGTCCACTCTCAAGCGTAAAAGGACCACAACTTGCTGCCTCAGAAAGAGGACAGAAGCACATAAGTTGGCATCTTGGCCATCTGTGTCAAACTTCAACAACCTTTCATAATGGATAAAGTGGTGACCACTTGGAGTGGAGAGATCTGAGGCCTCCAGCACAAGCAATGAATGCAGAACATCGGACAGCAGAAAGCCACAGGGTACACATGCCTGAGACCATAAAGATCAAGCGCACGGATGGCCCGTACGGGGATCGAACCCGCGACCTTGGCGTTATTAGCACCACGCTCTAACCAACTGAGCTAACCGGCCAATATGCGACAACCTAGCTGGGGCTGTGTCTTTCTTAGCCATCCCAGGCTCTCATTAAAGACAAGCTGCAGGAATTCCAGGTGTGCTATATCTATGCCACGGCCTCATCAATCCATGGAATGTAGAATATGTCCCTCCGCCTTTTAATGGTTAGCGAGCACTCTTTTGTAGGTAGCATGGCCGAGCGGTCTAAGGCGCTGGATTTAGGCTCCAGTCTCTTTGGGGGCGTGGGTTCGAATCCCACTGCTGCCAAGCTCTTTTAACAAATGCCTATCCTCGAGGGCTCAAGCGTCTATGAAGTTTCTGCTGCACTTTGCTGGCGTTCCTTGCTCTACACACTGGAATCTCAGAAAAGCAGCATTAGGAAATTGCATGTTTTGGTTGAGAAGTCTTCCAAAGGGCACACTTCTGATGAGATGACTAGTGAAATGTCGTCAACGTTACAAAACAAGTCCAACTCAATGTGACTACCTCCTGTAAGCTAGATACCACGTTCACACTTTAAGTGTGGACACCAAAAAACAAGCAGCACTAATGAAAAGCTGGCACACTTTTCAGCAGAGTGCCAAGTGAACTAAGTGCCAGAATGCTGCACCCAAAGTCCACTCTCAAGCGTAAAGTGACCACAATCTGCAGCCTCAGAAAGAGGACTGAAGCACATAAGTTGGCATCTTGGCCATCTGTGTCAAACTTCAACAACCTTTCATAATGGATAAAGTGGTGAATACTTGAAGTTGAGAGTTCTGAGGCCTCCAGCACAAGCAATGAATTCAGAGCATGGAATGCAGACTATGTCCCGCCGCTTTTCAGTCATTAGCGAGCACTCTTTTACAGGTAGCATGGCCGAGCGGTCTAAGGCGCTGGATTAAGGCTCCAGTCTCTTCGGGGGCGTGGGTTCGAATCCCACTGCTGCCAAGCTCTTTTAACAAAATCCCTATCCTCAAGGGCTCAAGCATCTCTGATGTTGCTGCAGTTCCTTGCCCAACACACTGACATCTCAAAGAACACTTACCTCTCTGCTCTAGCAGCATTAGAATAACTGCATTCATTGCATGTTTTGTTTGAGAAGTCTTCCAAAGGGCACACTTCTGGTGACTAGTGAAATGTCATCAACAGTATATAACAAGTCCAACTGAATGTGACTAACTCCTGTAAGCTAGATTCAACACTCCTACTTTAAGTGTAGACAGCAAAAACAAGCAGCAGTAATGAAAAGCTGGCACATTTTGTAGGAGAGTGCCAAGTGAACTTGCCACAGAATGCTGCACCCAAAGTCCACTCTCAAGCGTAAAAGGACCACAACTTGCTGCCTCAGAAAGAGGACAGAAGCACATAAGTTGGCATCTTGGCCATCTGTGTCAAACTTCAACAACCTTTCATAATGGATAAAGTGGTGACCACTTGGAGTGGAGAGATCTGAGGCCTCCAGCACAAGCAATGAATGCAGAACATCGGACAGCAGAAAGCCACAGGGTACACATGCCTGAGACCTGAGATGGCCCGTACGGGGATCGAACCCGCGACCTTGGCGTTATTAGCACCACGCTCTAACCAACTGAGCTAACCGGCCAATATGCGACAGCCCAGCTGGGGCTGTGTCTTTCTTAGCCATCCCAGGCTCTCATTAAAGACAAGCTGCAGGAATTCCAGGTGTGCTATATCTATGCCACGGCCTCATCAATCCATGGAATGTAGAATATGTCCCTCCGCCTTTTAATGGTTAGCGGGCACTCTTTTGTAGGTAGCATGGCCGAGCGGTCTAAGGTGCTGGATTTAGGCTCCAGTCTCTTTGGGGGCGTGGGTTCGAATCCCACTGCTGCCAAGCTCTTTTAACAAATGCCTATCCTCGAGGGCTCAAGCGTCTATGAAGTTTCTGCTGCACTTTGCTGGCGTTCCTTGCTCTACACACTGGAATCTCAGAAAAGCAGCATTAGGAAATTGCATGTTTTGGTTGAGAAGTCTTCCAAAGGGCACACTTCTGATGAGATGACTAGTGAAATGTCATCAACGTTACAAAACAAGTCCAACTCAATGTGACTACCTCCTGTAAGCTAGATACCACGTTCACACTTTAAGTGTGGACACCAAAAAACAAGCAGCACTAATGAAAAGCTGGCACACTTTTCAGCAGAGTGCCAAGTGAACTAAGTGCCAGAATGCTGCACCCAAAGTCCACTCTCAAGCGTAAAGTGACCACAATCTGCAGCCTCAGAAAGAGGACTGAAGCACATAAGTTGGCATCTTGGCCATCTGTGTCAAACTTCAACAACCTTTCATAATGGATAAAGTGGTGAATACTTGAAGTTGAGAGTTCTGAGGCCTCCAGCACAAGCAATGAATTCAGAGCATGGAATGCAGACTATGTCCCGCCGCTTTTCAGTCATTAGCGAGCACTCTTTTACAGGTAGCATGGCCGAGCGGTCTAAGGCGCTGGATTAAGGCTCCAGTCTCTTCGGGGGCGTGGGTTCGAATCCCACTGCTGCCAAGCTCTTTTAACAAAATCCCTATCCTCAAGGGCTCAAGCATCTCTGATGTTGCTGCAGTTCCTTGCCCAACACACTGACATCTCAAAGAACACTTACCTCTCTGCTCTAGCAGCATTAGAATAACTGCATTCATTGCATGTTTTGTTTGAGAAGTCTTCCAAAGGGCACACTTCTGGTGACTAGTGAAATGTCATCAACAGTATATAACAAGTCCAACTGAATGTGACTAACTCCTGTAAGCTAGATTCAACACTCCTACTTTAAGTGTAGACAGCAAAAACAAGCAGCAGTAATGAAAAGCTGGCACATTTTGTAGGAGAGTGCCAAGTGAACTTGCCACAGAATGCTGCACCCAAAGTCCACTCTCAAGCGTAAAAGGACCACAACTTGCTGCCTCAGAAAGAGGACAGAAGCACATAAGTTGGCATCTTGGCCATCTGTGTCAAACTTCAACAACCTTTCATAATGGATAAAGTGGTGACCACTTGGAGTGGAGAGATCTGAGGCCTCCAGCACAAGCAATGAATGCAGAACATCGGACAGCAGAAAGCCACAGGGTACACATGCCTGAGACCATAAAGATCAAGCGCACGGATGGCCCGTACGGGGATCGAACCCGCGACCTTGGCGTTATTAGCACCACGCTCTAACCAACTGAGCTAACCGGCCAATATGCGACAGCCCAGCTGGGGCTGTGTCTTTCTTAGCCATCCCAGGCTCTCATTAAAGACAAGCTGCAGGAATTCCAGGTGTGCTATATCTATGCCACGGCCTCATCAATCCATGGAATGTAGAATATGTCCCTCCGCCTTTTAATGGTTAGCGAGCACTCTTTTGTAGGTAGCATGGCCGAGCGGTCTAAGGTGCTGGATTTAGGCTCCAGTCTCTTTGGGGGCGTGGGTTCGAATCCCACTGCTGCCAAGCTCTTTTAACAAATGCCTATCCTCGAGGGCTCAAGCGTCTATGAAGTTTCTGCTGCACTTTGCTGGCGTTCCTTGCTCTACACACTGGAATCTCAGAAAAGCAGCATTAGGAAATTGCATGTTTTGGTTGAGAAGTCTTCCAAAGGGCACACTTCTGATGAGATGACTAGTGAAATGTCGTCAACGTTACAAAACAAGTCCAACTCAATGTGACTACCTCCTGTAAGCTAGATACCACGTTCACACTTTAAGTGTGGACACCAAAAAACAAGCAGCACTAATGAAAAGCTGGCACACTTTTCAGCAGAGTGCCAAGTGAACTAAGTGCCAGAATGCTGCACCCAAAGTCCACTCTCAAGCGTAAAGTGACCACAATCTGCAGCCTCAGAAAGAGGACTGAAGCACATAAGTTGGCATCTTGGCCATCTGTGTCAAACTTCAACAACCTTTCATAATGGATAAAGTGGTGAATACTTGAAGTTGAGAGTTCTGAGGCCTCCAGCACAAGCAATGAATTCAGAGCATGGAATGCAGACTATGTCCCGCCGCTTTTCAGTCATTAGCGAGCACTCTTTTACAGGTAGCATGGCCGAGCGGTCTAAGGCGCTGGATTAAGGCTCCAGTCTCTTCGGGGGCGTGGGTTCGAATCCCACTGCTGCCAAGCTCTTTTAACAAAATCCCTATCCTCAAGGGCTCAAGCATCTCTGATGTTGCTGCAGTTCCTTGCCCAACACACTGACATCTCAAAGAACACTTACCTCTCTGCTCTAGCAGCATTAGAATAACTGCATTCATTGCATGTTTTGTTTGAGAAGTCTTCCAAAGGGCACACTTCTGGTGACTAGTGAAATGTCATCAACAGTATATAACAAGTCCAACTGAATGTGACTAACTCCTGTAAGCTAGATTCAACACTCCTACTTTAAGTGTAGACAGCAAAAACAAGCAGCAGTAATGAAAAGCTGGCACATTTTGTAGGAGAGTGCCAAGTGAACTTGCCACAGAATGCTGCACCCAAAGTCCACTCTCAAGCGTAAAACGACCACAACTTGCTGCCTCAGAAAGAGGACAGAAGCACATAAGTTGGCATCTTGGCCATCTGTGTCAAACTTCAACAACCTTTCATAATGGATAAAGTGGTGACCACTTGGAGTGGAGAGATCTGAGGCCTCCAGCACAAGCAATGAATGCAGAACATCGGACAGCAGAATGCCACAGGGTACACATGCCTGAGACCATAAAGATCAAGCGCACGGATGGCCCGTACGGGGATCGAACCCGCGACCTTGGCGTTATTAGCACCACGCTCTAACCAACTGAGCTAACCGGCCAATATGCGACAGCCCAGCTGGGGCTGTGTCTTTCTTAGCCATCCCAGGCTCTCATTAAAGACAAGCTGCAGGAATTCCAGGTGTGCTATATCTATGCCACGGCCTCATCAATCCATGGAATGTAGAATATGTCCCTCCGCCTTTTAATGGTTAGCGAGCACTCTTTTGTAGGTAGCATGGCCGAGCGGTCTAAGGCGCTGGATTTAGGCTCCAGTCTCTTTGGGGGCGTGGGTTCGAATCCCACTGCTGCCAAGCTCTTTTAACAAATGCCTATCCTCGAGGGCTCAAGCGTCTATGAAGTTTCTGCTGCACTTTGCTGGCGTTCCTTGCTCTACACACTGGAATCTCAGAAAAGCAGCATTAGGAAATTGCATGTTTTGGTTGAGAAGTCTTCCAAAGGGCACACTTCTGATGAGATGACTAGTGAAATGTCGTCAACGTTACAAAACAAGTCCAACTCAATGTGACTACCTCCTGTAAGCTAGATACCACGTTCACACTTTAAGTGTGGACACCAAAAAACAAGCAGCACTAATGAAAAGCTGGCACACTTTTCAGCAGAGTGCCAAGTGAACTAAGTGCCAGAATGCTGCACCCAAAGTCCACTCTCAAGCGTAAAGTGACCACAATCTGCAGCCTCAGAAAGAGGACTGAAGCACATAAGTTGGCATCTTGGCCATCTGTGTCAAACTTCAACAACCTTTCATAATGGATAAAGTGGTGAATACTTGAAGTTGAGAGTTCTGAGGCCTCCAGCACAAGCAATGAATTCAGAGCATGGAATGCAGACTATGTCCCGCCGCTTTTCAGTCATTAGCGAGCACTCTTTTACAGGTAGCATGGCCGAGCGGTCTAAGGCGCTGGATTAAGGCTCCAGTCTCTTCGGGGGCGTGGGTTCGAATCCCACTGCTGCCAAGCTCTTTTAACAAAATCCCTATCCTCAAGGGCTCAAGCATCTCTGATGTTGCTGCAGTTCCTTGCCCAACACACTGACATCTCAAAGAACACTTACCTCTCTGCTCTAGCAGCATTAGAATAACTGCATTCATTGCATGTTTTGTTTGAGAAGTCTTCCAAAGGGCACACTTCTGGTGACTAGTGAAATGTCATCAACAGTATATAACAAGTCCAACTGAATGTGACTAACTCCTGTAAGCTAGATTCAACACTCCTACTTTAAGTGTAGACAGCAAAAACAAGCAGCAGTAATGAAAAGCTGGCACATTTTGTAGGAGAGTGCCAAGTGAACTTGCCACAGAATGCTGCACCCAAAGTTCACTCTCAAGCGTAAAAGGACCACAACTTGCTGCCTCAGAAAGAGGACAGAAGCACATAAGTTGGCATCTTGGCCATCTGTGTCAAACTTCAACAACCTTTCATAATGGATAAAGTGGTGACCACTTGGAGTGGAGAGATCTGAGGCCTCCAGCACAAGCAATGAATGCAGAACATCGGACAGCAGAAAGCCACAGGGTACACATGCCTGAGACCATAAAGATCAAGCGCACGGATGGCCCGTACGGGGATCGAACCCGCGACCTTGGCGTTATTAGCACCACGCTCTAACCAACTGAGCTAACCGGCCAATATGCGACAGCCCAGCTGGGGCTGTGTCTTTCTTAGCCATCCCAGGCTCTCATTAAAGACAAGCTGCAGGAATTCCAGGTGTGCTATATCTATGCCACGGCCTCATCAATCCATGGAATGTAGAATATGTCCCTCCGCCTTTTAATGGTTAGCGAGCACTCTTTTGTAGGTAGCATGGCCGAGCGGTCTAAGGCGCTGGATTTAGGCTCCAGTCTCTTTGGGGGCGTGGGTTCGAATCCCACTGCTGCCAAGCTCTTTTAACAAATGCCTATCCTCGAGGGCTCAAGCGTCTATGAAGTTTCTGCTGCACTTTGCTGGCGTTCCTTGCTCTACACACTGGAATCTCAGAAAAGCAGCATTAGGAAATTGCATGTTTTGGTTGAGAAGTCTTCCAAAGGGCACACTTCTGATGAGATGACTAGTGAAATGTCGTCAACATTACAAAACAAGTCCAACTCAATGTGACTACCTCCTGTAAGCTAGATACCACGTTCACACTTTAAGTGTGGACACCAAAAAACAAGCAGCACTAATGAAAAGCTGGCACACTTTTCAGCAGAGTGCCAAGTGAACTAAGTGCCAGAATGCTGCACCCAAAGTCCACTCTCAAGCGTAAAGTGACCACAATCTGCAGCCTCAGAAAGAGGACTGAAGCACATAAGTTGGCATCTTGGCCATCTGTGTCAAACTTCAACAACCTTTCATAATGGATAAAGTGGTGAATACTTGAAGTTGAGAGTTCTGAGGCCTCCAGCACAAGCAATGAATTCAGAGCATGGAATGCAGACTATGTCCCGCCGCTTTTCAGTCATTAGCGAGCACTCTTTTACAGGTAGCATGGCCGAGCGGTCTAAGGCGCTGGATTAAGGCTCCAGTCTCTTCGGGGGCGTGGGTTCGAATCCCACTGCTGCCAAGCTCTTTCACCCAAATTCAGAGCATGGAATGCAGACTATGTCCCGCCGCTTTTCAGTCATTAGCGAGCACTCTTTTACAGGTAGCATGGCCGAGCGGTCTAAGGCGCTGGATTAAGGCTCCAGTCTCTTCGGGGGCGTGGGTTCGAATCCCACTGCTGCCAAGCTCTTTTAACAAAATCCCTATCCTCAAGGGCTCAAGCATCTCTGATGTTGCTGCAGTTCCTTGCCCAACACACTGACATCTCAAAGAACACTTACCTCTCTGCTCTAGCAGCATTAGAATAACTGCATTCATTGCATGTTTTGTTTGAGAAGTCTTCCAAAGGGCACACTTCTGGTGACTAGTGAAATGTCATCAACAGTATATAACAAGTCCAACTGAATGTGACTAACTCCTGTAAGCTAGATTCAACACTCCTACTTTAAGTGTAGACAGCAAAAACAAGCAGCAGTAATGAAAAGCTGGCACATTTTGTAGGAGAGTGCCAAGTGAACTTGCCACAGAATGCTGCACCCAAAGTCCACTCTCAAGCGTAAAAGGACCACAACTTGCTGCCTCAGAAAGAGGACAGAAGCACATAAGTTGGCATCTTGGCCATCTGTGTCAAACTTCAACAACCTTTCATAATGGATAAAGTGGTGACCACTTGGAGTGGAGAGATCTGAGGCCTCCAGCACAAGCAATGAATGCAGAACATCGGACAGCAGAAAGCCACAGGGTACACATGCCTGAGACCATAAAGATCAAGCGCACGGATGGCCCGTACGGGGATCGAACCCGCGACCTTGGCGTTATTAGCACCACGCTCTAACCAACTGAGCTAACCGGCCAATATGCGACAGCCCAGCTGGGGCTGTGTCTTTCTTAGCCATCCCAGGCTCTCATTAAAGACAAGCTGCAGGAATTCCAGGTGTGCTATATCTATGCCACGGCCTCATCAATCCATGGAATGTAGAATATGTCCCTCCGCCTTTTAATGGTTAGCGAGCACTCTTTTGTAGGTAGCATGGCCGAGCGGTCTAAGGCGCTGGATTTAGGCTCCAGTCTCTTTGGGGGCGTGGGTTCGAATCCCACTGCTGCCAAGCTCTTTTAACAAATGCCTATCCTCGAGGGCTCAAGCGTCTATGAAGTTTCTGCTGCACTTTGCTGGCGTTCCTTGCTCTACACACTGGAATCTCAGAAAAGCAGCATTAGGAAATTGCATGTTTTGGTTGAGAAGTCTTCCAAAGGGCACACTTCTGATGAGATGACTAGTGAAATGTCGTCAACGTTACAAAACAAGTCCAACTCAATGTGACTACCTCCTGTAAGCTAGATACCACGTTCACACTTTAAGTGTGGACACCAAAAAACAAGCAGCACTAATGAAAAGCTGGCACACTTTTCAGCAGAGTGCCAAGTGAACTAAGTGCCAGAATGCTGCACCCAAAGTCCACTCTCAAGCGTAAAGTGACCACAATCTGCAGCCTCAGAAAGAGGACTGAAGCACATAAGTTGGCATCTTGGCCATCTGTGTCAAACTTCAACAACCTTTCATAATGGATAAAGTGGTGAATACTTGAAGTTGAGAGTTCTGAGGCCTCCAGCACAAGCAATGAATTCAGAGCATGGAATGCAGACTATGTCCCGCCGCTTTTCAGTCATTAGCGAGTACTCTTTTACAGGTAGCATGGCCGAGCGGTCTAAGGCGCTGGGTTAAGGCTCCAGTCTCTTCGGGGGCGTGGGTTCGAATCCCACTGCTGCCAAGCTCTTTTAACAAAATCCCTATCCTCAAGGGCTCAAGCATCTCTGATGTTGCTGCAGTTCCTTGCCCAACACACTGACATCTCAAAGAACACTTACCTCTCTGCTCTAGCAGCATTAGAATAACTGCATTCATTGCATGTTTTGTTTGAGAAGTCTTCCAAAGGGCACACTTCTGGTGACTAGTGAAATGTCATCAACAGTATATAACAAGTCCAACTGAATGTGACTAACTCCTGTAAGCTAGATTCAACACTCCTACTTTAAGTGTAGACAGCAAAAACAAGCAGCAGTAATGAAAAGCTGGCACATTTTGTAGGAGAGTGCCAAGTGAACTTGCCACAGAATGCTGCACCCAAAGTCCACTCTCAAGCGTAAAAGGACCACAACTTGCTGCCTCAGAAAGAGGACAGAAGCACATAAGTTGGCATCTTGGCCATCTGTGTCAAACTTCAACAACCTTTCATAATGGATAAAGTGGTGACCACTTGGAGTGGAGAGATCTGAGGCCTCCAGCACAAGCAATGAATGCAGAACATCGGACAGCAGAAAGCCACAGGGTACACATGCCTGAGACCATAAAGATCAAGCGCACGGATGGCCCGTACGGGGATCGAACCCGCGACCTTGGCGTTATTAGCACCACGCTCTAACCAACTGAGCTAACCGGCCAATATGCGACAGCCCAGCTGGGGCTGTGTCTTTCTTAGCCATCCCAGGCTCTCATTAAAGACAAGCTGCAGGAATTCCAGGTGTGCTATATCTATGCCACGGCCTCATCAATCCATGGAATGTAGAATATGTCCCTCCGCCTTTTAATGGTTAGCGAGCACTCTTTTGTAGGTAGCATGGCCGAGCGGTCTAAGGCGCTGGATTTAGGCTCCAGTCTCTTTGGGGGCGTGGGTTCGAATCCCACTGCTGCCAAGCTCTTTTAACAAATGCCTATCCTCGAGGGCTCAAGCGTCTATGAAGTTTCTGCTGCACTTTGCTGGCGTTCCTTGCTCTACACACTGGAATCTCAGAAAAGCAGCATTAGGAAATTGCATGTTTTGGTTGAGAAGTCTTCCAAAGGGCACACTTCTGATGAGATGACTAGTGAAATGTCGTCAACGTTACAAAACAAGTCCAACTCAATGTGACTACCTCCTGTAAGCTAGATACCACGTTCACACTTTAAGTGTGGACACCAAAAAACAAGCAGCACTAATGAAAAGCTGGCACACTTTTCAGCAGAGTGCCAAGTGAACTAAGTGCCAGAATGCTGCACCCAAAGTCCACTCTCAAGCGTAAAGTGACCACAATCTGCAGCCTCAGAAAGAGGACTGAAGCACATAAGTTGGCATCTTGGCCATCTGTGTCAAACTTCAACAACCTTTCATAATGGATAAAGTGGTGAATACTTGAAGTTGAGAGTTCTGAGGCCTCCAGCACAAGCAATGAATTCAGAGCATGGAATGCAGACTATGTCCCGCCGCTTTTCAGTCATTAGCGAGCACTCTTTTACAGGTAGCATGGCCGAGCGGTCTAAGGCGCTGGATTAAGGCTCCAGTCTCTTCGGGGGCGTGGGTTCGAATCCCACTGCTGCCAAGCTCTTTTAACAAAATCCCTATCCTCAAGGGCTCAAGCATCTCTGATGTTGCTGCAGTTCCTTGCCCAACACACTGACATCTCAAAGAACACTTACCTCTCTGCTCTAGCAGCATTAGAATAACTGCATTCATTGCATGTTTTGTTTGAGAAGTCTTCCAAAGGGCACACTTCTGGTGACTAGTGAAATGTCATCAACAGTATATAACAAGTCCAACTGAATGTGACTAACTCCTGTAAGCTAGATTCAACACTCCTACTTTAAGTGTAGACAGCAAAAACAAGCAGCAGTAATGAAAAGCTGGCACATTTTGTAGGAGAGTGCCAAGTGAACTTGCCACAGAATGCTGCACCCAAAGTCCACTCTCAAGCGTAAAAGGACCACAACTTGCTGCCTCAGAAAGAGGACAGAAGCACATAAGTTGGCATCTTGGCCATCTGTGTCAAACTTCAACAACCTTTCATAATGGATAAAGTGGTGACCACTTGGAGTGGAGAGATCTGAGGCCTCCAGCACAAGCAATGAATGCAGAACATCGGACAGCAGAAAGCCACAGGGTACACATGCCTGAGACCATAAAGATCAAGCGCACGGATGGCCCGTACGGGGATCGAACCCGCGACCTTGGCGTTATTAGCACCACGCTCTAACCAACTGAGCTAACCGGCCAATATGCGACAGCCCAGCTGGGGCTGTGTCTTTCTTAGCCATCCCAGGCTCTCATTAAAGACAAGCTGCAGGAATTCCAGGTGTGCTATATCTATGCCACGGCCTCATCAATCCATGGAATGTAGAATATGTCCCTCCGCCTTTTAATGGTTAGCGAGCACTCTTTTGTAGGTAGCATGGCCGAGCGGTCTAAGGTGCTGGATTTAGGCTCCAGTCTCTTTGGGGGCGTGGGTTCGAATCCCACTGCTGCCAAGCTCTTTTAACAAATGCCTATCCTCGAGGGCTCAAGCGTCTATGAAGTTTCTGCTGCACTTTGCTGGCGTTCCTTGCTCTACACACTGGAATCTCAGAAAAGCAGCATTAGGAAATTGCATGTTTTGGTTGAGAAGTCTTCCAAAGGGCACACTTCTGATGAGATGACTAGTGAAATGTCGTCAACGTTACAAAACAAGTCCAACTCAATGTGACTACCTCCTGTAAGCTAGATACCACGTTCACACTTTAAGTGTGGACACCAAAAAACAAGCAGCACTAATGAAAAGCTGGCACACTTTTCAGCAGAGTGCCAAGTGAACTAAGTGCCAGAATGCTGCACCGAAAGTCCACTCTCAAGCGTAAAGTGACCACAATCTGCAGCCTCAGAAAGAGGACTGAAGCACATAAGTTGGCATCTTGGCCATCTGTGTCAAACTTCAACAACCTTTCATAATGGATAAAGTGGTGAATACTTGAAGTTGAGAGTTCTGAGGCCTCCAGCACAAGCAATGAATTCAGAGCATGGAATGCAGACTATGTCCCGCCGCTTTTCAGTCATTAGCGAGCACTCTTTTGCAGGTAGCATGGCCGAGCGGTCTAAGGCGCTGGATTAAGGCTCCAGTCTCTTCGGGGGCGTGGGTTCGAATCCCACTGCTGCCAAGCTCTTTTAACAAAATCCCTATCCTCAAGGGCTCAAGCATCTCTGATGTTGCTGCAGTTCCTTGCCCAACACACTGACATCTCAAAGAACACTTACCTCTCTGCTCTAGCAGCATTAGAATAACTGCATTCATTGCATGTTTTGTTTGAGAAGTCTTCCAAAGGGCACACTTCTGGTGACTAGTGAAATGTCATCAACAGTATATAACAAGTCCAACTGAATGTGACTAACTCCTGTAAGCTAGATTCAACACTCCTACTTTAAGTGTAGACAGCAAAAACAAGCAGCAGTAATGAAAAGCTGGCACATTTTGTAGGAGAGTGCCAAGTGAACTTGCCACAGAATGCTGCACCCAAAGTCCACTCTCAAGCGTAAAAGGACCACAACTTGCTGCCTCAGAAAGAGGACAGAAGCACATAAGTTGGCATCTTGGCCATCTGTGTCAAACTTCAACAACCTTTCATAATGGATAAAGTGGTGACCACTTGGAGTGGAGAGATCTGAGGCCTCCAGCACAAGCAATGAATGCAGAACATCGGACAGCAGAAAGCCACAGGGTACACATGCCTGAGACCATAAAGATCAAGCGCACGGATGGCCCGTACGGGGATCGAACCCGCGACCTTGGCGTTATTAGCACCACGCTCTAACCAACTGAGCTAACCGGCCAATATGCGACAGCCCAGCTGGGGCTGTGTCTTTCTTAGCCATCCCAGGCTCTCATTAAAGACAAGCTGCAGGAATTCCAGGTGTGCTATATCTATGCCACGGCCTCATCAATCCATGGAATGTAGAATATGTCCCTCCGCCTTTTAATGGTTAGCGAGCACTCTTTTGTAGGTAGCATGGCCGAGCGGTCTAAGGTGCTGGATTTAGGCTCCAGTCTCTTTGGGGGCGTGGGTTCGAATCCCACTGCTGCCAAGCTCTTTTAACAAATGCCTATCCTCGAGGGCTCAAGCGTCTATGAAGTTTCTGCTGCACTTTGCTGGCGTTCCTTGCTCTACACACTGGAATCTCAGAAAAGCAGCATTAGGAAATTGCATGTTTTGGTTGAGAAGTCTTCCAAAGGGCACACTTCTGATGAGATGACTAGTGAAATGTCGTCAACGTTACAAAACAAGTCCAACTCAATGTGACTACCTCCTGTAAGCTAGATACCACGTTCACACTTTAAGTGTGGACACCAAAAAACAAGCAGCACTAATGAAAAGCTGGCACACTTTTCAGCAGAGTGCCAAGTGAACTAAGTGCCAGAATGCTGCACCCAAAGTCCACTCTCAAGCGTAAAGTGACCACAATCTGCAGCCTCAGAAAGAGGACTGAAGCACATAAGTTGGCATCTTGGCCATCTGTGTCAAACTTCAACAACCTTTCATAATGGATAAAGTGGTGAATACTTGAAGTTGAGAGTTCTGAGGCCTCCAGCACAAGCAATGAATTCAGAGCATGGAATGCAGACTATGTCCCGCCGCTTTTCAGTCATTAGCGAGCACTCTTTTACAGGTAGCATGGCCGAGCGGTCTAAGGCGCTGGATTAAGGCTCCAGTCTCTTCGGGGGCGTGGGTTCGAATCCCACTGCTGCCAAGCTCTTTTAACAAAATCCCTATCCTCAAGGGCTCAAGCATCTCTGATGTTGCTGCAGTTCCTTGCACAACACACTGACATCTCAAAGAACACTTACCTCTCTGCTCTAGCAGCATTAGAATAACTGCATTCATTGCATGTTTTGTTTGAGAAGTCTTCCAAAGGGCACACTTCTGGTGACTAGTGAAATGTCATCAACAGTATATAACAAGTCCAACTGAATGTGACTAACTCCTGTAAGCTAGATTCAACACTCCTACTTTAAGTGTAGACAGCAAAAACAAGCAGCAGTAATGAAAAGCTGGCACATTTTGTAGGAGAGTGCCAAGTGAACTTGCCACAGAATGCTGCACCCAAAGTCCACTCTCAAGCGTAAAAGGACCACAACTTGCTGCCTCAGAAAGAGGACAGAAGCACATAAGTTGGCATCTTGGCCATCTGTGTCAAACTTCAACAACCTTTCATAATGGATAAAGTGGTGACCACTTGGAGTGGAGAGATCTGAGGCCTCCAGCACAAGCAATGAATGCAGAACATCGGACAGCAGAAAGCCACAGGGTACACATGCCTGAGACCATAAAGATCAAGCGCACGGATGGCCCGTACGGGGATCGAACCCGCGACCTTGGCGTTATTAGCACCACGCTCTAACCAACTGAGCTAACCGGCCAATATGCGACAGCCCAGCTGGGGCTGTGTCTTTCTTAGCCATCCCAGGCTCTCATTAAAGACAAGCTGCAGGAATTCCAGGTGTGCTATATCTATGCCACGGCCTCATCAATCCATGGAATGTAGAATATGTCCCTCCACCTTTTAATGGTTAGCGAGCACTCTTTTGTAGGTAGCATGGCCGAGCGGTCTAAGGCGCTGGATTTAGGCTCCAGTCTCTTTGGGGGCGTGGGTTCGAATCCCACTGCTGCCAAGCTCTTTTAACAAATGCCTATCCTCGAGGGCTCAAGCGTCTATGAAGTTTCTGCTGCACTTTGCTGGCGTTCCTTGCTCTACACACTGGAATCTCAGAAAAGCAGCATTAGGAAATTGCATGTTTTGGTTGAGAAGTCTTCCAAAGGGCACACTTCTGATGAGATGACTAGTGAAATGTCGTCAACGTTACAAAACAAGTCCAACTCAATGTGACTACCTCCTGTAAGCTAGATACCACGTTCACACTTTAAGTGTGGACACCAAAAAACAAGCAGCACTAATGAAAAGCTGGCACACTTTTCAGCAGAGTGCCAAGTGAACTAAGTGCCAGAATGCTGCACCCAAAGTCCACTCTCAAGCGTAAAGTGACCACAATCTGCAGCCTCAGAAAGAGGACTGAAGCACATAAGTTGGCATCTTGGCCATCTGTGTCAAACTTCAACAACCTTTCATAATGGATAAAGTGGTGAATACTTGAAGTTGAGAGTTCTGAGGCCTCCAGCACAAGCAATGAATTCAGAGCATGGAATGCAGACTATGTCCCGCCGCTTTTCAGTCATTAGCGAGCACTCTTTTACAGGTAGCATGGCCGAGCGGTCTAAGGCGCTGGATTAAGGCTCCAGTCTCTTCGGGGGCGTGGGTTCGAATCCCACTGCTGCCAAGCTCTTTTAACAAAATCCCTATCCTCAAGGGCTCAAGCATCTCTGATGTTGCTGCAGTTCCTTGCCCAACACACTGGAATCTCAAAGAACACTTACCTCTCTGCTCTAGCAGCATTAGAATAACTGCATTCATTGCATGTTTTGTTTGAGAAGTCTTCCAAAGGGCACACTTCTGGTGACTAGTGAAATGTCATCAACAGTATATAACAAGTCCAACTGAATGTGACTAACTCCTGTAAGCTAGATTCAACACTCCTACTTTAAGTGTAGACAGCAAAAACAAGCAGCAGTAATGAAAAGCTGGCACATTTTGTAGGAGAGTGCCAAGTGAACTTGCCACAGAATGCTGCACCCAAAGTCCACTCTCAAGCGTAAAAGGACCACAACTTGCTTCCTCAGAAAGAGGACAGAAGCACATAAGTTGGCATCTTGGCCATCTGTGTCAAACTTCAACAACCTTTCATAATGGATAAAGTGGTGACCACTTGGAGTGGAGAGATCTGAGGCCTCCAGCACAAGCAATGAATGCAGAACATCGGACAGCAGAAAGCCACAGGGTACACATGCCTGAGACCATAAAGATCAAGCGCACGGATGGCCCGTACGGGGATCGAACCCGCGACCTTGGCGTTATTAGCACCACGCTCTAACCAACTGAGCTAACCGGCCAATATGCGACAGCCCAGCTGGGGCTGTGTCTTTCTTAGCCATCCCAGGCTCTCATTAAAGACAAGCTGCAGGAATTCCAGGTGTGCTATATCTATGCCACGGCCTCATCAATCCATGGAATGTAGAATATGTCCCTCCGCCTTTTAATGGTTAGCGAGCACTCTTTTGTAGGTAGCATGGCCGAGCGGTCTAAGGCGCTGGATTTAGGCTCCAGTCTCTTTGGGGGCGTGGGTTCGAATCCCACTGCTGCCAAGCTCTTTTAACAAATGCCTATCCTCGAGGGCTCAAGCGTCTATGAAGTTTCTGCTGCACTTTGCTGGCGTTCCTTGCTCTACACACTGGAATCTCAGAAAAGCAGCATTAGGAAATTGCATGTTTTGGTTGAGAAGTCTTCCAAAGGGCACACTTCTGATGAGATGACTAGTGAAATGTCGTCAACGTTACAAAACAAGTCCAACTCAATGTGACTACCTCCTGTAAGCTAGATACCACGTTCACACTTTAAGTGTGGACACCAAAAAACAAGCAGCACTAATGAAAAGCTGGCACACTTTTCAGCAGAGTGCCAAGTGAACTAAGTGCCAGAATGCTGCACCGAAAGTCCACTCTCAAGCGTAAAGTGACCACAATCTGCAGCCTCAGAAAGAGGACTGAAGCACATAAGTTGGCATCTTGGCCATCTGTGTCAAACTTCAACAACCTTTCATAATGGATAAAGTGGTGAATACTTGAAGTTGAGAGTTCTGAGGCCTCCAGCACAAGCAATGAATTCAGAGCATGGAATGCAGACTATGTCCCGCCACTTTTCAGTCATTAGCGAGCACTCTTTTACAGGAAGCATGGCCGAGCGGTCTAAGGCGCTGGATTAAGGCTCCAGTCTCTTCGGGGGCGTGGGTTCGAATCCCACTGCTGCCAAGCTCTTTTAACAAAATCCCTATCCTCAAGGGCTCAAGCATCTCTGATGTTGCTGCAGTTCCTTGCCCAACACACTGACATCTCAAAGAACACTTACCTCTCTGCTCTAGCAGCATTAGAATAACTGCATTCATTGCATGTTTTGTTTGAGAAGTCTTCCAAAGGGCACACTTCTGGTGACTAGTGAAATGTCATCAACAGTATATAACAAGTCCAACTGAATGTGACTAACTCCTGTAAGCTAGATTCAACACTCCTACTTTAAGTGTAGACAGCAAAAACAAGCAGCAGTAATGAAAAGCTGGCACATTTTGTAGGAGAGTGCCAAGTGAACTTGCCACAGAATGCTGCACCCAAAGTCCACTCTCAAGCGTAAAAGGACCACAACTTGCTGCCTCAGAAAGAGGACAGAAGCACATAAGTTGGCATCTTGGCCATCTGTGTCAAACTTCAACAACCTTTCATAATGGATAAAGTGGTGACCACTTGGAGTGGAGAGATCTGAGGCCTCCAGCACAAGCAATGAATGCAGAACATCGGACAGCAGAAAGCCACAGGGTACACATGCCTGAGACCATAAAGATCAAGCGCACGGATGGCCCGTACGGGGATCGAACCCGCGACCTTGGCGTTATTAGCACCACGCTCTAACCAACTGAGCTAACCGGCCAATATGCGACAGCCCAGCTGGGGCTGTGTCTTTCTTAGCCATCCCAGGCTCTCATTAAAGACAAGCTGCAGGAATTCCAGGTGTGCTATATCTATGCCACGGCCTCATCAATCCATGGAGTGTAGAATATGTCCCTCCACCTTTTAATGGTTAGCGAGCACTCTTTTGTAGGTAGCATGGCCGAGCGGTCTAAGGTGCTGGATTTAGGCTCCAGTCTCTTTGGGGGCGTGGGTTCGAATCCCACTGCTGCCAAGCTCTTTTAACAAATGCCTATCCTCGAGGGCTCAAGCGTCTATGAAGTTTCTGCTGCACTTTGCTGGCGTTCCTTGCTCTACACACTGGAATCTCAGAAAAGCAGCATTAGGAAATTGCATGTTTTGGTTGAGAAGTCTTCCAAAGGGCACACTTCTGATGAGATGACTAGTGAAATGTCGTCAACGTTACAAAACAAGTCCAACTCAATGTGACTACCTCCTGTAAGCTAGATACCACGTTCACACTTTAAGTGTGGACACCAAAAAACAAGCAGCACTAATGAAAAGCTGGCACACTTTTCAGCAGAGTGCCAAGTGAACTAAGTGCCAGAATGCTGCACCGAAAGTCCACTCTCAAGCGTAAAGTGACCACAATCTGCAGCCTCAGAAAGAGGACTGAAGCACATAAGTTGGCATCTTGGCCATCTGTGTCAAACTTCAACAACCTTTCATAATGGATAAAGTGGTGAATACTTGAAGTTGAGAGTTCTGAGGCCTCCAGCACAAGCAATGAATTCAGAGCATGGAATGCAGACTATGTCCCGCCACTTTTCAGTCATTAGCGAGCACTCTTTTACAGGAAGCATGGCCGAGCGGTCTAAGGCGCTGGATTAAGGCTCCAGTCTCTTCGGGGGCGTGGGTTCGAATCCCACTGCTGCCAAGCTCTTTTAACAAAATCCCTATCCTCAAGGGCTCAAGCATCTCTGATGTTGCTGCAGTTCCTTGCCCAACACACTGACATCTCAAAGAACACTTACCTCTCTGCTCTAGCAGCATTAGAATAACTGCATTCATTGCATGTTTTGTTTGAGAAGTCTTCCAAAGGGCACACTTCTGGTGACTAGTGAAATGTCATCAACAGTATATAACAAGTCCAACTGAATGTGACTAACTCCTGTAAGCTAGATTCAACACTCCTACTTTAAGTGTAGACAGCAAAAACAAGCAGCAGTAATGAAAAGCTGGCACATTTTGTAGGAGAGTGCCAAGTGAACTTGCCACAGAATGCTGCACCCAAAGTCCACTCTCAAGCGTAAAACGACCACAACTTGCTGCCTCAGAAAGAGGACAGAAGCACATAAGTTGGCATCTTGGCCATCTGTGTCAAACTTCAACAACCTTTCATAATGGATAAAGTGGTGACCACTTGGAGTGGAGAGATCTGAGGCCTCCAGCACAAGCAATGAATGCAGAACATCGGACAGCAGAAAGCCACAGGGTACACATGCCTGAGACCATAAAGATCAAGCGCACGGACGGCCCGTACGGGGATCGAACCCGCGACCTTGGCGTTATTAGCACCACGCTCTAACCAACTGAGCTAACCGGCCAATATGCGACAGCCCAGCTGGGGCTGTGTCTTTCTTAGCCATCCCAGGCTCTCATTAAAGACAAGCTGCAGGAATTCCAGGTGTGCTATATCTATGCCATGGCCTCATCAATCCATGGAATGTAGAATATGTCCCTCCGCCTTTTAATGGTTAGCGAGCACTCTTTTGTAGGTAGCATGGCCGAGCGGTCTAAGGCGCTGGATTTAGGCTCCAGTCTCTTTGGGGGCGTGGGTTCGAATCCCACTGCTGCCAAGCTCTTTTAACAAATGCCTATCCTCGAGGGCTCAAGCGTCTATGAAGTTTCTGCTGCACTTTGCTGGCGTTCCTTGCTCTACACACTGGAATCTCAGAAAAGCAGCATTAGGAAATTGCATGTTTTGGTTGAGAAGTCTTCCAAAGGGCACACTTCTGATGAGATGACTAGTGAAATGTCGTCAACGTTACAAAACAAGTCCAACTCAATGTGACTACCTCCTGTAAGCTAGATACCACGTTCACACTTTAAGTGTGGACACCAAAAAACAAGCAGCACTAATGAAAAGCTGGCACACTTTTCAGCAGAGTGCCAAGTGAACTAAGTGCCAGAATGCTGCACCCAAAGTCCACTCTCAAGCGTAAAGTGACCACAATCTGCAGCCTCAGAAAGAGGACTGAAGCACATAAGTTGGCATCTTGGCCATCTGTGTCAAACTTCAACAACCTTTCATAATGGATAAAGTGGTGAATACTTGAAGTTGAGAGTTCTGAGGCCTCCAGCACAAGCAATGAATTCAGAGCATGGAATGCAGACTATGTCCCGCCGCTTTTCAGTCATTAGCGAGCACTCTTTTACAGGTAGCATGGCCGAGCGGTCTAAGGCGCTGGATTAAGGCTCCAGTCTCTTCGGGGGCGTGGGTTCGAATCCCACTGCTGCCAAGCTCTTTTAACAAAATCCCTATCCTCAAGGGCTCAAGCATCTCTGATGTTGCTGCAGTTCCTTGCCCAACACACTGACATCTCAAAGAACACTTACCTCTCTGCTCTAGCAGCATTAGAATAACTGCATTCATTGCATGTTTTGTTTGAGAAGTCTTCCAAAGGGCACACTTCTGGTGACTAGTGAAATGTCATCAACAGTATATAACAAGTCCAACTGAATGTGACTAACTCCTGTAAGCTAGATTCAACACTCCTACTTTAAGTGTAGACAGCAAAAACAAGCAGCAGTAATGAAAAGCTGGCACATTTTGTAGGAGAGTGCCAAGTGAACTTGCCACAGAATGCTGCACCCAAAGTCCACTCTCAAGCGTAAAACGACCACAACTTGCTGCCTCAGAAAGAGGACAGAAGCACATAAGTTGGCATCTTGGCCATCTGTGTCAAACTTCAACAACCTTTCATAATGGATAAAGTGGTGACCACTTGGAGTGGAGAGATCTGAGGCCTCCAGCACAAGCAATGAATGCAGAACATCGGACAGCAGAAAGCCACAGGGTACACATGCCTGAGACCATAAAGATCAAGCGCACGGATGGCCCGTACGGGGATCGAACCCGCGACCTTGGCGTTATTAGCACCACGCTCTAACCAACTGAGCTAACCGGCCAATATGCGACAGCCCAGCTGGGGCTGTGTCTTTCTTAGCCATCCCAGGCTCTCATTAAAGACAAGCTGCAGGAATTCCAGGTGTGCTATATCTATGCCACGGCCTCATCAATCCATGGAATGTAGAATATGTCCCTCCGCCTTTTAATGGTTAGCGAGCACTCTTTTGTAGGTAGCATGGCCGAGCGGTCTAAGGCGCTGGATTTAGGCTCCAGTCTCTTTGGGGGCGTGGGTTCGAATCCCACTGCTGCCAAGCTCTTTTAACAAATGCCTATCCTCGAGGGCTCAAGCGTCTATGAAGTTTCTGCTGCACTTTGCTGGCGTTCCTTGCTCTACACACTGGAATCTCAGAAAAGCAGCATTAGGAAATTGCATGTTTTGGTTGAGAAGTCTTCCAAAGGGCACACTTCTGATGAGATGACTAGTGAAATGTCGTCAACGTTACAAAACAAGTCCAACTCAATGTGACTACCTCCTGTAAGCTAGATACCACGTTCACACTTTAAGTGTGGACACCAAAAAACAAGCAGCACTAATGAAAAGCTGGCACACTTTTCAGCAGAGTGCCAAGTGAACTAAGTGCCAGAATGCTGCACCCAAAGTCCACTCTCAAGCGTAAAGTGACCACAATCTGCAGCCTCAGAAAGAGGACTGAAGCACATAAGTTGGCATCTTGGCCATCTGTGTCAAACTTCAACAACCTTTCATAATGGATAAAGTGGTGAATACTTGAAGTTGAGAGTTCTGAGGCCTCCAGCACAAGCAATGAATTCAGAGCATGGAATGCAGACTATGTCCCGCCGCTTTTCAGTCATTAGCGAGCACTCTTTTGCAGGTAGCATGGCCGAGCGGTCTAAGGCGCTGGATTAAGGCTCCAGTCTCTTCGGGGGCGTGGGTTCGAATCCCACTGCTGCCAAGCTCTTTTAACAAAATCCCTATCCTCAAGGGCTCAAGCATCTCTGATGTTGCTGCAGTTCCTTGCCCAACACACTGACATCTCAAAGAACACTTACCTCTCTGCTCTAGCAGCATTAGAATAACTGCATTCATTGCATGTTTTGTTTGAGAAGTCTTCCAAAGGGCACACTTCTGGTGACTAGTGAAATGTCATCAACAGTATATAACAAGTCCAACTGAATGTGACTAACTCCTGTAAGCTAGATTCAACACTCCTACTTTAAGTGTAGACAGCAAAAACAAGCAGCAGTAATGAAAAGCTGGCACATTTTGTAGGAGAGTGCCAAGTGAACTTGCCACAGAATGCTGCACCCAAAGTCCACTCTCAAGCGTAAAAGGACCACAACTTGCTGCCTCAGAAAGAGGACAGAAGCACATAAGTTGGCATCTTGGCCATCTGTGTCAAACTTCAACAACCTTTCATAATGGATAAAGTGGTGACCACTTGGAGTGGAGAGATCTGAGGCCTCCAGCACAAGCAATGAATGCAGAACATCGGACAGCAGAAAGCCACAGGGTACACATGCCTGAGACCATAAAGATCAAGCGCACGGATGGCCCGTACGGGGATCGAACCCGCGACCTTGGCGTTATTAGCACCACGCTCTAACCAACTGAGCTAACCGGCCAATATGCGACAGCCCAGCTGGGGCTGTGTCTTTCTTAGCCATCCCAGGCTCTCATTAAAGACAAGCTGCAGGAATTCCAGGTGTGCTATATCTATGCCACGGCCTCATCAATCCATGGAATGTAGAATATGTCCCTCCGCCTTTTAATGGTTAGCGAGCACTCTTTTGTAGGTAGCATGGCCGAGCGGTCTAAGGTGCTGGATTTAGGCTCCAGTCTCTTTGGGGGCGTGGGTTCGAATCCCACTGCTGCCAAGCTCTTTTAACAAATGCCTATCCTCGAGGGCTCAAGCGTCTATGAAGTTTCTGCTGCACTTTGCTGGCGTTCCTTGCTCTACACACTGGAATCTCAGAAAAGCAGCATTAGGAAATTGCATGTTTTGGTTGAGAAGTCTTCCAAAGGGCACACTTCTGATGAGATGACTAGTGAAATGTCGTCAACGTTACAAAACAAGTCCAACTCAATGTGACTACCTCCTGTAAGCTAGATACCACGTTCACACTTTAAGTGTGGACACCAAAAAACAAGCAGCACTAATGAAAAGCTGGCACACTTTTCAGCAGAGTGCCAAGTGAACTAAGTGCCAGAATGCTGCACCCAAAGTCCACTCTCAAGCGTAAAGTGACCACAATCTGCAGCCTCAGAAAGAGGACTGAAGCACATAAGTTGGCATCTTGGCCATCTGTGTCAAACTTCAACAACCTTTCATAATGGATAAAGTGGTGAATACTTGAAGTTGAGAGTTCTGAGGCCTCCAGCACAAGCAATGAATTCAGAGCATGGAATGCAGACTATGTCCCGCCGCTTTTCAGTCATTAGCGAGCACTCTTTTACAGGTAGCATGGCCGAGCGGTCTAAGGCGCTGGATTAAGGCTCCAGTCTCTTCGGGGGCGTGGGTTCGAATCCCACTGCTGCCAAGCTCTTTTAACAAAATCCCTATCCTCAAGGGCTCAAGCATCTCTGATGTTGCTGCAGTTCCTTGCACAACACACTGACATCTCAAAGAACACTTACCTCTCTGCTCTAGCAGCATTAGAATAACTGCATTCATTGCATGTTTTGTTTGAGAAGTCTTCCAAAGGGCACACTTCTGGTGACTAGTGAAATGTCATCAACAGTATATAACAAGTCCAACTGAATGTGACTAACTCCTGTCAGCTAGATTCAACACTCCTACTTTAAGTGTAGACAGCAAAAACAAGCAGCAGTAATGAAAAGCTGGCACATTTTGTAGGAGAGTGCCAAGTGAACTTGCCACAGAATGCTGCACCCAAAGTCCACTCTCAAGCGTAAAAGGACCACAACTTGCTGCCTCAGAAAGAGGACAGAAGCACATAAGTTGGCATCTTGG
This sequence comes from Aquarana catesbeiana, assembly GCF_042186555.1. Taxonomy (NCBI): domain Eukaryota; kingdom Metazoa; phylum Chordata; class Amphibia; order Anura; family Ranidae; genus Aquarana; species Aquarana catesbeiana. The sequence continues at coordinate 190,837,791 of NC_133335.1, forward strand.
CCATCTGTGTCAAACTTCAACAACCTTTCATAATGGATAAAGTGGTGACCACTTGGAGTGGAGAGATCTGAGGCCTCCAGCACAAGCAATGAATGCAGAACATCGGACAGCAGAAAGCCACAGGGTACACATGCCTGAGACCATAAAGATCAAGCGCACGGATGGCCCGTACGGGGATCGAACCCGCGACCTTGGCGTTATTAGCACCACGCTCTAACCAACTGAGCTAACCGGCCAATATGCGACAGCCCAGCTGGGGCTGTGTCTTTCTTAGCCATCCCAGGCTCTCATTAAAGACAAGCTGCAGGAATTCCAGGTGTGCTATATCTATGCCACGGCCTCATCAATCCATGGAATGTAGAATATGTCCCTCCACCTTTTAATGGTTAGCGAGCACTCTTTTGTAGGTAGCATGGCCGAGCGGTCTAAGGCGCTGGATTTAGGCTCCAGTCTCTTTGGGGGCGTGGGTTCGAATCCCACTGCTGCCAAGCTCTTTTAACAAATGCCTATCCTCGAGGGCTCAAGCGTCTATGAAGTTTCTGCTGCACTTTGCTGGCGTTCCTTGCTCTACACACTGGAATCTCAGAAAAGCAGCATTAGGAAATTGCATGTTTTGGTTGAGAAGTCTTCCAAAGGGCACACTTCTGATGAGATGACTAGTGAAATGTCGTCAACGTTACAAAACAAGTCCAACTCAATGTGACTACCTCCTGTAAGCTAGATACCACGTTCACACTTTAAGTGTGGACACCAAAAAACAAGCAGCACTAATGAAAAGCTGGCACACTTTTCAGCAGAGTGCCAAGTGAACTAAGTGCCAGAATGCTGCACCCAAAGTCCACTCTCAAGCGTAAAGTGACCACAATCTGCAGCCTCAGAAAGAGGACTGAAGCACATAAGTTGGCATCTTGGCCATCTGTGTCAAACTTCAACAACCTTTCATAATGGATAAAGTGGTGAATACTTGAAGTTGAGAGTTCTGAGGCCTCCAGCACAAGCAATGAATTCAGAGCATGGAATGCAGACTATGTCCCGCCGCTTTTCAGTCATTAGCGAGCACTCTTTTACAGGTAGCATGGCCGAGCGGTCTAAGGCGCTGGATTAAGGCTCCAGTCTCTTCGGGGGCGTGGGTTCGAATCCCACTGCTGCCAAGCTCTTTTAACAAAATCCCTATCCTCAAGGGCTCAAGCATCTCTGATGTTGCTGCAGTTCCTTGCCCAACACACTGGAATCTCAAAGAACACTTACCTCTCTGCTCTAGTAGCATTAGAATAACTGCATTCATTGCATGTTTTGTTTGAGAAGTCTTCCAAAGGGCACACTTCTGGTGACTAGTGAAATGTCATCAACAGTATATAACAAGTCCAACTGAATGTGACTAACTCCTGTAAGCTAGATTCAACACTCCTACTTTAAGTGTAGACAGCAAAAACAAGCAGCAGTAATGAAAAGCTGGCACATTTTGTAGGAGAGTGCCAAGTGAACTTGCCACAGAATGCTGCACCCAAAGTCCACTCTCAAGCGTAAAAGGACCACAACTTGCTTCCTCAGAAAGAGGACAGAAGCACATAAGTTGGCATCTTGGCCATCTGTGTCAAACTTCAACAACCTTTCATAATGGATAAAGTGGTGACCACTTGGAGTGGAGAGATCTGAGGCCTCCAGCACAAGCAATGAATGCAGAACATCGGACAGCAGAAAGCCACAGGGTACACATGCCTGAGACCATAAAGATCAAGCGCACGGATGGCCCGTACGGGGATCGAACCCGCGACCTTGGCGTTATTAGCACCACGCTCTAACCAACTGAGCTAACCGGCCAATATGCGACAGCCCAGCTGGGGCTGTGTCTTTCTTAGCCATCCCAGGCTCTCATTAAAGACAAGCTGCAGGAATTCCAGGTGTGCTATATCTATGCCACGGCCTCATCAATCCATGGAATGTAGAATATGTCCCTCCGCCTTTTAATGGTTAGCGAGCACTCTTTTGTAGGTAGCATGGCCGAGCGGTCTAAGGCGCTGGATTTAGGCTCCAGTCTCTTTGGGGGCGTGGGTTCGAATCCCACTGCTGCCAAGCTCTTTTAACAAATGCCTATCCTCGAGGGCTCAAGCGTCTATGAAGTTTCTGCTGCACTTTGCTGGCGTTCCTTGCTCTACACACTGGAATCTCAGAAAAGCAGCATTAGGAAATTGCATGTTTTGGTTGAGAAGTCTTCCAAAGGGCACACTTCTGATGAGATGACTAGTGAAATGTCGTCAACGTTACAAAACAAGTCCAACTCAATGTGACTACCTCCTGTAAGCTAGATACCACGTTCACACTTTAAGTGTGGACACCAAAAAACAAGCAGCACTAATGAAAAGCTGGCACACTTTTCAGCAGAGTGCCAAGTGAACTAAGTGCCAGAATGCTGCACCCAAAGTCCACTCTCAAGCGTAAAGTGACCACAATCTGCAGCCTCAGAAAGAGGACTGAAGCACATAAGTTGGCATCTTGGCCATCTGTGTCAAACTTCAACAACCTTTCATAATGGATAAAGTGGTGAATACTTGAAGTTGAGAGTTCTGAGGCCTCCAGCACAAGCAATGAATTCAGAGCATGGAATGCAGACTATGTCCCGCCACTTTTCAGTCATTAGCGAGCACTCTTTTACAGGAAGCATGGCCGAGCGGTCTAAGGCGCTGGATTAAGGCTCCAGTCTCTTCGGGGGCGTGGGTTCGAATCCCACTGCTGCCAAGCTCTTTTAACAAAATCCCTATCCTCAAGGGCTCAAGCATCTCTGATGTTGCTGCAGTTCCTTGCCCAACACACTGACATCTCAAAGAACACTTACCTCTCTGCTCTAGCAGCATTAGAATAACTGCATTCATTGCATGTTTTGTTTGAGAAGTCTTCCAAAGGGCACACTTCTGGTGACTAGTGAAATGTCATCAACAGTATATAACAAGTCCAACTGAATGTGACTAACTCCTGTAAGCTAGATTCAACACTCCTACTTTAAGTGTAGACAGCAAAAACAAGCAGCAGTAATGAAAAGCTGGCACATTTTGTAGGAGAGTGCCAAGTGAACTTGCCACAGAATGCTGCACCCAAAGTCCACTCTCAAGCGTAAAACGACCACAACTTGCTGCCTCAGAAAGAGGACAGAAGCACATAAGTTGGCATCTTGGCCATCTGTGTCAAACTTCAACAACCTTTCATAATGGATAAAGTGGTGACCACTTGGAGTGGAGAGATCTGAGGCCTCCAGCACAAGCAATGAATGCAGAACATCGGACAGCAGAAAGCCACAGGGTACACATGCCTGAGACCATAAAGATCAAGCGCACGGACGGCCCGTACGGGGATCGAACCCGCGACCTTGGCGTTATTAGCACCACGCTCTAACCAACTGAGCTAACCGGCCAATATGCGACAGCCCAGCTGGGGCTGTGTCTTTCTTAGCCATCCCAGGCTCTCATTAAAGACAAGCTGCAGGAATTCCAGGTGTGCTATATCTATGCCATGGCCTCATCAATCCATGGAATGTAGAATATGTCCCTCCGCCTTTTAATGGTTAGCGAGCACTCTTTTGTAGGTAGCATGGCCGAGCGGTCTAAGGCGCTGGATTTAGGCTCCAGTCTCTTTGGGGGCGTGGGTTCGAATCCCACTGCTGCCAAGCTCTTTTAACAAATGCCTATCCTCGAGGGCTCAAGCGTCTATGAAGTTTCTGCTGCACTTTGCTGGCGTTCCTTGCTCTACACACTGGAATCTCAGAAAAGCAGCATTAGGAAATTGCATGTTTTGGTTGAGAAGTCTTCCAAAGGGCACACTTCTGATGAGATGACTAGTGAAATGTCGTCAACGTTACAAAACAAGTCCAACTCAATGTGACTACCTCCTGTAAGCTAGATACCACGTTCACACTTTAAGTGTGGACACCAAAAAACAAGCAGCACTAATGAAAAGCTGGCACACTTTTCAGCAGAGTGCCAAGTGAACTAAGTGCCAGAATGCTGCACCCAAAGTCCACTCTCAAGCGTAAAGTGACCACAATCTGCAGCCTCAGAAAGAGGACTGAAGCACATAAGTTGGCATCTTGGCCATCTGTGTCAAACTTCAACAACCTTTCATAATGGATAAAGTGGTGAATACTTGAAGTTGAGAGTTCTGAGGCCTCCAGCACAAGCAATGAATTCAGAGCATGGAATGCAGACTATGTCCCGCCGCTTTTCAGTCATTAGCGAGCACTCTTTTACAGGTAGCATGGCCGAGCGGTCTAAGGCGCTGGATTAAGGCTCCAGTCTCTTCGGGGGCGTGGGTTCGAATCCCACTGCTGCCAAGCTCTTTTAACAAAATCCCTATCCTCAAGGGCTCAAGCATCTCTGATGTTGCTGCAGTTCCTTGCCCAACACACTGACATCTCAAAGAACACTTACCTCTCTGCTCTAGCAGCATTAGAATAACTGCATTCATTGCATGTTTTGTTTGAGAAGTCTTCCAAAGGGCACACTTCTGGTGACTAGTGAAATGTCATCAACAGTATATAACAAGTCCAACTGAATGTGACTAACTCCTGTAAGCTAGATTCAACACTCCTACTTTAAGTGTAGACAGCAAAAACAAGCAGCAGTAATGAAAAGCTGGCACATTTTGTAGGAGAGTGCCAAGTGAACTTGCCACAGAATGCTGCACCCAAAGTCCACTCTCAAGCGTAAAAGGACCACAACTTGCTGCCTCAGAAAGAGGACAGAAGCACATAAGTTGGCATCTTGGCCATCTGTGTCAAACTTCAACAACCTTTCATAATGGATAAAGTGGTGACCACTTGGAGTGGAGAGATCTGAGGCCTCCAGCACAAGCAATGAATGCAGAACATCGGACAGCAGAAAGCCACAGGGTACACATGCCTGAGACCATAAAGATCAAGCGCACGGATGGCCCGTACGGGGATCGAACCCGCGACCTTGGCGTTATTAGCACCACGCTCTAACCAACTGAGCTAACCGGCCAATATGCGACAGCCCAGCTGGGGCTGTGTCTTTCTTAGCCATCCCAGGCTCTCATTAAAGACAAGCTGCAGGAATTCCAGGTGTGCTATATCTATGCCACGGCCTCATCAATCCATGGAATGTAGAATATGTCCCTCCGCCTTTTAATGGTTAGCGAGCACTCTTTTGTAGGTAGCATGGCCGAGCGGTCTAAGGCGCTGGATTTAGGCTCCAGTCTCTTTGGGGGCGTGGGTTCGAATCCCACTGCTGCCAAGCTCTTTTAACAAATGCCTATCCTCGAGGGCTCAAGCGTCTATGAAGTTTCTGCTGCACTTTGCTGGCGTTCCTTGCTCTACACACTGGAATCTCAGAAAAGCAGCATTAGGAAATTGCATGTTTTGGTTGAGAAGTCTTCCAAAGGGCACACTTCTGATGAGATGACTAGTGAAATGTCGTCAACGTTACAAAACAAGTCCAACTCAATGTGACTACCTCCTGTAAGCTAGATACCACGTTCACACTTTAAGTGTGGACACCAAAAAACAAGCAGCACTAATGAAAAGCTGGCACACTTTTCAGCAGAGTGCCAAGTGAACTAAGTGCCAGAATGCTGCACCGAAAGTCCACTCTCAAGCGTAAAGTGACCACAATCTGCAGCCTCAGAAAGAGGACTGAAGCACATAAGTTGGCATCTTGGCCATCTGTGTCAAACTTCAACAACCTTTCATAATGGATAAAGTGGTGAATACTTGAAGTTGAGAGTTCTGAGGCCTCCAGCACAAGCAATGAATTCAGAGCATGGAATGCAGACTATGTCCCGCCGCTTTTCAGTCATTAGCGAGCACTCTTTTGCAGGTAGCATGGCCGAGCGGTCTAAGGCGCTGGATTAAGGCTCCAGTCTCTTCGGGGGCGTGGGTTCGAATCCCACTGCTGCCAAGCTCTTTTAACAAAATCCCTATCCTCAAGGGCTCAAGCATCTCTGATGTTGCTGCAGTTCCTTGCCCAACACACTGACATCTCAAAGAACACTTACCTCTCTGCTCTAGCAGCATTAGAATAACTGCATTCATTGCATGTTTTGTTTGAGAAGTCTTCCAAAGGGCACACTTCTGGTGACTAGTGAAATGTCATCAACAGTATATAACAAGTCCAACTGAATGTGACTAACTCCTGTAAGCTAGATTCAACACTCCTACTTTAAGTGTAGACAGCAAAAACAAGCAGCAGTAATGAAAAGCTGGCACATTTTGTAGGAGAGTGCCAAGTGAACTTGCCACAGAATGCTGCACCCAAAGTCCACTCTCAAGCGTAAAAGGACCACAACTTGCTGCCTCAGAAAGAGGACAGAAGCACATAAGTTGGCATCTTGGCCATCTGTGTCAAACTTCAACAACCTTTCATAATGGATAAAGTGGTGACCACTTGGAGTGGAGAGATCTGAGGCCTCCAGCACAAGCAATGAATGCAGAACATCGGACAGCAGAAAGCCACAGGGTACACATGCCTGAGACCATAAAGATCAAGCGTACGGATGGCCCGTACGGGGATCGAACCCGCGACCTTGGCGTTATTAGCACCACGCTCTAACCAACTGAGCTAACCGGCCAATATGCGACAGCCCAGCTGGGGCTGTGTCTTTCTTAGCCATCCCAGGCTCTCATTAAAGACAAGCTGCAGGAATTCCAGGTGTGCTATATCTAGTAGAATATGTCCCTCCGCCTTTTAATGGTTAGCGAGCACTCTTTTGTAGGTAGCATGGCCGAGCGGTCTAAGGCGCTGGATTTAGGCTCCAGTCTCTTTGGGGGCGTGGGTTCGAATCCCACTGCTGCCAAGCTCTTTTAACAAATGCCTATCCTCGAGGGCTCAAGCGTCTATGAAGTTTCTGCTGCACTTTGCTGGCGTTCCTTGCTCTACACACTGGAATCTCAGAAAAGCAGCATTAGGAAATTGCATGTTTTGGTTGAGAAGTCTTCCAAAGGGCACACTTCTGATGAGATGACTAGTGAAATGTCGTCAACGTTACAAAACAAGTCCAACTCAATGTGACTACCTCCTGTAAGCTAGATACCACGTTCACACTTTAAGTGTGGACACCAAAAAACAAGCAGCACTAATGAAAAGCTGGCACACTTTTCAGCAGAGTGCCAAGTGAACTAAGTGCCAGAATGCTGCACCCAAAGTCCACTCTCAAGCGTAAAGTGACCACAATCTGCAGCCTCAGAAAGAGGACTGAAGCACATAAGTTGGCATCTTGGCCATCTGTGTCAAACTTCAACAACCTTTCATAATGGATAAAGTGGTGAATACTTGAAGTTGAGAGTTCTGAGGCCTCCAGCACAAGCAATGAATTCAGAGCATGGAATGCAGACTATGTCCCGCCACTTTTCAGTCATTAGCGAGCACTCTTTTACAGGTAGCATGGCCGAGCGGTCTAAGGCGCTGGATTAAGGCTCCAGTCTCTTCGGGGGCGTGGGTTCGAATCCCACTGCTGCCAAGCTCTTTTAACAAAATCCCTATCCTCAAGGGCTCAAGCATCTCTGATGTTGCTGCAGTTCCTTGCCCAACACACTGACATCTCAAAGAACACTTACCTCTCTGCTCTAGCAGCATTAGAATAACTGCATTCATTGCATGTTTTGTTTGAGAAGTCTTCCAAAGGGCACACTTCTGGTGACTAGTGAAATGTCATCAACAGTATATAACAAGTCCAACTGAATGTGACTAACTCCTGTAAGCTAGATTCAACACTCCTACTTTAAGTGTAGACAGCAAAAACAAGCAGCAGTAATGAAAAGCTGGCACATTTTGTAGGAGAGTGCCAAGTGAACTTGCCACAGAATGCTGCACCCAAAGTCCACTCTCAAGCGTAAAACGACCACAACTTGCTGCCTCAGAAAGAGGACAGAAGCACATAAGTTGGCATCTTGGCCATCTGTGTCAAACTTCAACAACCTTTCATAATGGATAAAGTGGTGACCACTTGGAGTGGAGAGATCTGAGGCCTCCAGCACAAGCAATGAATGCAGAACATCGGACAGCAGAAAGCCACAGGGTACACATGCCTGAGACCATAAAGATCAAGCGCACGGATGGCCCGTACGGGGATCGAACCCCCGACCTTGGCGTTATTAGCACCACGCTCTAACCAACTGAGCTAACCGGCCAATATGCGACAGCCCAGCTGGGGCTGTGTCTTTCTTAGCCATCCCAGGCTCTCATTAAAGACAAGCTGCAGGAATTCCAGGTGTGCTATATCTATGCCACGGCCTCATCAATCCATGGAATGTAGAATATGTCCCTCCGCCTTTTAATGGTTAGCGAGCACTCTTTTGTAGGTAGCATGGCCGAGCGGTCTAAGGCGCTGGATTTAGGCTCCAGTCTCTTTGGGGGCGTGGGTTCGAATCCCACTGCTGCCAAGCTCTTTTAACAAATGCCTATCCTCGAGGGCTCAAGCGTCTATGAAGTTTCTGCTGCACTTTGCTGGCGTTCCTTGCTCTACACACTGGAATCTCAGAAAAGCAGCATTAGGAAATTGCATGTTTTGGTTGAGAAGTCTTCCAAAGGGCACACTTCTGATGAGATGACTAGTGAAATGTCGTCAACGTTACAAAACAAGTCCAACTCAATGTGACTACCTCCTGTAAGCTAGATACCACGTTCACACTTTAAGTGTGGACACCAAAAAACAAGCAGCACTAATGAAAAGCTGGCACACTTTTCAGCAGAGTGCCAAGTGAACTAAGTGCCAGAATGCTGCACCCAAAGTCCACTCTCAAGCGTAAAGTGACCACAATCTGCAGCCTCAGAAAGAGGACTGAAGCACATAAGTTGGCATCTTGGCCATCTGTGTCAAACTTCAACAACCTTTCATAATGGATAAAGTGGTGAATACTTGAAGTTGAGAGTTCTGAGGCCTCCAGCACAAGCAATGAATTCAGAGCATGGAATGCAGACTATGTCCCGCCGCTTTTCAGTCATTAGCGAGCACTCTTTTACAGGTAGCATGGCCGAGCGGTCTAAGGCGCTGGATTAAGGCTCCAGTCTCTTCGGGGGCGTGGGTTCGAATCCCACTGCTGCCAAGCTCTTTTAACAAAATCCCTATCCTCAAGGGCTCAAGCATCTCTGATGTTGCTGCAGTTCCTTGCCCAACACACTGACATCTCAAAGAACACTTACCTCTCTGCTCTAGCAGCATTAGAATAACTGCATTCATTGCATGTTTTGTTTGAGAAGTCTTCCAAAGGGCACACTTCTGGTGACTAGTGAAATGTCATCAACAGTATATAACAAGTCCAACTGAATGTGACTAACTCCTGTAAGCTAGATTCAACACTCCTACTTTAAGTGTAGACAGCAAAAACAAGCAGCAGTAATGAAAAGCTGGCACATTTTGTAGGAGAGTGCCAAGTGAACTTGCCACAGAATGCTGCACCCAAAGTCCACTCTCAAGCGTAAAACGACCACAACTTGCTGCCTCAGAAAGAGGACAGAAGCACATAAGTTGGCATCTTGGCCATCTGTGTCAAACTTCAACAACCTTTCATAATGGATAAAGTGGTGACCACTTGGAGTGGAGAGATCTGAGGCCTCCAGCACAAGCAATGAATGCAGAACATCGGACAGCAGAAAGCCACAGGGTACACATGCCTGAGACCATAAAGATCAAGCGCACGGATGGCCCGTACGGGGATCGAACCCGCGACCTTGGCGTTATTAGCACCACGCTCTAACCAACTGAGCTAACCGGCCAATATGCGACAGCCCAGCCGGGGCTGTGTCTTTCTTAGCCATCCCAGGCTCTCATTAAAGACAAGCTGCAGGAATTCCAGGTGTGCTATATCTATGCCACGGCCTCATCAATCCATGGAATGTAGAATATGTCCCTCCGCCTTTTAATGGTTAGCGAGCACTCTTTTGTAGGTAGCATGGCCGAGCGGTCTAAGGTGCTGGATTTAGGCTCCAGTCTCTTTGGGGGCGTGGGTTCGAATCCCACTGCTGCCAAGCTCTTTTAACAAATGCCTATCCTCGAGGGCTCAAGCGTCTATGAAGTTTCTGCTGCACTTTGCTGGCGTTCCTTGCTCTACACACTGGAATCTCAGAAAAGCAGCATTAGGAAATTGCATGTTTTGGTTGAGAAGTCTTCCAAAGGGCACACTTCTGATGAGATGACTAGTGAAATGTCGTCAACGTTACAAAACAAGTCCAACTCAATGTGACTACCTCCTGTAAGCTAGATACCACGTTCACACTTTAAGTGTGGACACCAAAAAACAAGCAGCACTAATGAAAAGCTGGCACACTTTTCAGCAGAGTGCCAAGTGAACTAAGTGCCAGAATGCTGCACCCAAAGTCCACTCTCAAGCGTAAAGTGACCACAATCTGCAGCCTCAGAAAGAGGACTGAAGCACATAAGTTGGCATCTTGGCCATCTGTGTCAAACTTCAACAACCTTTCATAATGGATAAAGTGGTGAATACTTGAAGTTGAGAGTTCTGAGGCCTCCAGCACAAGCAATGAATTCAGAGCATGGAATGCAGACTATGTCCCGCCGCTTTTCAGTCATTAGCGAGCACTCTTTCACAGGTAGCATGGCCGAGCGGTCTAAGGCGCTGGATTAAGGCTCCAGTCTCTTCGGGGGCGTGGGTTCGAATCCCACTGCTGCCAAGCTCTTTTAACAAAATCCCTATCCTCAAGGGCTCAAGCATCTCTGATGTTGCTGCAGTTCCTTGCCCAACACACTGGAATCTCAAAGAACACTTACCTCTCTGCTCTAGCAGCATTAGAATAACTGCATTCATTGCATGTTTTGTTTGAGAAGTCTTCCAAAGGGCACACTTCTGGTGACTAGTGAAATGTCATCAACAGTATATAACAAGTCCAACTGAATGTGACTAACTCCTGTAAGCTAGATTCAACACTCCTACTTTAAGTGTAGACAGCAAAAACAAGCAGCAGTAATGAAAAGCTGGCACATTTTGTAGGAGAGTGCCAAGTGAACTTGCCACAGAATGCTGCACCCAAAGTCCACTCTCAAGCGTAAAAGGACCACAACTTGCTTCCTCAGAAAGAGGACAGAAGCACATAAGTTGGCATCTTGGCCATCTGTGTCAAACTTCAACAACCTTTCATAATGGATAAAGTGGTGACCACTTGGAGTGGAGAGATCTGAGGCCTCCAGCACAAGCAATGAATGCAGAACATCGGACAGCAGAAAGCCACAGGGTACACATGCCTGAGACCATAAAGATCAAGCGCACGGATGGCCCATACGGGGATCGAACCCGCGACCTTGGCGTTATTAGCACCACGCTCTAACCAACTGAGCTAACCGGCCAATATGCGACAGCCCAGCTGGGGCTGTGTCTTTCTTAGCCATCCCAGGCTCTCATTAAAGACAAGCTGCAGGAATTCCAGGTGTGCTATATCTATGCCACGGCCTCATCAATCCATGGAATGTAGAATATGTCCCTCCGCCTTTTAATGGTTAGCGAGCACTCTTTTGTAGGTAGCATGGCCGAGCGGTCTAAGGCGCTGGATTTAGGCTCCAGTCTCTTTGGGGGCGTGGGTTCGAATCCCACTGCTGCCAAGCTCTTTTAACAAATGCCTATCCTCGAGGGCTCAAGCGTCTATGAAGTTTCTGCTGCACTTTGCTGGCGTTCCTTGCTCTACACACTGGAATCTCAGAAAAGCAGCATTAGGAAATTGCATGTTTTGGTTGAGAAGTCTTCCAAAGGGCACACTTCTGATGAGATGACTAGTGAAATGTCGTCAACGTTACAAAACAAGTCCAACTCAATGTGACTACCTCCTGTAAGCTAGATACCACGTTCACACTTTAAGTGTGGACACCAAAAAACAAGCAGCACTAATGAAAAGCTGGCACACTTTTCAGCAGAGTGCCAAGTGAACTAAGTGCCAGAATGCTGCACCCAAAGTCCACTCTCAAGCGTAAAGTGACCACAATCTGCAGCCTCAGAAAGAGGACTGAAGCACATAAGTTGGCATCTTGGCCATCTGTGTCAAACTTCAACAACCTTTCATAATGGATAAAGTGGTGAATACTTGAAGTTGAGAGTTCTGAGGCCTCCAGCACAAGCAATGAATTCAGAGCATGGAATGCAGACTATGTCCCGCCGCTTTTCAGTCATTAGCGAGCACTCTTTTACAGGTAGCATGGCCGAGCGGTCTAAGGCGCTGGATTAAGGCTCCAGTCTCTTCGGGGGCGTGGGTTCGAATCCCACTGCTGCCAAGCTCTTTTAACAAAATCCCTATCCTCAAGGGCTCAAGCATCTCTGATGTTGCTGCAGTTCCTTGCCCAACACACTGACATCTCAAAGAACACTTACCTCTCTGCTCTAGCAGCATTAGAATAACTGCATTCATTGCATGTTTTGTTTGAGAAGTCTTCCAAAGGGCACACTTCTGGTGACTAGTGAAATGTCATCAACAGTATATAACAAGTCCAACTGAATGTGACTAACTCCTGTAAGCTAGATTCAACACTCCTACTTTAAGTGTAGACAGCAAAAACAAGCAGCAGTAATGAAAAGCTGGCACATTTTGTAGGAGAGTGCCAAGTGAACTTGCCACAGAATGCTGCACCCAAAGTCCACTCTCAAGCGTAAAAGGACCACAACTTGCTGCCTCAGAAAGAGGACAGAAGCACATAAGTTGGCATCTTGGCCATCTGTGTCAAACTTCAACAACCTTTCATAATGGATAAAGTGGTGACCACTTGGAGTGGAGAGATCTGAGGCCTCCAGCACAAGCAATGAATGCAGAACATCGGACAGCAGAAAGCCACAGGGTACACATGCCTGAGACCATAAAGATCAAGCGCACGGATGGCCCGTACGGGGATCGAACCCGCGACCTTGGCGTTATTAGCACCACGCTCTAACCAACTGAGCTAACCGGCCAATATGCGACAGCCCAGCTGGGGCTGTGTCTTTCTTAGCCATCCCAGGCTCTCATTAAAGACAAGCTGCAGGAATTCCAGGTGTGCTATATCTATGCCACGGCCTCATCAATCCATGGAATGTAGAATATGTCCCTCCGCCTTTTAATGGTTAGCGAGCACTCTTTTGTAGGTAGCATGGCCGAGCGGTCTAAGGCGCTGGATTTAGGCTCCAGTCTCTTTGGGGGCGTGGGTTCGAATCCCACTGCTGCCAAGCTCTTTTAACAAATGCCTATCCTCGAGGGCTCAAGCGTCTATGAAGTTTCTGCTGCACTTTGCTGGCGTTCCTTGCTCTACACACTGGAATCTCAGAAAAGCAGCATTAGGAAATTGCATGTTTTGGTTGAGAAGTCTTCCAAAGGGCACACTTCTGATGAGATGACTAGTGAAATGTCGTCAACGTTACAAAACAAGTCCAACTCAATGTGACTACCTCCTGTAAGCTAGATACCACGTTCACACTTTAAGTGTGGACACCAAAAAACAAGCAGCACTAATGAAAAGCTGGCACACTTTTCAGCAGAGTGCCAAGTGAACTAAGTGCCAGAATGCTGCACCCAAAGTCCACTCTCAAGCGTAAAGTGACCACAATCTGCAGCCTCAGAAAGAGGACTGAAGCACATAAGTTGGCATCTTGGCCATCTGTGTCAAACTTCAACAACCTTTCATAATGGATAAAGTGGTGAATACTTGAAGTTGAGAGTTCTGAGGCCTCCAGCACAAGCAATGAATTCAGAGCATGGAATGCAGACTATGTCCCGCCGCTTTTCAGTCATTAGCGAGCACTCTTTTACAGGTAGCATGGCCGAGCGGTCTAAGGCGCTGGATTAAGGCTCCAGTCTCTTCGGGGGCGTGGGTTCGAATCCCACTGCTGCCAAGCTCTTTTAACAAAATCCCTATCCTCAAGGGCTCAAGCATCTCTGATGTTGCTGCAGTTCCTTGCCCAACACACTGACATCTCAAAGAACACTTACCTCTCTGCTCTAGCAGCATTAGAATAACTGCATTCATTGCATGTTTTGTTTGAGAAGTCTTCCAAAGGGCACACTTCTGGTGACTAGTGAAATGTCATCAACAGTATATAACAAGTCCAACTGAATGTGACTAACTCCTGTAAGCTAGATTCAACACTCCTACTTTAAGTGTAGACAGCAAAAACAAGCAGCAGTAATGAAAAGCTGGCACATTTTGTAGGAGAGTGCCAAGTGAACTTGCCACAGAATGCTACACCCAAAGTCCACTCTCAAGCGTAAAAGGACCACAACTTGCTGCCTCAGAAAGAGGACAGAAGCACATAAGTTGGCATCTTGGCCATCTGTGTCAAACTTCAACAACCTTTCATAATGGATAAAGTGGTGACCACTTGGAGTGGAGAGATCTGAGGCCTCCAGCACAAGCAATGAATGCAGAACATCGGACAGCAGAAAGCCACAGGGTACACATGCCTGAGACCATAAAGATCAAGCGCACGGATGGCCCGTACGGGGATCGAACCCGCGACCTTGGCGTTATTAGCACCATGCTCTAACCAACTGAGCTAACCGGCCAATATGCGACAGCCCAGCTGGGGCTGTGTCTTTCTTAGCCATCCCAGGCTCTCATTAAAGACAAGCTGCAGGAATTCCAGGTGTGCTATATCTATGCCACGGCCTCATCAATCCATGGAATGTAGAATATGTCCCTCCGCCTTTTAATGGTTAGCGAGCACTCTTTTGTAGGTAGCATGGCCGAGCGGTCTAAGGTGCTGGATTTAGGCTCCAGTCTCTTTGGGGGCGTGGGTTCGAATCCCACTGCTGCCAAGCTCTTTTAACAAATGCCTATCCTCGAGGGCTCAAGCGTCTATGAAGTTTCTGCTGCACTTTGCTGGCGTTCCTTGCTCTACACACTGGAATCTCAGAAAAGCAGCATTAGGAAATTGCATGTTTTGGTTGAGAAGTCTTCCAAAGGGCACACTTCTGATGAGATGACTAGTGAAATGTCGTCAACGTTACAAAACAAGTCCAACTCAATGTGACTACCTCCTGTAAGCTAGATACCACGTTCACACTTTAAGTGTGGACACCAAAAAACAAGCAGCACTAATGAAAAGCTGGCACACTTTTCAGCAGAGTGCCAAGTGAACTAAGTGCCAGAATGCTGCACCCAAAGTCCACTCTCAAGCGTAAAGTGACCACAATCTGCAGCCTCAGAAAGAGGACTGAAGCACATAAGTTGGCATCTTGGCCATCTGTGTCAAACTTCAACAACCTTTCATAATGGATAAAGTGGTGAATACTTGAAGTTGAGAGTTCTGAGGCCTCCAGCACAAGCAATGAATTCAGAGCATGGAATGCAGACTATGTCCCGCCGCTTTTCAGTCATTAGCGAGCACTCTTTTACAGGTAGCATGGCCGAGCGGTCTAAGGCGCTGGATTAAGGCTCCAGTCTCTTCGGGGGCGTGGGTTCGAATCCCACTGCTGCCAAGCTCTTTTAACAAAATCCCTATCCTCAAGGGCTCAAGCATCTCTGATGTTGCTGCAGTTCCTTGCCCAACACACTGGAATCTCAAAGAACACTTACCTCTCTGCTCTAGCAGCATTAGAATAACTGCATTCATTGCATGTTTTGTTTGAGAAGTCTTCCAAAGGGCACACTTCTGGTGACTAGTGAAATGTCATCAACAGTATATAACAAGTCCAACTGAATGTGACTAACTCCTGTAAGCTAGATTCAACACTCCTACTTTAAGTGTAGACAGCAAAAACAAGCAGCAGTAATGAAAAGCTGGCACATTTTGTAGGAGAGTGCCAAGTGAACTTGCCACAGAATGCTGCACCCAAAGTCCACTCTCAAGCGTAAAAGGACCACAACTTGCTTCTTCAGAAAGAGGACAGAAGCACATAAGTTGGCATCTTGGCCATCTGTGTCAAACTTCAACAACCTTTCATAATGGATAAAGTGGTGACCACTTGGAGTGGAGAGATCTGAGGCCTCCAGCACAAGCAATGAATGCAGAACATCGGACAGCAGAAAGCCACAGGGTACACATGCCTGAGACCATAAAGATCAAGCGCACGGATGGCCCATACGGGGATCGAACCCGCGACCTTGGCGTTATTAGCACCACGCTCTAACCAACTGAGCTAACCGGCCAATATGCGACAGCCCAGCTGGGGCTGTGTCTTTCTTAGCCATCCCAGGCTCTCATTAAAGACAAGCTGCAGGAATTCCAGGTGTGCTATATCTATGCCACGGCCTCATCAATCCATGGAATGTAGAATATGTCCCTCCGCCTTTTAATGGTTAGCGAGCACTCTTTTGTAGGTAGCATGGCCGAGCGGTCTAAGGCGCTGGATTTAGGCTCCAGTCTCTTTGGGGGCGTGGGTTCGAATCCCACTGCTGCCAAGCTCTTTTAACAAATGCCTATCCTCGAGGGCTCAAGCGTCTATGAAGTTTCTGCTGCACTTTGCTGGCGTTCCTTGCTCTACACACTGGAATCTCAGAAAAGCAGCATTAGGAAATTGCATGTTTTGGTTGAGAAGTCTTCCAAAGGGCACACTTCTGATGAGATGACTAGTGAAATGTCGTCAACGTTACAAAACAAGTCCAACTCAATGTGACTACCTCCTGTAAGCTAGATACCACGTTCACACTTTAAGTGTGGACACCAAAAAACAAGCAGCACTAATGAAAAGCTGGCACACTTTTCAGCAGAGTGCCAAGTGAACTAAGTGCCAGAATGCTGCACCCAAAGTCCACTCTCAAGCGTAAAGTGACCACAATCTGCAGCCTCAGAAAGAGGACTGAAGCACATAAGTTGGCATCTTGGCCATCTGTGTCAAACTTCAACAACCTTTCATAATGGATAAAGTGGTGAATACTTGAAGTTGAGAGTTCTGAGGCCTCCAGCACAAGCAATGAATTCAGAGCATGGAATGCAGACTATGTCCCGCCGCTTTTCAGTCATTAGCGAGCACTCTCTTACAGGTAGCATGGCCGAGCGGTCTAAGGCGCTGGATTAAGGCTCCAGTCTCTTCGGGGGCGTGGGTTCGAATCCCACTGCTGCCAAGCTCTTTTAACAAAATCCCTATCCTCAAGGGCTCAAGCATCTCTGATGTTGCTGCAGTTCCTTGCCCAACACACTGACATCTCAAAGAACACTTACCTCTCTGCTCTAGCAGCATTAGAATAACTGCATTCATTGCATGTTTTGTTTGAGAAGTCTTCCAAAGGGCACACTTCTGTTGACTAGTGAAATGTCATCAACAGTATATAACAAGTCCAACTGAATGTGACTAACTCCTGTAAGCTAGATTCAACACTCCTACTTTAAGTGTAGACAGCAAAAACAAGCAGCAGTAATGAAAAGCTGGCACATTTTGTAGGAGAGTGCCAAGTGAACTTGCCACAGAATGCTGCACCCAAAGTCCACTCTCAAGCGTAAAAGGACCACAACTTGCTGCCTCAGAAAGAGGACAGAAGCACATAAGTTGGCATCTTGGCCATCTGTGTCAAACTTCAACAACCTTTCATAATGGATAAAGTGGTGACCACTTGGAGTGGAGAGATCTGAGGCCTCCAGCACAAGCAATGAATGCAGAACATCGGACAGCAGAAAGCCACAGGGTACACATGCCTGAGACCATAAAGATCAAGCGCACGGATGGCCCGTACGGGGATCGAACCCGCGACCTTGGCGTTATTAGCACCACGCTCTAACCAACTGAGCTAACCGGCCAATATGCGACAGCCCAGCTGGGGCTGTGTCTTTCTTAGCCATCCCAGGCTCTCATTAAAGACAAGCTGCAGGAATTCCAGGTGTGCTATATCTATGCCACGGCCTCATCAATCCATGGAATGTAGAATATGTCCCTCCGCCTTTTAATGGTTAGCGAGCACTCTTTTGTAGGTAGCATGGCCGAGCGGTCTAAGGTGCTGGATTTAGGCTCCAGTCTCTTTGGGGGCGTGGGTTCGAATCCCACTGCTGCCAAGCTCTTTTAACAAATGCCTATCCTCGAGGGCTCAAGCGTCTATGAAGTTTCTGCTGCACTTTGCTGGCGTTCCTTGCTCTACACACTGGAATCTCAGAAAAGCAGCATTAGGAAATTGCATGTTTTGGTTGAGAAGTCTTCCAAAGGGCACACTTCTGATGAGATGACTAGTGAAATGTCGTCAACGTTACAAAACAAGTCCAACTCAATGTGACTACCTCCTGTAAGCTAGATACCACGTTCACACTTTAAGTGTGGACACCAAAAAACAAGCAGCACTAATGAAAAGCTGGCACACTTTTCAGCAGAGTGCCAAGTGAACTAAGTGCCAGAATGCTGCACCCAAAGTCCACTCTCAAGCGTAAAGTGACCACAATCTGCAGCCTCAGAAAGAGGACTGAAGCACATAAGTTGGCATCTTGGCCATCTGTGTCAAACTTCAACAACCTTTCATAATGGATAAAGTGGTGAATACTTGAAGTTGAGAGTTCTGAGGCCTCCAGCACAAGCAATGAATTCAGAGCATGGAATGCAGACTATGTCCCGCCGCTTTTCAGTCATTAGCGAGCACTCTTTTGCAGGTAGCATGGCCGAGCGGTCTAAGGCGCTGGATTAAGGCTCCAGTCTCTTCGGGGGCGTGGGTTCGAATCCCACTGCTGCCAAGCTCTTTTAACAAAATCCCTATCCTCAAGGGCTCAAGCATCTCTGATGTTGCTGCAGTTCCTTGCCCAACACACTGACATCTCAAAGAACACTTACCTCTCTGCTCTAGCAGCATTAGAATAACTGCATTCATTGCATGTTTTGTTTGAGAAGTCTTCCAAAGGGCACACTTCTGGTGACTAGTGAAATGTCATCAACAGTATATAACAAGTCCAACTGAATGTGACTAACTCCTGTAAGCTAGATTCAACACTCCTACTTTAAGTGTAGACAGCAAAAACAAGCAGCAGTAATGAAAAGCTGGCACATTTTGTAGGAGAGTGCCAAGTGAACTTGCCACAGAATGCTGCACCCAAAGTCCACTCTCAAGCGTAAAAGGACCACAACTTGCTGCCTCAGAAAGAGGACAGAAGCACATAAGTTGGCATCTTGGCCATCTGTGTCAAACTTCAACAACCTTTCATAATGGATAAAGTGGTGACCACTTGGAGTGGAGAGATCTGAGGCCTCCAGCACAAGCAATGAATGCAGAACATCGGACAGCAGAAAGCCACAGGGTACACATGCCTGAGACCATAAAGATCAAGCGCACGGATGGGGATCGAACCCGCGACCTTGGCGTTATTAGCACCACGCTCTAACCAACTGAGCTAACCGGCCAATATGCGACAGCCCAGCTGGGGCTGTGTCTTTCTTAGCCATCCCAGGCTCTCATTAAAGACAAGCTGCAGGAATTCCAGGTGTGCTATATCTATGCCACGGCCTCATCAATCCATGGAATGTAGAATATGTCCCTCCGCCTTTTAATGGTTAGCGAGCTCTCTTTTGTAGGTAGCATGGCCGAGCGGTCTAAGGTGCTGGATTTAGGCTCCAGTCTCTTTGGGGGCGTGGGTTCGAATCCCACTGCTGCCAAGCTCTTTTAACAAATGCCTATCCTCGAGGGCTCAAGCGTCTATGAAGTTTCTGCTGCACTTTGCTGGCGTTCCTTGCTCTACACACTGGAATCTCAGAAAAGCAGCATTAGGAAATTGCATGTTTTGGTTGAGAAGTCTTCCAAAGGGCACACTTCTGATGAGATGACTAGTGAAATGTCGTCAACGTTACAAAACAAGTCCAACTCAATGTGACTACCTCCTGTAAGCTAGATACCACGTTCACACTTTAAGTGTGGACACCAAAAAACAAGCAGCACTAATGAAAAGCTGGCACACTTTTCAGCAGAGTGCCAAGTGAACTAAGTGCCAGAATGCTGCACCCAAAGTCCACTCTCAAGCGTA
Organism: Aquarana catesbeiana; assembly: GCF_042186555.1. Lineage (NCBI taxonomy): Eukaryota > Metazoa > Chordata > Amphibia > Anura > Ranidae > Aquarana > Aquarana catesbeiana. The sequence continues at coordinate 190,857,628 of NC_133335.1, forward strand.
AAGTGACCACAATCTGCAGCCTCAGAAAGAGGACTGAAGCACATAAGTTGGCATCTTGGCCATCTGTGTCAAACTTCAACAACCTTTCATAATGGATAAAGTGGTGAATACTTGAAGTTGAGAGTTCTGAGGCCTCCAGCACAAGCAATGAATTCAGAGCATGGAATGCAGACTATGTCCCGCCACTTTTCAGTCATTAGCGAGCACTCTTTTACAGGTAGCATGGCCGAGCGGTCTAAGGCGCTGGATTAAGGCTCCAGTCTCTTCGGGGGCGTGGGTTCGAATCCCACTGCTGCCAAGCTCTTTTAACAAAATCCCTATCCTCAAGGGCTCAAGCATCTCTGATGTTGCTGCAGTTCCTTGCCCAACACACTGACATCTCAAAGAACACTTACCTCTCTGCTCTAGCAGCATTAGAATAACTGCATTCATTGCATGTTTTGTTTGAGAAGTCTTCCAAAGGGCACACTTCTGGTGACTAGTGAAATGTCATCAACAGTATATAACAAGTCCAACTGAATGTGACTAACTCCTGTAAGCTAGATTCAACACTCCTACTTTAAGTGTAGACAGCAAAAACAAGCAGCAGTAATGAAAAGCTGGCACATTTTGTAGGAGAGTGCCAAGTGAACTTGCCACAGAATGCTGCACCCAAAGTCCACTCTCAAGCGTAAAACGACCACAACTTGCTGCCTCAGAAAGAGGACAGAAGCACATAAGTTGGCATCTTGGCCATCTGTGTCAAACTTCAACAACCTTTCATAATGGATAAAGTGGTGACCACTTGGAGTGGAGAGATCTGAGGCCTCCAGCACAAGCAATGAATGCAGAACATCGGACAGCAGAAAGCCACAGGGTACACATGCCTGAGACCATAAAGATCAAGCGCACGGATGGCCCGTACGGGGATCGAACCCGCGACCTTGGCGTTATTAGCACCACGCTCTAACCAACTGAGCTAACCGGCCAATATGCGACAGCCCAGCTGGGGCTGTGTCTTTCTTAGCCATCCCAGGCTCTCATTAAAGACAAGCTGCAGGAATTCCAGGTGTGCTATATCTATGCCACGGCCTCATCAATCCATGGAATGTAGAATATGTCCCTCCGCCTTTTAATGGTTAGCGAGCACTCTTTTGTAGGTAGCATGGCCGAGCGGTCTAAGGTGCTGGATTTAGGCTCCAGTCTCTTTGGGGGCGTGGGTTCGAATCCCACTGCTGCCAAGCTCTTTTAACAAATGCCTATCCTCGAGGGCTCAAGCGTCTATGAAGTTTCTGCTGCACTTTGCTGGCGTTCCTTGCTCTACACACTGGAATCTCAGAAAAGCAGCATTAGGAAATTGCATGTTTTGGTTGAGAAGTCTTCCAAAGGGCACACTTCTGATGAGATGACTAGTGAAATGTCGTCAACGTTACAAAACAAGTCCAACTCAATGTGACTACCTCCTGTAAGCTAGATACCACGTTCACACTTTAAGTGTGGACACCAAAAAACAAGCAGCACTAATGAAAAGCTGGCACACTTTTCAGCAGAGTGCCAAGTGAACTAAGTGCCAGAATGCTGCACCCAAAGTCCACTCTCAAGCGTAAAGTGACCACAATCTGCAGCCTCAGAAAGAGGACTGAAGCACATAAGTTGGCATCTTGGCCATCTGTGTCAAACTTCAACAACCTTTCATAATGGATAAAGTGGTGAATACTTGAAGTTGAGAGTTCTGAGGCCTCCAGCACAAGCAATGAATTCAGAGCATGGAATGCAGACTATGTCCCGCCGCTTTTCAGTCATTAGCGAGCACTCTTTTACAGGTAGCATGGCCGAGCGGTCTAAGGCGCTGGATTAAGGCTCCAGTCTCTTCGGGGGCGTGGGTTCGAATCCCACTGCTGCCAAGCTCTTTTAACAAAATCCCTATCCTCAAGGGCTCAAGCATCTCTGATGTTGCTGCAGTTCCTTGCCCAACACACTGGAATCTCAAAGAACACTTACCTCTCTGCTCTAGCAGCATTAGAATAACTGCATTCATTGCATGTTTTGTTTGAGAAGTCTTCCAAAGGGCACACTTCTGGTGACTAGTGAAATGTCATCAACAGTATATAACAAGTCCAACTGAATGTGACTAACTCCTGTAAGCTAGATTCAACACTCCTACTTTAAGTGTAGACAGCAAAAACAAGCAGCAGTAATGAAAAGCTGGCACATTTTGTAGGAGAGTGCCAAGTGAACTTGCCACAGAATGCTGCACCCAAAGTCCACTCTCAAGCGTAAAAGGACCACAACTTGCTTCCTCAGAAAGAGGACAGAAGCACATAAGTTGGCATCTTGGCCATCTGTGTCAAACTTCAACAACCTTTCATAATGGATAAAGTGGTGACCACTTGGAGTGGAGAGATCTGAGGCCTCCAGCACAAGCAATGAATGCAGAACATCGGACAGCAGAAAGCCACAGGGTACACATGCCTGAGACCATAAAGATCAAGCGCACGGATGGCCCGTACGGGGATCGAACCCGCGACCTTGGCGTTATTAGCACCACGCTCTAACCAACTGAGCTAACCGGCCAATATGCGACAGCCCAGCTGGGGCTGTGTCTTTCTTAGCCATCCCAGGCTCTCATTAAAGACAAGCTGCAGGAATTCCAGGTGTGCTATATCTATGCCACGGCCTCATCAGTCCATGGAATGTAGAATATGTCCCTCCGCCTTTTAATGGTTAGCGAGCACTCTTTTGTAGGTAGCATGGCCGAGCGGTCTAAGGCGCTGGATTTAGGCTCCAGTCTCTTTGGGGGCGTGGGTTCGAATCCCACTGCTGCCAAGCTCTTTTAACAAATGCCTATCCTCGAGGGCTCAAGCGTCTATGAAGTTTCTGCTGCACTTTGCTGGCGTTCCTTGCTCTACACACTGGAATCTCAGAAAAGCAGCATTAGGAAATTGCATGTTTTGGTTGAGAAGTCTTCCAAAGGGCACACTTCTGATGAGATGACTAGTGAAATGTCGTCAACGTTACAAAACAAGTCCAACTCAATGTGACTACCTCCTGTAAGCTAGATACCACGTTCACACTTTAAGTGTGGACACCAAAAAACAAGCAGCACTAATGAAAAGCTGGCACACTTTTCAGCAGAGTGCCAAGTGAACTAAGTGCCAGAATGCTGCACCGAAAGTCCACTCTCAAGCGTAAAGTGACCACAATCTGATGTTGCTGCAGTTCCTTGCCCAACACACTGACATCTCAAAGAACACTTACCTCTCTGCTCTAGCAGCATTAGAATAACTGCATTCATTGCATGTTTTGTTTGAGAAGTCTTCCAAAGGGCACACTTCTGGTGACTAGTGAAATGTCATCAACAGTATATAACAAGTCCAACTGAATGTGACTAACTCCTGTAAGCTAGATTCAACACTCCTACTTTAAGTGTAGACAGCAAAAACAAGCAGCAGTAATGAAAAGCTGGCACATTTTGTAGGAGAGTGCCAAGTGAACTTGCCACAGAATGCTGCACCCAAAGTCCACTCTCAAGCGTAAAAGGACCACAACTTGCTGCCTCAGAAAGAGGACAGAAGCACATAAGTTGGCATCTTGGCCATCTGTGTCAAACTTCAACAACCTTTCATAATGGATAAAGTGGTGACCACTTGGAGTGGAGAGATCTGAGGCCTCCAGCACAAGCAATGAATGCAGAACATCGGACAGCAGAAAGCCACAGGGTACACATGCCTGAGACCATAAAGATCAAGCGCACGGATGGCCCGTACGGGGATCGAACCCGCGACCTTGGCGTTATTAGCACCACGCTCTAACCAACTGAGCTAACCGGCCAATATGCGACAGCCCAGCTGGGGCTGTGTCTTTCTTAGCCATCCCAGGCTCTCATTAAAGACAAGCTGCAGGAATTCCAGGTGTGCTATATCTATGCCACGGCCTCATCAATCCATGGAATGTAGAATATGTCCCTCCGCCTTTTAATGGTTAGCGAGCACTCTTTTGTAGGTAGCATGGCCGAGCGGTCTAAGGCGCTGGATTTAGGCTCCAGTCTCTTTGGGGGCGTGGGTTCGAATCCCACTGCTGCCAAGCTCTTTTAACAAATGCCTATCCTCGAGGGCTCAAGCGTCTATGAAGTTTCTGCTGCACTTTGCTGGCGTTCCTTGCTCTACACACTGGAATCTCAGAAAAGCAGCATTAGGAAATTGCATGTTTTGGTTGAGAAGTCTTCCAAAGGGCACACTTCTGATGAGATGACTAGTGAAATGTCGTCAACGTTACAAAACAAGTCCAACTCAATGTGACTACCTCCTGTAAGCTAGATACCACGTTCACACTTTAAGTGTGGACACCAAAAAACAAGCAGCACTAATGAAAAGCTGGCACACTTTTCAGCAGAGTGCCAAGTGAACTAAGTGCCAGAATGCTGCACCGAAAGTCCACTCTCAAGCGTAAAGTGACCACAATCTGCAGCCTCAGAAAGAGGACTGAAGCACATAAGTTGGCATCTTGGCCATCTGTGTCAAACTTCAACAACCTTTCATAATGGATAAAGTGGTGAATACTTGAAGTTGAGAGTTCTGAGGCCTCCAGCACAAGCAATGAATTCAGAGCATGGAATGCAGACTATGTCCCGCCGCTTTTCAGTCATTAGCGAGCACTCTTTTGCAGGTAGCATGGCCGAGCGGTCTAAGGCGCTGGATTAAGGCTCCAGTCTCTTCGGGGGCGTGGGTTCGAATCCCACTGCTGCCAAGCTCTTTTAACAAAATCCCTATCCTCAAGGGCTCAAGCATCTCTGATGTTGCTGCAGTTCCTTGCCCAACACACTGACATCTCAAAGAACACTTACCTCTCTGCTCTAGCAGCATTAGAATAACTGCATTCATTGCATGTTTTGTTTGAGAAGTCTTCCAAAGGGCACACTTCTGGTGACTAGTGAAATGTCATCAACAGTATATAACAAGTCCAACTGAATGTGACTAACTCCTGTAAGCTAGATTCAACACTCCTACTTTAAGTGTAGACAGCAAAAACAAGCAGCAGTAATGAAAAGCTGGCACATTTTGTAGGAGAGTGCCAAGTGAACTTGCCACAGAATGCTGCACCCAAAGTCCACTCTCAAGCGTAAAAGGACCACAACTTGCTGCCTCAGAAAGAGGACAGAAGCACATAAGTTGGCATCTTGGCCATCTGTGTCAAACTTCAACAACCTTTCATAATGGATAAAGTGGTGACCACTTGGAGTGGAGAGATCTGAGGCCTCCAGCACAAGCAATGAATGCAGAACATCGGACAGCAGAAAGCCACAGGGTACACATGCCTGAGACCATAAAGATCAAGCGCACGGATGGGGATCGAACCCGCGACCTTGGCGTTATTAGCACCACGCTCTAACCAACTGAGCTAACCGGCCAATATGCGACAGCCCAGCTGGGGCTGTGTCTTTCTTAGCCATCCCAGGCTCTCATTAAAGACAAGCTGCAGGAATTCCAGGTGTGCTATATCTATGCCACGGCCTCATCAATCCATGGAATGTAGAATATGTCCCTCCGCCTTTTAATGGTTAGCGAGCTCTCTTTTGTAGGTAGCATGGCCGAGCGGTCTAAGGTGCTGGATTTAGGCTCCAGTCTCTTTGGGGGCGTGGGTTCGAATCCCACTGCTGCCAAGCTCTTTTAACAAATGCCTATCCTCGAGGGCTCAAGCGTCTATGAAGTTTCTGCTGCACTTTGCTGGCGTTCCTTGCTCTACACACTGGAATCTCAGAAAAGCAGCATTAGGAAATTGCATGTTTTGGTTGAGAAGTCTTCCAAAGGGCACACTTCTGATGAGATGACTAGTGAAATGTCGTCAACGTTACAAAACAAGTCCAACTCAATGTGACTACCTCCTGTAAGCTAGATACCACGTTCACACTTTAAGTGTGGACACCAAAAAACAAGCAGCACTAATGAAAAGCTGGCACACTTTTCAGCAGAGTGCCAAGTGAACTAAGTGCCAGAATGCTGCACCCAAAGTCCACTCTCAAGCGTAAAGTGACCACAATCTGCAGCCTCAGAAAGAGGACTGAAGCACATAAGTTGGCATCTTGGCCATCTGTGTCAAACTTCAACAACCTTTCATAATGGATAAAGTGGTGAATACTTGAAGTTGAGAGTTCTGAGGCCTCCAGCACAAGCAATGAATTCAGAGCATGGAATGCAGACTATGTCCCGCCACTTTTCAGTCATTAGCGAGCACTCTTTTACAGGTAGCATGGCCGAGCGGTCTAAGGCGCTGGATTAAGGCTCCAGTCTCTTCGGGGGCGTGGGTTCGAATCCCACTGCTGCCAAGCTCTTTTAACAAAATCCCTATCCTCAAGGGCTCAAGCATCTCTGATGTTGCTGCAGTTCCTTGCCCAACACACTGACATCTCAAAGAACACTTACCTCTCTGCTCTAGCAGCATTAGAATAACTGCATTCATTGCATGTTTTGTTTGAGAAGTCTTCCAAAGGGCACACTTCTGGTGACTAGTGAAATGTCATCAACAGTATATAACAAGTCCAACTGAATGTGACTAACTCCTGTAAGCTAGATTCAACACTCCTACTTTAAGTGTAGACAGCAAAAACAAGCAGCAGTAATGAAAAGCTGGCACATTTTGTAGGAGAGTGCCAAGTGAACTTGCCACAGAATGCTGCACCCAAAGTCCACTCTCAAGCGTAAAACGACCACAACTTGCTGCCTCAGAAAGAGGACAGAAGCACATAAGTTGGCATCTTGGCCATCTGTGTCAAACTTCAACAACCTTTCATAATGGATAAAGTGGTGACCACTTGGAGTGGAGAGATCTGAGGCCTCCAGCACAAGCAATGAATGCAGAACATCGGACAGCAGAAAGCCACAGGGTACACATGCCTGAGACCATAAAGATCAAGCGCACGGATGGCCCGTACGGGGATCGAACCCGCGACCTTGGCGTTATTAGCACCACGCTCTAACCAACTGAGCTAACCGGCCAATATGCGACAGCCCAGCTGGGGCTGTGTCTTTCTTAGCCATCCCAGGCTCTCATTAAAGACAAGCTGCAGGAATTCCAGGTGTGCTATATCTATGCCACGGCCTCATCAATCCATGGAATGTAGAATATGTCCCTCCGCCTTTTAATGGTTAGCGAGCACTCTTTTGTAGGTAGCATGGCCGAGCGGTCTAAGGTGCTGGATTTAGGCTCCAGTCTCTTTGGGGGCGTGGGTTCGAATCCCACTGCTGCCAAGCTCTTTTAACAAATGCCTATCCTCGAGGGCTCAAGCGTCTATGAAGTTTCTGCTGCACTTTGCTGGCGTTCCTTGCTCTACACACTGGAATCTCAGAAAAGCAGCATTAGGAAATTGCATGTTTTGGTTGAGAAGTCTTCCAAAGGGCACACTTCTGATGAGATGACTAGTGAAATGTCGTCAACGTTACAAAACAAGTCCAACTCAATGTGACTACCTCCTGTAAGCTAGATACCACGTTCACACTTTAAGTGTGGACACCAAAAAACAAGCAGCACTAATGAAAAGCTGGCACACTTTTCAGCAGAGTGCCAAGTGAACTAAGTGCCAGAATGCTGCACCCAAAGTCCACTCTCAAGCGTAAAGTGACCACAATCTGCAGCCTCAGAAAGAGGACTGAAGCACATAAGTTGGCATCTTGGCCATCTGTGTCAAACTTCAACAACCTTTCATAATGGATAAAGTGGTGAATACTTGAAGTTGAGAGTTCTGAGGCCTCCAGCACAAGCAATGAATTCAGAGCATGGAATGCAGACTATGTCCCGCCGCTTTTCAGTCATTAGCGAGCACTCTTTTACAGGTAGCATGGCCGAGCGGTCTAAGGCGCTGGATTAAGGCTCCAGTCTCTTCGGGGGCGTGGGTTCGAATCCCACTGCTGCCAAGCTCTTTTAACAAAATCCCTATCCTCAAGGGCTCAAGCATCTCTGATGTTGCTGCAGTTCCTTGCCCAACACACTGGAATCTCAAAGAACACTTACCTCTCTGCTCTAGCAGCATTAGAATAACTGCATTCATTGCATGTTTTGTTTGAGAAGTCTTCCAAAGGGCACACTTCTGGTGACTAGTGAAATGTCATCAACAGTATATAACAAGTCCAACTGAATGTGACTAACTCCTGTAAGCTAGATTCAACACTCCTACTTTAAGTGTAGACAGCAAAAACAAGCAGCAGTAATGAAAAGCTGGCACATTTTGTAGGAGAGTGCCAAGTGAACTTGCCACAGAATGCTGCACCCAAAGTCCACTCTCAAGCGTAAAAGGACCACAACTTGCTTCCTCAGAAAGAGGACAGAAGCACATAAGTTGGCATCTTGGCCATCTGTGTCAAACTTCAACAACCTTTCATAATGGATAAAGTGGTGACCACTTGGAGTGGAGAGATCTGAGGCCTCCAGCACAAGCAATGAATGCAGAACATCGGACAGCAGAAAGCCACAGGGTACACATGCCTGAGACCATAAAGATCAAGCGCACGGATGGCCCGTACGGGGATCGAACCCGCGACCTTGGCGTTATTAGCACCACGCTCTAACCAACTGAGCTAACCGGCCAATATGCGACAGCCCAGCTGGGGCTGTGTCTTTCTTAGCCATCCCAGGCTCTCATTAAAGACAAGCTGCAGGAATTCCAGGTGTGCTATATCTATGCCACGGCCTCATCAGTCCATGGAATGTAGAATATGTCCCTCCGCCTTTTAATGGTTAGCGAGCACTCTTTTGTAGGTAGCATGGCCGAGCGGTCTAAGGCGCTGGATTTAGGCTCCAGTCTCTTTGGGGGCGTGGGTTCGAATCCCACTGCTGCCAAGCTCTTTTAACAAATGCCTATCCTCGAGGGCTCAAGCGTCTATGAAGTTTCTGCTGCACTTTGCTGGCGTTCCTTGCTCTACACACTGGAATCTCAGAAAAGCAGCATTAGGAAATTGCATGTTTTGGTTGAGAAGTCTTCCAAAGGGCACACTTCTGATGAGATGACTAGTGAAATGTCGTCAACGTTACAAAACAAGTCCAACTCAATGTGACTACCTCCTGTAAGCTAGATACCACGTTCACACTTTAAGTGTGGACACCAAAAAACAAGCAGCACTAATGAAAAGCTGGCACACTTTTCAGCAGAGTGCCAAGTGAACTAAGTGCCAGAATGCTGCACCGAAAGTCCACTCTCAAGCGTAAAGTGACCACAATCTGATGTTGCTGCAGTTCCTTGCCCAACACACTGACATCTCAAAGAACACTTACCTCTCTGCTCTAGCAGCATTAGAATAACTGCATTCATTGCATGTTTTGTTTGAGAAGTCTTCCAAAGGGCACACTTCTGGTGACTAGTGAAATGTCATCAACAGTATATAACAAGTCCAACTGAATGTGACTAACTCCTGTAAGCTAGATTCAACACTCCTACTTTAAGTGTAGACAGCAAAAACAAGCAGCAGTAATGAAAAGCTGGCACATTTTGTAGGAGAGTGCCAAGTGAACTTGCCACAGAATGCTGCACCCAAAGTCCACTCTCAAGCGTAAAAGGACCACAACTTGCTGCCTCAGAAAGAGGACAGAAGCACATAAGTTGGCATCTTGGCCATCTGTGTCAAACTTCAACAACCTTTCATAATGGATAAAGTGGTGACCACTTGGAGTGGAGAGATCTGAGGCCTCCAGCACAAGCAATGAATGCAGAACATCGGACAGCAGAAAGCCACAGGGTACACATGCCTGAGACCATAAAGATCAAGCGCACGGATGGCCCGTACGGGGATCGAACCCGCGACCTTGGCGTTATTAGCACCACGCTCTAACCAACTGAGCTAACCGGCCAATATGCGACAGCCCAGCTGGGGCTGTGTCTTTCTTAGCCATCCCAGGCTCTCATTAAAGACAAGCTGCAGGAATTCCAGGTGTGCTATATCTATGCCACGGCCTCATCAATCCATGGAATGTAGAATATGTCCCTCCGCCTTTTAATGGTTAGCGAGCACTCTTTTGTAGGTAGCATGGCCGAGCGGTCTAAGGCGCTGGATTTAGGCTCCAGTCTCTTTGGGGGCGTGGGTTCGAATCCCACTGCTGCCAAGCTCTTTTAACAAATGCCTATCCTCGAGGGCTCAAGCGTCTATGAAGTTTCTGCTGCACTTTGCTGGCGTTCCTTGCTCTACACACTGGAATCTCAGAAAAGCAGCATTAGGAAATTGCATGTTTTGGTTGAGAAGTCTTCCAAAGGGCACACTTCTGATGAGATGACTAGTGAAATGTCGTCAACGTTACAAAACAAGTCCAACTCAATGTGACTACCTCCTGTAAGCTAGATACCACGTTCACACTTTAAGTGTGGACACCAAAAAACAAGCAGCACTAATGAAAAGCTGGCACACTTTTCAGCAGAGTGCCAAGTGAACTAAGTGCCAGAATGCTGCACCGAAAGTCCACTCTCAAGCGTAAAGTGACCACAATCTGCAGCCTCAGAAAGAGGACTGAAGCACATAAGTTGGCATCTTGGCCATCTGTGTCAAACTTCAACAACCTTTCATAATGGATAAAGTGGTGAATACTTGAAGTTGAGAGTTCTGAGGCCTCCAGCACAAGCAATGAATTCAGAGCATGGAATGCAGACTATGTCCCGCCGCTTTTCAGTCATTAGCGAGCACTCTTTTGCAGGTAGCATGGCCGAGCGGTCTAAGGCGCTGGATTAAGGCTCCAGTCTCTTCGGGGGCGTGGGTTCGAATCCCACTGCTGCCAAGCTCTTTTAACAAAATCCCTATCCTCAAGGGCTCAAGCATCTCTGATGTTGCTGCAGTTCCTTGCCCAACACACTGACATCTCAAAGAACACTTACCTCTCTGCTCTAGCAGCATTAGAATAACTGCATTCATTGCATGTTTTGTTTGAGAAGTCTTCCAAAGGGCACACTTCTGGTGACTAGTGAAATGTCATCAACAGTATATAACAAGTCCAACTGAATGTGACTAACTCCTGTAAGCTAGATTCAACACTCCTACTTTAAGTGTAGACAGCAAAAACAAGCAGCAGTAATGAAAAGCTGGCACATTTTGTAGGAGAGTGCCAAGTGAACTTGCCACAGAATGCTGCACCCAAAGTCCACTCTCAAGCGTAAAAGGACCACAACTTGCTGCCTCAGAAAGAGGACAGAAGCACATAAGTTGGCATCTTGGCCATCTGTGTCAAACTTCAACAACCTTTCATAATGGATAAAGTGGTGACCACTTGGAGTGGAGAGATCTGAGGCCTCCAGCACAAGCAATGAATGCAGAACATCGGACAGCAGAAAGCCACAGGGTACACATGCCTGAGACCATAAAGATCAAGCGCACGGATGGCCCGTACGGGGATCGAACCCGCGACCTTGGCGTTATTAGCACCACGCTCTAACCAACTGAGCTAACCGGCCAATATGCGACAGCCCAGCTGGGGCTGTGTCTTTCTTAGCCATCCCAGGCTCTCATTAAAGACAAGCTGCAGGAATTCCAGGTGTGCTATATCTAGTAGAATATGTCCCTCCGCCTTTTAATGGTTAGCGAGCACTCTTTTGTAGGTAGCATGGCCGAGCGGTCTAAGGCGCTGGATTTAGGCTCCAGTCTCTTTGGGGGCGTGGGTTCGAATCCCACTGCTGCCAAGCTCTTTTAACAAATGCCTATCCTCGAGGGCTCAAGCGTCTATGAAGTTTCTGCTGCACTTTGCTGGCGTTCCTTGCTCTACACACTGGAATCTCAGAAAAGCAGCATTAGGAAATTGCATGTTTTGGTTGAGAAGTCTTCCAAAGGGCACACTTCTGATGAGATGACTAGTGAAATGTCGTCAACGTTACAAAACAAGTCCAACTCAATGTGACTACCTCCTGTAAGCTAGATACCACGTTCACACTTTAAGTGTGGACACCAAAAAACAAGCAGCACTAATGAAAAGCTGGCACACTTTTCAGCAGAGTGCCAAGTGAACTAAGTGCCAGAATGCTGCACCCAAAGTCCACTCTCAAGCGTAAAGTGACCACAATCTGCAGCCTCAGAAAGAGGACTGAAGCACATAAGTTGGCATCTTGGCCATCTGTGTCAAACTTCAACAACCTTTCATAATGGATAAAGTGGTGAATACTTGAAGTTGAGAGTTCTGAGGCCTCCAGCACAAGCAATGAATTCAGAGCATGGAATGCAGACTATGTCCCGCCACTTTTCAGTCATTAGCGAGCACTCTTTTACAGGTAGCATGGCCGAGCGGTCTAAGGCGCTGGATTAAGGCTCCAGTCTCTTCGGGGGCGTGGGTTCGAATCCCACTGCTGCCAAGCTCTTTTAACAAAATCCCTATCCTCAAGGGCTCAAGCATCTCTGATGTTGCTGCAGTTCCTTGCCCAACACACTGACATCTCAAAGAACACTTACCTCTCTGCTCTAGCAGCATTAGAATAACTGCATTCATTGCATGTTTTGTTTGAGAAGTCTTCCAAAGGGCACACTTCTGGTGACTAGTGAAATGTCATCAACAGTATATAACAAGTCCAACTGAATGTGACTAACTCCTGTAAGCTAGATTCAACACTCCTACTTTAAGTGTAGACAGCAAAAACAAGCAGCAGTAATGAAAAGCTGGCACATTTTGTAGGAGAGTGCCAAGTGAACTTGCCACAGAATGCTGCACCCAAAGTCCACTCTCAAGCGTAAAACGACCACAACTTGCTGCCTCAGAAAGAGGACAGAAGCACATAAGTTGGCATCTTGGCCATCTGTGTCAAACTTCAACAACCTTTCATAATGGATAAAGTGGTGACCACTTGGAGTGGAGAGATCTGAGGCCTCCAGCACAAGCAATGAATGCAGAACATCGGACAGCAGAAAGCCACAGGGTACACATGCCTGAGACCATAAAGATCAAGCGCACGGATGGCCCGTACGGGGATCGAACCCCCGACCTTGGCGTTATTAGCACCACGCTCTAACCAACTGAGCTAACCGGCCAATATGCGACAGCCCAGCTGGGGCTGTGTCTTTCTTAGCCATCCCAGGCTCTCATTAAAGACAAGCTGCAGGAATTCCAGGTGTGCTATATCTATGCCACGGCCTCATCAATCCATGGAATGTAGAATATGTCCCTCCGCCTTTTAATGGTTAGCGAGCACTCTTTTGTAGGTAGCATGGCCGAGCGGTCTAAGGCGCTGGATTTAGGCTCCAGTCTCTTTGGGGGCGTGGGTTCGAATCCCACTGCTGCCAAGCTCTTTTAACAAATGCCTATCCTCGAGGGCTCAAGCGTCTATGAAGTTTCTGCTGCACTTTGCTGGCGTTCCTTGCTCTACACACTGGAATCTCAGAAAAGCAGCATTAGGAAATTGCATGTTTTGGTTGAGAAGTCTTCCAAAGGGCACACTTCTGATGAGATGACTAGTGAAATGTCGTCAACGTTACAAAACAAGTCCAACTCAATGTGACTACCTCCTGTAAGCTAGATACCACGTTCACACTTTAAGTGTGGACACCAAAAAACAAGCAGCACTAATGAAAAGCTGGCACACTTTTCAGCAGAGTGCCAAGTGAACTAAGTGCCAGAATGCTGCACCCAAAGTCCACTCTCAAGCGTAAAGTGACCACAATCTGCAGCCTCAGAAAGAGGACTGAAGCACATAAGTTGGCATCTTGGCCATCTGTGTCAAACTTCAACAACCTTTCATAATGGATAAAGTGGTGAATACTTGAAGTTGAGAGTTCTGAGGCCTCCAGCACAAGCAATGAATTCAGAGCATGGAATGCAGACTATGTCCCGCCGCTTTTCAGTCATTAGCGAGCACTCTTTTACAGGTAGCATGGCCGAGCGGTCTAAGGCGCTGGATTAAGGCTCCAGTCTCTTCGGGGGCGTGGGTTCGAATCCCACTGCTGCCAAGCTCTTTTAACAAAATCCCTATCCTCAAGGGCTCAAGCATCTCTGATGTTGCTGCAGTTCCTTGCCCAACACACTGACATCTCAAAGAACACTTACCTCTCTGCTCTAGCAGCATTAGAATAACTGCATTCATTGCATGTTTTGTTTGAGAAGTCTTCCAAAGGGCACACTTCTGGTGACTAGTGAAATGTCATCAACAGTATATAACAAGTCCAACTGAATGTGACTAACTCCTGTAAGCTAGATTCAACACTCCTACTTTAAGTGTAGACAGCAAAAACAAGCAGCAGTAATGAAAAGCTGGCACATTTTGTAGGAGAGTGCCAAGTGAACTTGCCACAGAATGCTGCACCCAAAGTCCACTCTCAAGCGTAAAAGGACCACAACTTGCTGCCTCAGAAAGAGGACAGAAGCACATAAGTTGGCATCTTGGCCATCTGTGTCAAACTTCAACAACCTTTCATAATGGATAAAGTGGTGACCACTTGGAGTGGAGAGATCTGAGGCCTCCAGCACAAGCAATGAATGCAGAACATCGGACAGCAGAAAGCCACAGGGTACACATGCCTGAGACCATAAAGATCAAGCGCACGGATGGCCCGTACGGGGATCGAACCCGCGACCTTGGCGTTATTAGCACCACGCTCTAACCAACTGAGCTAACCGGCCAATATGCGACAGCCCAGCTGGGGCTGTGTCTTTCTTAGCCATCCCAGGCTCTCATTAAAGACAAGCTGCAGGAATTCCAGGTGTGCTATATCTATGCCACGGCCTCATCAATCCATGGAATGTAGAATATGTCCCTCCGCCTTTTAATGGTTAGCGAGCACTCTTTTGTAGGTAGCATGGCCGAGCGGTCTAAGGTGCTGGATTTAGGCTCCAGTCTCTTTGGGGGCGTGGGTTCGAATCCCACTGCTGCCAAGCTCTTTTAACAAATGCCTATCCTCGAGGGCTCAAGCGTCTATGAAGTTTCTGCTGCACTTTGCTGGCGTTCCTTGCTCTACACACTGGAATCTCAGAAAAGCAGCATTAGGAAATTGCATGTTTTGGTTGAGAAGTCTTCCAAAGGGCACACTTCTGATGAGATGACTAGTGAAATGTCGTCAACGTTACAAAACAAGTCCAACTCAATGTGACTACCTCCTGTAAGCTAGATACCACGTTCACACTTTAAGTGTGGACACCAAAAAACAAGCAGCACTAATGAAAAGCTGGCACACTTTTCAGCAGAGTGCCAAGTGAACTAAGTGCCAGAATGCTGCACCCAAAGTCCACTCTCAAGCGTAAAGTGACCACAATCTGCAGCCTCAGAAAGAGGACTGAAGCACATAAGTTGGCATCTTGGCCATCTGTGTCAAACTTCAACAACCTTTCATAATGGATAAAGTGGTGAATACTTGAAGTTGAGAGTTCTGAGGCCTCCAGCACAAGCAATGAATTCAGAGCATGGAATGCAGACTATGTCCCGCCGCTTTTCAGTCATTAGCGAGCACTCTTTCACAGGTAGCATGGCCGAGCGGTCTAAGGCGCTGGATTAAGGCTCCAGTCTCTTCGGGGGCGTGGGTTCGAATCCCACTGCTGCCAAGCTCTTTTAACAAAATCCCTATCCTCAAGGGCTCAAGCATCTCTGATGTTGCTGCAGTTCCTTGCCCAACACACTGGAATCTCAAAGAACACTTACCTCTCTGCTCTAGCAGCATTAGAATAACTGCATTCATTGCATGTTTTGTTTGAGAAGTCTTCCAAAGGGCACACTTCTGGTGACTAGTGAAATGTCATCAACAGTATATAACAAGTCCAACTGAATGTGACTAACTCCTGTAAGCTAGATTCAACACTCCTACTTTAAGTGTAGACAGCAAAAACAAGCAGCAGTAATGAAAAGCTGGCACATTTTGTAGGAGAGTGCCAAGTGAACTTGCCACAGAATGCTGCACCCAAAGTCCACTCTCAAGCGTAAAAGGACCACAACTTGCTTCCTCAGAAAGAGGACAGAAGCACATAAGTTGGCATCTTGGCCATCTGTGTCAAACTTCAACAACCTTTCATAATGGATAAAGTGGTGACCACTTGGAGTGGAGAGATCTGAGGCCTCCAGCACAAGCAATGAATGCAGAACATCGGACAGCAGAAAGCCACAGGGTACACATGCCTGAGACCATAAAGATCAAGCGCACGGATGGCCCGTACGGGGATCGAACCCGCGACCTTGGCGTTATTAGCACCACGCTCTAACCAACTGAGCTAACCGGCCAATATGCGACAGCCCAGCTGGGGCTGTGTCTTTCTTAGCCATCCCAGGCTCTCATTAAAGACAAGCTGCAGGAATTCCAGGTGTGCTATATCTATGCCACGGCCTCATCAATCCATGGAATGTAGAATATGTCCCTCCGCCTTTTAATGGTTAGCGAGCACTCTTTTGTAGGTAGCATGGCCGAGCGGTCTAAGGCGCTGGATTTAGGCTCCAGTCTCTTTGGGGGCGTGGGTTCGAATCCCACTGCTGCCAAGCTCTTTTAACAAATGCCTATCCTCGAGGGCTCAAGCGTCTATGAAGTTTCTGCTGCACTTTGCTGGCGTTCCTTGCTCTACACACTGGAATCTCAGAAAAGCAGCATTAGGAAATTGCATGTTTTGGTTGAGAAGTCTTCCAAAGGGCACACTTCTGATGAGATGACTAGTGAAATGTCGTCAACGTTACAAAACAAGTCCAACTCAATGTGACTACCTCCTGTAAGCTAGATACCACGTTCACACTTTAAGTGTGGACACCAAAAAACAAGCAGCACTAATGAAAAGCTGGCACACTTTTCAGCAGAGTGCCAAGTGAACTAAGTGCCAGAATGCTGCACCCAAAGTCCACTCTCAAGCGTAAAGTGACCACAATCTGCAGCCTCAGAAAGAGGACTGAAGCACATAAGTTGGCATCTTGGCCATCTGTGTCAAACTTCAACAACCTTTCATAATGGATAAAGTGGTGAATACTTGAAGTTGAGAGTTCTGAGGCCTCCAGCACAAGCAATGAATTCAGAGCATGGAATGCAGACTATGTCCCGCCGCTTTTCAGTCATTAGCGAGCACTCTTTTGCAGGTAGCATGGCCGAGCGGTCTAAGGCGCTGGATTAAGGCTCCAGTCTCTTCGGGGGCGTGGGTTCGAATCCCACTGCTGCCAAGCTCTTTTAACAAAATCCCTATCCTCAAGGGCTCAAGCATCTCTGATGTTGCTGCAGTTCCTTGCCCAACACACTGACATCTCAAAGAACACTTACCTCTCTGCTCTAGCAGCATTAGAATAACTGCATTCATTGCATGTTTTGTTTGAGAAGTCTTCCAAAGGGCACACTTCTGGTGACTAGTGAAATGTCATCAACAGTATATAACAAGTCCAACTGAATGTGACTAACTCCTGTAAGCTAGATTCAACACTCCTACTTTAAGTGTAGACAGCAAAAACAAGCAGCAGTAATGAAAAGCTGGCACATTTTGTAGGAGAGTGCCAAGTGAACTTGCCACAGAATGCTGCACCCAAAGTCCACTCTCAAGCGTAAAAGGACCACAACTTGCTGCCTCAGAAAGAGGACAGAAGCACATAAGTTGGCATCTTGGCCATCTGTGTCAAACTTCAACAACCTTTCATAATGGATAAAGTGGTGACCACTTGGAGTGGAGAGATCTGAGGCCTCCAGCACAAGCAATGAATGCAGAACATCGGACAGCAGAAAGCCACAGGGTACACATGCCTGAGACCATAAAGATCAAGCGCACGGATGGCCCGTACGGGGATCGAACCCGCGACCTTGGCGTTATTAGCACCACGCTCTAACCAACTGAGCTAACCGGCCAATATGCGACAGTCCAGCTGGGGCTGTGTCTTTCTTAGCCATCCCAGGCTCTCATTAAAGACAAGCTGCAGGAATTCCAGGTGTGCTATATCTATGCCACGGCCTCATCAATCCATGGAATGTAGAATATGTCCCTCCGCCTTTTAATGGTTAGCGAGCACTCTTTTGTAGGTAGCATGGCCGAGCGGTCTAAGGCGCTGGATTTAGGCTCCAGTCTCTTTGGGGGCGTGGGTTCGAATCCCACTGCTGCCAAGCTCTTTTAACAAATGCCTATCCTCGAGGGCTCAAGCGTCTATGAAGTTTCTGCTGCACTTTGCTGGCGTTCCTTGCTCTACACACTGGAATCTCAGAAAAGCAGCATTAGGAAATTGCATGTTTTGGTTGAGAAGTCTTCCAAAGGGCACACTTCTGATGAGATGACTAGTGAAATGTCGTCAACGTTACAAAACAAGTCCAACTCAATGTGACTACCTCCTGTAAGCTAGATACCACGTTCACACTTTAAGTGTGGACACCAAAAAACAAGCAGCACTAATGAAAAGCTGGCACACTTTTCAGCAGAGTGCCAAGTGAACTAAGTGCCAGAATGCTGCACCCAAAGTCCACTCTCAAGCGTAAAGTGACCACAATCTGCAGCCTCAGAAAGAGGACTGAAGCACATAAGTTGGCATCTTGGCCATCTGTGTCAAACTTCAACAACCTTTCATAATGGATAAAGTGGTGAATACTTGAAGTTGAGAGTTCTGAGGCCTCCAGCACAAGCAATGAATTCAGAGCATGGAATGCAGACTATGTCCCGCCACTTTTCAGTCATTAGCGAGCACTCTTTTACAGGTAGCATGGCCGAGCGGTCTAAGGCGCTGGATTAAGGCTCCAGTCTCTTCGGGGGCGTGGGTTCGAATCCCACTGCTGCCAAGCTCTTTTAACAAAATCCCTATCCTCAAGGGCTCAAGCATCTCTGATGTTGCTGCAGTTCCTTGCCCAACACACTGACATCTCAAAGAACACTTACCTCTCTGCTCTAGCAGCATTAGAATAACTGCATTCATTGCATGTTTTGTTTGAGAAGTCTTCCAAAGGGCACACTTCTGGTGACTAGTGAAATGTCATCAACAGTATATAACAAGTCCAACTGAATGTGACTAACTCCTGTAAGCTAGATTCAACACTCCTACTTTAAGTGTAGACAGCAAAAACAAGCAGCAGTAATGAAAAGCTGGCACATTTTGTAGGAGAGTGCCAAGTGAACTTGCCACAGAATGCTGCACCCAAAGTCCACTCTCAAGCGTAAAACGACCACAACTTGCTGCCTCAGAAAGAGGACAGAAGCACATAAGTTGGCATCTTGGCCATCTGTGTCAAACTTCAACAACCTTTCATAATGGATAAAGTGGTGACCACTTGGAGTGGAGAGATCTGAGGCCTCCAGCACAAGCAATGAATGCAGAACATCGGACAGCAGAAAGCCACAGGGTACACATGCCTGAGACCATAAAGATCAAGCGCACGGATGGCCCGTACGGGGATCGAACCCGCGACCTTGGCGTTATTAGCACCACGCTCTAACCAACTGAGCTAACCGGCCAATATGCGACAGCCCAGCTGGGGCTGTGTCTTTCTTAGCCATCCCAGGCTCTCATTAAAGACAAGCTGCAGGAATTCCAGGTGTGCTATATCTATGCCACGGCCTCATCAATCCATGGACACAGCTGGGGCTGTGTCTTTCTTAGCCATCCCAGGCTCTCATTAAAGACAAGCTGCAGGAATTCCAGGTGTGCTATATCTATGCCACGGCCTCATCAATCCATGGAATGTAGAATATGTCCCTCCGCCTTTTAATGGTTAGCGAGCACTCTTTTGTAGGTAGCATGGCCGAGCGGTCTAAGGCGCTGGATTTAGGCTCCAGTCTCTTTGGGGGCGTGGGTTCGAATCCCACTGCTGCCAAGCTCTTTTAACAAATGCCTATCCTCGAGGGCTCAAGCGTCTATGAAGTTTCTGCTGCACTTTGCTGGCGTTCCTTGCTCTACACACTGGAATCTCAGAAAAGCAGCATTAGGAAATTGCATGTTTTGGTTGAGAAGTCTTCCAAAGGGCACACTTCTGATGAGATGACTAGTGAAATGTCGTCAACGTTACAAAACAAGTCCAACTCAATGTGACTACCTCCTGTAAGCTAGATACCACGTTCACACTTTAAGTGTGGACACCAAAAAACAAGCAGCACTAATGAAAAGCTGGCACACTTTTCAGCAGAGTGCCAAGTGAACTAAGTGCCAGAATGCTGCACCCAAAGTCCACTCTCAAGCGTAAAGTGACCACAATCTGCAGCCTCAGAAAGAGGACTGAAGCACATAAGTTGGCATCTTGGCCATCTGTGTCAAACTTCAACAACCTTTCATAATGGATAAAGTGGTGAATACTTGAAGTTGAGAGTTCTGAGGCCTCCAGCACAAGCAATGAATTCAGAGCATGGAATGCAGACTATGTCCCGCCGCTTTTCAGTCATTAGCGAGCACTCTTTTGCAGGTAGCATGGCCGAGCGGTCTAAGGCGCTGGATTAAGGCTCCAGTCTCTTCGGGGGCGTGGGTTCGAATCCCACTGCTGCCAAGCTCTTTTAACAAAATCCCTATCCTCAAGGGCTCAAGCATCTCTGATGTTGCTGCAGTTCCTTGCCCAACACACTGACATCTCAAAGAACACTTACCTCTCTGCTCTAGCAGCATTAGAATAACTGCATTCATTGCATGTTTTGTTTGAGAAGTCTTCCAAAGGGCACACTTCTGGTGACTAGTGAAATGTCATCAACAGTATATAACAAGTCCAACTGAATGTGACTAACTCCTGTAAGCTAGATTCAACACTCCTACTTTAAGTGTAGACAGCAAAAACAAGCAGCAGTAATGAAAAGCTGGCACATTTTGTAGGAGAGTGCCAAGTGAACTTGCCACAGAATGCTGCACCCAAAGTCCACTCTCAAGCGTAAAAGGACCACAACTTGCTGCCTCAGAAAGAGGACAGAAGCACATAAGTTGGCATCTTGGCCATCTGTGTCAAACTTCAACAACCTTTCATAATGGATAAAGTGGTGACCACTTGGAGTGGAGAGATCTGAGGCCTCCAGCACAAGCAATGAATGCAGAACATCGGACAGCAGAAAGCCACAGGGTACACATGCCTGAGACCATAAAGATCAAGCGCACGGATGGCCCGTACGGGGATCGAACCCGCGACCTTGGCGTTATTAGCACCACGCTCTAACCAACTGAGCTAACCGGCCAATATGCGACAGTCCAGCTGGGGCTGTGTCTTTCTTAGCCATCCCAGGCTCTCATTAAAGACAAGCTGCAGGAATTCCAGGTGTGCTATATCTATGCCACGGCCTCATCAATCCATGGAATGTAGAATATGTCCCTCCGCCTTTTAATGGTTAGCGAGCACTCTTTTGTAGGTAGCATGGCCGAGCGGTCTAAGGCGCTGGATTTAGGCTCCAGTCTCTTTGGGGGCGTGGGTTCGAATCCCACTGCTGCCAAGCTCTTTTAACAAATGCCTATCCTCGAGGGCTCAAGCGTCTATGAAGTTTCTGCTGCACTTTGCTGGCGTTCCTTGCTCTACACACTGGAATCTCAGAAAAGCAGCATTAGGAAATTGCATGTTTTGGTTGAGAAGTCTTCCAAAGGGCACACTTCTGATGAGATGACTAGTGAAATGTCGTCAACGTTACAAAACAAGTCCAACTCAATGTGACTACCTCCTGTAAGCTAGATACCACGTTCACACTTTAAGTGTGGACACCAAAAAACAAGCAGCACTAATGAAAAGCTGGCACACTTTTCAGCAGAGTGCCAAGTGAACTAAGTGCCAGAATGCTGCACCCAAAGTCCACTCTCAAGCGTAAAGTGACCACAATCTGCAGCCTCAGAAAGAGGACTGAAGCACATAAGTTGGCATCTTGGCCATCTGTGTCAAACTTCAACAACCTTTCATAATGGATAAAGTGGTGAATACTTGAAGTTGAGAGTTCTGAGGCCTCCAGCACAAGCAATGAATTCAGAGCATGGAATGCAGACTATGTCCCGCCACTTTTCAGTCATTAGCGAGCACTCTTTTACAGGTAGCATGGCCGAGCGGTCTAAGGCGCTGGATTAAGGCTCCAGTCTCTTCGGGGGCGTGGGTTCGAATCCCACTGCTGCCAAGCTCTTTTAACAAAATCCCTATCCTCAAGGGCTCAAGCATCTCTGATGTTGCTGCAGTTCCTTGCCCAACACACTGACATCTCAAAGAACACTTACCTCTCTGCTCTAGCAGCATTAGAATAACTGCATTCATTGCATGTTTTGTTTGAGAAGTCTTCCAAAGGGCACACTTCTGGTGACTAGTGAAATGTCATCAACAGTATATAACAAGTCCAACTGAATGTGACTAACTCCTGTAAGCTAGATTCAACACTCCTACTTTAAGTGTAGACAGCAAAAACAAGCAGCAGTAATGAAAAGCTGGCACATTTTGTAGGAGAGTGCCAAGTGAACTTGCCACAGAATGCTGCACCCAAAGTCCACTCTCAAGCGTAAAACGACCACAACTTGCTGCCTCAGAAAGAGGACAGAAGCACATAAGTTGGCATCTTGGCCATCTGTGTCAAACTTCAACAACCTTTCATAATGGATAAAGTGGTGACCACTTGGAGTGGAGAGATCTGAGGCCTCCAGCACAAGCAATGAATGCAGAACATCGGACAGCAGAAAGCCACAGGGTACACATGCCTGAGACCATAAAGATCAAGCGCACGGATGGCCCGTACGGGGATCGAACCCGCGACCTTGGCGTTATTAGCACCACGCTCTAACCAACTGAGCTAACCGGCCAATATGCGACAGCCCAGCTGGGGCTGTGTCTTTCTTAGCCATCCCAGGCTCTCATTAAAGACAAGCTGCAGGAATTCCAGGTGTGCTATATCTATGCCACGGCCTCATCAATCCATGGACACAGCTGGGGCTGTGTCTTTCTTAGCCATCCCAGGCTCTCATTAAAGACAAGCTGCAGGAATTCCAGGTGTGCTATATCTATGCCACGGCCTCATCAATCCATGGAATGTAGAATATGTCCCTCCGCCTTTTAATGGTTAGCGAGCACTCTTTTGTAGGTAGCATGGCCGAGCGGTCTAAGGCGCTGGATTTAGGCTCCAGTCTCTTTGGGGGCGTGGGTTCGAATCCCACTGCTGCCAAGCTCTTTTAACAAATGCCTATCCTCGAGGGCTCAAGCGTCTATGAAGTTTCTGCTGCACTTTGCTGGCGTTCCTTGCTCTACACACTGGAATCTCAGAAAAGCAGCATTAGGAAATTGCATGTTTTGGTTGAGAAGTCTTCCAAAGGGCACACTTCTGATGAGATGACTAGTGAAATGTCGTCAACGTTACAAAACAAGTCCAACTCAATGTGACTACCTCCTGTAAGCTAGATACCACGTTCACACTTTAAGTGTGGACACCAAAAAACAAGCAGCACTAATGAAAAGCTGGCACACTTTTCAGCAGAGTGCCAAGTGAACTAAGTGCCAGAATGCTGCACCCAAAGTCCACTCTCAAGCGTAAAGTGACCACAATCTGCAGCCTCAGAAAGAGGACTGAAGCACATAAGTTGGCATCTTGGCCATCTGTGTCAAACTTCAACAACCTTTCATAATGGATAAAGTGGTGAATACTTGAAGTTGAGAGTTCTGAGGCCTCCAGCACAAGCAATGAATTCAGAGCATGGAATGCAGACTATGTCCCGCCACTTTTCAGTCATTAGCGAGCACTCTTTTACAGGTAGCATGGCCGAGCGGTCTAAGGCGCTGGATTAAGGCTCCAGTCTCTTCGGGGGCGTGGCTTCGAATCCCACTGCTGCCAAGCTCTTTTAACAAAATCCCTATCCTCAAGGGCTCAAGCATCTCTGATGTTGCTGCAGTTCCTTGCCCAACACACTGACATCTCAAAGAACACTTACCTCTCTGCTCTAGCAGCATTAGAATAACTGCATTCATTGCATGTTTTGTTTGAGAAGTCTTCCAAAGGGCACACTTCTGGTGACTAGTGAAATGTCATCAACAGTATATAACAAGTCCAACTGAATGTGACTAACTCCTGTAAGCTAGATTCAACACTCCTACTTTAAGTGTAGACAGCAAAAACAAGCAGCAGTAATGAAAAGCTGGCACATTTTGTAGGAGAGTGCCAAGTGAACTTGCCACAGAATGCTGCACCCAAAGTCCACTCTCAAGCGTAAAACGACCACAACTTGCTGCCTCAGAAAGAGGACAGAAGCACATAAGTTGGCATCTTGGCCATCTGTGTCAAACTTCAACAACCTTTCATAATGGATAAAGTGGTGACCACTTGGAGTGGAGAGATCTGAGGCCTCCAGCACAAGCAATGAATGCAGAACATCGGACAGCAGAAAGCCACAGGGTACACATGCCTGAGACCATAAAGATCAAGCGCACGGATGGCCCGTACGGGGATCGAACCCCCGACCTTGGCGTTATTAGCACCACGCTCTAACCAACTGAGCTAACCGGCCAATATGCGACAGCCCAGCTGGGGCTGTGTCTTTCTTAGCCATCCCAGGCTCTCATTAAAGACAAGCTGCAGGAATTCCAGGTGTGCTATATCTATGCCACGGCCTCATCAATCCATGGAATGTAGAATATGTCCCTCCGCCTTTTAATGGTTAGCGAGCACTCTTTTGTAGGTAGCATGGCCGAGCGGTCTAAGGCGCTGGATTTAGGCTCCAGTCTCTTTGGGGGCGTGGGTTCGAATCCCACTGCTGCCAAGCTCTTTTAACAAATGCCTATCCTCGAGGGCTCAAGCGTCTATGAAGTTTCTGCTGCACTTTGCTGGCGTTCCTTGCTCTACACACTGGAATCTCAGAAAAGCAGCATTAGGAAATTGCATGTTTTGGTTGAGAAGTCTTCCAAAGGGCACACTTCTGATGAGATGACTAGTGAAATGTCGTCAACGTTACAAAACAAGTCCAACTCAATGTGACTACCTCCTGTAAGCTAGATACCACGTTCACACTTTAAGTGTGGACACCAAAAAACAAGCAGCACTAATGAAAAGCTGGCACACTTTTCAGCAGAGTGCCAAGTGAACTAAGTGCCAGAATGCTGCACCCAAAGTCCACTCTCAAGCGTAAAGTGACCACAATCTGCAGCCTCAGAAAGAGGACTGAAGCACATAAGTTGGCATCTTGGCCATCTGTGTCAAACTTCAACAACCTTTCATAATGGATAAAGTGGTGAATACTTGAAGTTGAGAGTTCTGAGGCCTCCAGCACAAGCAATGAATTCAGAGCATGGAATGCAGACTATGTCCCGCCGCTTTTCAGTCATTAGCGAGCACTCTTTTACAGGTAGCATGGCCGAGCGGTCTAAGGCGCTGGATTAAGGCTCCAGTCTCTTCGGGGGCGTGGGTTCGAATCCCACTGCTGCCAAGCTCTTTTAACAAAATCCCTATCCTCAAGGGCTCAAGCATCTCTGATGTTGCTGCAGTTCCTTGCCCAACACACTGACATCTCAAAGAACACTTACCTCTCTGCTCTAGCAGCATTAGAATAACTGCATTCATTGCATGTTTTGTTTGAGAAGTCTTCCAAAGGGCACACTTCTGGTGACTAGTGAAATGTCATCAACAGTATATAACAAGTCCAACTGAATGTGACTAACTCCTGTAAGCTAGATTCAACACTCCTACTTTAAGTGTAGACAGCAAAAACAAGCAGCAGTAATGAAAAGCTGGCACATTTTGTAGGAGAGTGCCAAGTGAACTTGCCACAGAATGCTGCACCCAAAGTCCACTCTCAAGCGTAAAAGGACCACAACTTGCTGCCTCAGAAAGAGGACAGAAGCACATAAGTTGGCATCTTGGCCATCTGTGTCAAACTTCAACAACCTTTCATAATGGATAAAGTGGTGACCACTTGGAGTGGAGAGATCTGAGGCCTCCAGCACAAGCAATGAATGCAGAACATCGGACAGCAGAAAGCCACAGGGTACACATGCCTGAGACCATAAAGATCAAGCGCACGGATGGCCCGTACGGGGATCGAACCCGCGACCTTGGCGTTATTAGCACCACGCTCTAACCAACTGAGCTAACCGGCCAATATGCGACAGCCCAGCTGGGGCTGTGTCTTTCTTAGCCATCCCAGGCTCTCATTAAAGACAAGCTGCAGGAATTCCAGGTGTGCTATATCTATGCCACGGCCTCATCAATCCATGGAATGTAGAATATGTCCCTCCGCCTTTTAATGGTTAGCGAGCACTCTTTTGTAGGTAGCATGGCCGAGCGGTCTAAGGTGCTGGATTTAGGCTCCAGTCTCTTTGGGGGCGTGGGTTCGAATCCCACTGCTGCCAAGCTCTTTTAACAAATGCCTATCCTCGAGGGCTCAAGCGTCTATGAAGTTTCTGCTGCACTTTGCTGGCGTTCCTTGCTCTACACACTGGAATCTCAGAAAAGCAGCATTAGGAAATTGCATGTTTTGGTTGAGAAGTCTTCCAAAGGGCACACTTCTGATGAGATGACTAGTGAAATGTCGTCAACGTTACAAAACAAGTCCAACTCAATGTGACTACCTCCTGTAAGCTAGATACCACGTTCACACTTTAAGTGTGGACACCAAAAAACAAGCAGCACTAATGAAAAGCTGGCACACTTTTCAGCAGAGTGCCAAGTGAACTAAGTGCCAGAATGCTGCACCCAAAGTCCACTCTCAAGCGTAAAGTGACCACAATCTGCAGCCTCAGAAAGAGGACTGAAGCACATAAGTTGGCATCTTGGCCATCTGTGTCAAACTTCAACAACCTTTCATAATGGATAAAGTGGTGAATACTTGAAGTTGAGAGTTCTGAGGCCTCCAGCACAAGCAATGAATTCAGAGCATGGAATGCAGACTATGTCCCGCCGCTTTTCAGTCATTAGCGAGCACTCTTTCACAGGTAGCATGGCCGAGCGGTCTAAGGCGCTGGATTAAGGCTCCAGTCTCTTCGGGGGCGTGGGTTCGAATCCCACTGCTGCCAAGCTCTTTTAACAAAATCCCTATCCTCAAGGGCTCAAGCATCTCTGATGTTGCTGCAGTTCCTTGCCCAACACACTGGAATCTCAAAGAACACTTACCTCTCTGCTCTAGCAGCATTAGAATAACTGCATTCATTGCATGTTTTGTTTGAGAAGTCTTCCAAAGGGCACACTTCTGGTGACTAGTGAAATGTCATCAACAGTATATAACAAGTCCAACTGAATGTGACTAACTCCTGTAAGCTAGATTCAACACTCCTACTTTAAGTGTAGACAGCAAAAACAAGCAGCAGTAATGAAAAGCTGGCACATTTTGTAGGAGAGTGCCAAGTGAACTTGCCACAGAATGCTGCACCCAAAGTCCACTCTCAAGCGTAAAAGGACCACAACTTGCTTCCTCAGAAAGAGGACAGAAGCACATAAGTTGGCATCTTGGCCATCTGTGTCAAACTTCAACAACCTTTCATAATGGATAAAGTGGTGACCACTTGGAGTGGAGAGATCTGAGGCCTCCAGCACAAGCAATGAATGCAGAACATCGGACAGCAGAAAGCCACAGGGTACACATGCCTGAGACCATAAAGATCAAGCGCACGGATGGCCCGTACGGGGATCGAACCCGCGACCTTGGCGTTATTAGCACCACGCTCTAACCAACTGAGCTAACCGGCCAATATGCGACAGCCCAGCTGGGGCTGTGTCTTTCTTAGCCATCCCAGGCTCTCATTAAAGACAAGCTGCAGGAATTCCAGGTGTGCTATATCTATGCCACGGCCTCATCAATCCATGGAATGTAGAATATGTCCCTCCGCCTTTTAATGGTTAGCGAGCACTCTTTTGTAGGTAGCATGGCCGAGCGGTCTAAGGCGCTGGATTTAGGCTCCAGTCTCTTTGGGGGCGTGGGTTCGAATCCCACTGCTGCCAAGCTCTTTTAACAAATGCCTATCCTCGAGGGCTCAAGCGTCTATGAAGTTTCTGCTGCACTTTGCTGGCGTTCCTTGCTCTACACACTGGAATCTCAGAAAAGCAGCATTAGGAAATTGCATGTTTTGGTTGAGAAGTCTTCCAAAGGGCACACTTCTGATGAGATGACTAGTGAAATGTCGTCAACGTTACAAAACAAGTCCAACTCAATGTGACTACCTCCTGTAAGCTAGATACCACGTTCACACTTTAAGTGTGGACACCAAAAAACAAGCAGCACTAATGAAAAGCTGGCACACTTTTCAGCAGAGTGCCAAGTGAACTAAGTGCCAGAATGCTGCACCCAAAGTCCACTCTCAAGCGTAAAGTGACCACAATCTGCAGCCTCAGAAAGAGGACTGAAGCACATAAGTTGGCATCTTGGCCATCTGTGTCAAACTTCAACAACCTTTCATAATGGATAAAGTGGTGAATACTTGAAGTTGAGAGTTCTGAGGCCTCCAGCACAAGCAATGAATTCAGAGCATGGAATGCAGACTATGTCCCGCCGCTTTTCAGTCATTAGCGAGCACTCTTTTGCAGGTAGCATGGCCGAGCGGTCTAAGGCGCTGGATTAAGGCTCCAGTCTCTTCGGGGGCGTGGGTTCGAATCCCACTGCTGCCAAGCTCTTTTAACAAAATCCCTATCCTCAAGGGCTCAAGCATCTCTGATGTTGCTGCAGTTCCTTGCCCAACACACTGACATCTCAAAGAACACTTACCTCTCTGCTCTAGCAGCATTAGAATAACTGCATTCATTGCATGTTTTGTTTGAGAAGTCTTCCAAAGGGCACACTTCTGGTGACTAGTGAAATGTCATCAACAGTATATAACAAGTCCAACTGAATGTGACTAACTCCTGTAAGCTAGATTCAACACTCCTACTTTAAGTGTAGACAGCAAAAACAAGCAGCAGTAATGAAAAGCTGGCACATTTTGTAGGAGAGTGCCAAGTGAACTTGCCACAGAATGCTGCACCCAAAGTCCACTCTCAAGCGTAAAAGGACCACAACTTGCTGCCTCAGAAAGAGGACAGAAGCACATAAGTTGGCATCTTGGCCATCTGTGTCAAACTTCAACAACCTTTCATAATGGATAAAGTGGTGACCACTTGGAGTGGAGAGATCTGAGGCCTCCAGCACAAGCAATGAATGCAGAACATCGGACAGCAGAAAGCCACAGGGTACACATGCCTGAGACCATAAAGATCAAGCGCACGGATGGCCCGTACGGGGATCGAACCCGCGACCTTGGCGTTATTAGCACCACGCTCTAACCAACTGAGCTAACCGGCCAATATGCGACAGTCCAGCTGGGGCTGTGTCTTTCTTAGCCATCCCAGGCTCTCATTAAAGACAAGCTGCAGGAATTCCAGGTGTGCTATATCTATGCCACGGCCTCATCAATCCATGGAATGTAGAATATGTCCCTCCGCCTTTTAATGGTTAGCGAGCACTCTTTTGTAGGTAGCATGGCCGAGCGGTCTAAGGCGCTGGATTTAGGCTCCAGTCTCTTTGGGGGCGTGGGTTCGAATCCCACTGCTGCCAAGCTCTTTTAACAAATGCCTATCCTCGAGGGCTCAAGCGTCTATGAAGTTTCTGCTGCACTTTGCTGGCGTTCCTTGCTCTACACACTGGAATCTCAGAAAAGCAGCATTAGGAAATTGCATGTTTTGGTTGAGAAGTCTTCCAAAGGGCACACTTCTGATGAGATGACTAGTGAAATGTCGTCAACGTTACAAAACAAGTCCAACTCAATGTGACTACCTCCTGTAAGCTAGATACCACGTTCACACTTTAAGTGTGGACACCAAAAAACAAGCAGCACTAATGAAAAGCTGGCACACTTTTCAGCAGAGTGCCAAGTGAACTAAGTGCCAGAATGCTGCACCCAAAGTCCACTCTCAAGCGTAAAGTGACCACAATCTGCAGCCTCAGAAAGAGGACTGAAGCACATAAGTTGGCATCTTGGCCATCTGTGTCAAACTTCAACAACCTTTCATAATGGATAAAGTGGTGAATACTTGAAGTTGAGAGTTCTGAGGCCTCCAGCACAAGCAATGAATTCAGAGCATGGAATGCAGACTATGTCCCGCCACTTTTCAGTCATTAGCGAGCACTCTTTTACAGGTAGCATGGCCGAGCGGTCTAAGGCGCTGGATTAAGGCTCCAGTCTCTTCGGGGGCGTGGGTTCGAATCCCACTGCTGCCAAGCTCTTTTAACAAAATCCCTATCCTCAAGGGCTCAAGCATCTCTGATGTTGCTGCAGTTCCTTGCCCAACACACTGACATCTCAAAGAACACTTACCTCTCTGCTCTAGCAGCATTAGAATAACTGCATTCATTGCATGTTTTGTTTGAGAAGTCTTCCAAAGGGCACACTTCTGGTGACTAGTGAAATGTCATCAACAGTATATAACAAGTCCAACTGAATGTGACTAACTCCTGTAAGCTAGATTCAACACTCCTACTTTAAGTGTAGACAGCAAAAACAAGCAGCAGTAATGAAAAGCTGGCACATTTTGTAGGAGAGTGCCAAGTGAACTTGCCACAGAATGCTGCACCCAAAGTCCACTCTCAAGCGTAAAAGGACCACAACTTGCTGCCTCAGAAAGAGGACAGAAGCACATAAGTTGGCATCTTGGCCATCTGTGTCAAACTTCAACAACCTTTCATAATGGATAAAGTGGTGACCACTTGGAGTGGAGAGATCTGAGGCCTCCAGCACAAGCAATGAATGCAGAACATCGGACAGCAGAAAGCCACAGGGTACACATGCCTGAGACCATAAAGATCAAGCGCACGGATGGCCCGTACGGGGATCGAACCCGCGACCTTGGCGTTATTAGCACCACGCTCTAACCAACTGAGCTAACCGGCCAATATGCGACAGCCCAGCTGGGGCTGTGTCTTTCTTAGCCATCCCAGGCTCTCATTAAAGACAAGCTGCAGGAATTCCAGGTGTGCTATATCTATGCCACGGCCTCATCAATCCATGGACACAGCTGGGGCTGTGTCTTTCTTAGCCATCCCAGGCTCTCATTAAAGACAAGCTGCAGGAATTCCAGGTGTGCTATATCTATGCCACGGCCTCATCAATCCATGGAATGTAGAATATGTCCCTCCGCCTTTTAATGGTTAGCGAGCACTCTTTTGTAGGTAGCATGGCCGAGCGGTCTAAGGCGCTGGATTTAGGCTCCAGTCTCTTTGGGGGCGTGGGTTCGAATCCCACTGCTGCCAAGCTCTTTTAACAAATGCCTATCCTCGAGGGCTCAAGCGTCTATGAAGTTTCTGCTGCACTTTGCTGGCGTTCCTTGCTCTACACACTGGAATCTCAGAAAAGCAGCATTAGGAAATTGCATGTTTTGGTTGAGAAGTCTTCCAAAGGGCACACTTCTGATGAGATGACTAGTGAAATGTCGTCAACGTTACAAAACAAGTCCAACTCAATGTGACTACCTCCTGTAAGCTAGATACCACGTTCACACTTTAAGTGTGGACACCAAAAAACAAGCAGCACTAATGAAAAGCTGGCACACTTTTCAGCAGAGTGCCAAGTGAACTAAGTGCCAGAATGCTGCACCCAAAGTCCACTCTCAAGCGTAAAGTGACCACAATCTGCAGCCTCAGAAAGAGGACTGAAGCACATAAGTTGGCATCTTGGCCATCTGTGTCAAACTTCAACAACCTTTCATAATGGATAAAGTGGTGAATACTTGAAGTTGAGAGTTCTGAGGCCTCCAGCACAAGCAATGAATTCAGAGCATGGAATGCAGACTATGTCCCGCCGCTTTTCAGTCATTAGCGAGCACTCTTTTGCAGGTAGCATGGCCGAGCGGTCTAAGGCGCTGGATTAAGGCTCCAGTCTCTTCGGGGGCGTGGGTTCGAATCCCACTGCTGCCAAGCTCTTTTAACAAAATCCCTATCCTCAAGGGCTCAAGCATCTCTGATGTTGCTGCAGTTCCTTGCCCAACACACTGACATCTCAAAGAACACTTACCTCTCTGCTCTAGCAGCATTAGAATAACTGCATTCATTGCATGTTTTGTTTGAGAAGTCTTCCAAAGGGCACACTTCTGGTGACTAGTGAAATGTCATCAACAGTATATAACAAGTCCAACTGAATGTGACTAACTCCTGTAAGCTAGATTCAACACTCCTACTTTAAGTGTAGACAGCAAAAACAAGCAGCAGTAATGAAAAGCTGGCACATTTTGTAGGAGAGTGCCAAGTGAACTTGCCACAGAATGCTGCACCCAAAGTCCACTCTCAAGCGTAAAAGGACCACAACTTGCTGCCTCAGAAAGAGGACAGAAGCACATAAGTTGGCATCTTGGCCATCTGTGTCAAACTTCAACAACCTTTCATAATGGATAAAGTGGTGACCACTTGGAGTGGAGAGATCTGAGGCCTCCAGCACAAGCAATGAATGCAGAACATCGGACAGCAGAAAGCCACAGGGTACACATGCCTGAGACCATAAAGATCAAGCGCACGGATGGCCCGTACGGGGATCGAACCCGCGACCTTGGCGTTATTAGCACCACGCTCTAACCAACTGAGCTAACCGGCCAATATGCGACAGTCCAGCTGGGGCTGTGTCTTTCTTAGCCATCCCAGGCTCTCATTAAAGACAAGCTGCAGGAATTCCAGGTGTGCTATATCTATGCCACGGCCTCATCAATCCATGGAATGTAGAATATGTCCCTCCGCCTTTTAATGGTTAGCGAGCACTCTTTTGTAGGTAGCATGGCCGAGCGGTCTAAGGCGCTGGATTTAGGCTCCAGTCTCTTTGGGGGCGTGGGTTCGAATCCCACTGCTGCCAAGCTCTTTTAACAAATGCCTATCCTCGAGGGCTCAAGCGTCTATGAAGTTTCTGCTGCACTTTGCTGGCGTTCCTTGCTCTACACACTGGAATCTCAGAAAAGCAGCATTAGGAAATTGCATGTTTTGGTTGAGAAGTCTTCCAAAGGGCACACTTCTGATGAGATGACTAGTGAAATGTCGTCAACGTTACAAAACAAGTCCAACTCAATGTGACTACCTCCTGTAAGCTAGATACCACGTTCACACTTTAAGTGTGGACACCAAAAAACAAGCAGCACTAATGAAAAGCTGGCACACTTTTCAGCAGAGTGCCAAGTGAACTAAGTGCCAGAATGCTGCACCCAAAGTCCACTCTCAAGCGTAAAGTGACCACAATCTGCAGCCTCAGAAAGAGGACTGAAGCACATAAGTTGGCATCTTGGCCATCTGTGTCAAACTTCAACAACCTTTCATAATGGATAAAGTGGTGAATACTTGAAGTTGAGAGTTCTGAGGCCTCCAGCACAAGCAATGAATTCAGAGCATGGAATGCAGACTATGTCCCGCCACTTTTCAGTCATTAGCGAGCACTCTTTTACAGGTAGCATGGCCGAGCGGTCTAAGGCGCTGGATTAAGGCTCCAGTCTCTTCGGGGGCGTGGGTTCGAATCCCACTGCTGCCAAGCTCTTTTAACAAAATCCCTATCCTCAAGGGCTCAAGCATCTCTGATGTTGCTGCAGTTCCTTGCCCAACACACTGACATCTCAAAGAACACTTACCTCTCTGCTCTAGCAGCATTAGAATAACTGCATTCATTGCATGTTTTGTTTGAGAAGTCTTCCAAAGGGCACACTTCTGGTGACTAGTGAAATGTCATCAACAGTATATAACAAGTCCAACTGAATGTGACTAACTCCTGTAAGCTAGATTCAACACTCCTACTTTAAGTGTAGACAGCAAAAACAAGCAGCAGTAATGAAAAGCTGGCACATTTTGTAGGAGAGTGCCAAGTGAACTTGCCACAGAATGCTGCACCCAAAGTCCACTCTCAAGCGTAAAACGACCACAACTTGCTGCCTCAGAAAGAGGACAGAAGCACATAAGTTGGCATCTTGGCCATCTGTGTCAAACTTCAACAACCTTTCATAATGGATAAAGTGGTGACCACTTGGAGTGGAGAGATCTGAGGCCTCCAGCACAAGCAATGAATGCAGAACATCGGACAGCAGAAAGCCACAGGGTACACATGCCTGAGACCATAAAGATCAAGCGCACGGATGGCCCGTACGGGGATCGAACCCGCGACCTTGGCGTTATTAGCACCACGCTCTAACCAACTGAGCTAACCGGCCAATATGCGACAGCCCAGCTGGGGCTGTGTCTTTCTTAGCCATCCCAGGCTCTCATTAAAGACAAGCTGCAGGAATTCCAGGTGTGCTATATCTATGCCACGGCCTCATCAATCCATGGACACAGCTGGGGCTGTGTCTTTCTTAGCCATCCCAGGCTCTCATTAAAGACAAGCTGCAGGAATTCCAGGTGTGCTATATCTATGCCACGGCCTCATCAATCCATGGAATGTAGAATATGTCCCTCCGCCTTTTAATGGTTAGCGAGCACTCTTTTGTAGGTAGCATGGCCGAGCGGTCTAAGGCGCTGGATTTAGGCTCCAGTCTCTTTGGGGGCGTGGGTTCGAATCCCACTGCTGCCAAGCTCTTTTAACAAATGCCTATCCTCGAGGGCTCAAGCGTCTATGAAGTTTCTGCTGCACTTTGCTGGCGTTCCTTGCTCTACACACTGGAATCTCAGAAAAGCAGCATTAGGAAATTGCATGTTTTGGTTGAGAAGTCTTCCAAAGGGCACACTTCTGATGAGATGACTAGTGAAATGTCGTCAACGTTACAAAACAAGTCCAACTCAATGTGACTACCTCCTGTAAGCTAGATACCACGTTCACACTTTAAGTGTGGACACCAAAAAACAAGCAGCACTAATGAAAAGCTGGCACACTTTTCAGCAGAGTGCCAAGTGAACTAAGTGCCAGAATGCTGCACCCAAAGTCCACTCTCAAGCGTAAAGTGACCACAATCTGCAGCCTCAGAAAGAGGACTGAAGCACATAAGTTGGCATCTTGGCCATCTGTGTCAAACTTCAACAACCTTTCATAATGGATAAAGTGGTGAATACTTGAAGTTGAGAGTTCTGAGGCCTCCAGCACAAGCAATGAATTCAGAGCATGGAATGCAGACTATGTCCCGCCGCTTTTCAGTCATTAGCGAGCACTCTTTTGCAGGTAGCATGGCCGAGCGGTCTAAGGCGCTGGATTAAGGCTCCAGTCTCTTCGGGGGCGTGGGTTCGAATCCCACTGCTGCCAAGCTCTTTTAACAAAATCCCTATCCTCAAGGGCTCAAGCATCTCTGATGTTGCTGCAGTTCCTTGCCCAACACACTGACATCTCAAAGAACACTTACCTCTCTGCTCTAGCAGCATTAGAATAACTGCATTCATTGCATGTTTTGTTTGAGAAGTCTTCCAAAGGGCACACTTCTGGTGACTAGTGAAATGTCATCAACAGTATATAACAAGTCCAACTGAATGTGACTAACTCCTGTAAGCTAGATTCAACACTCCTACTTTAAGTGTAGACAGCAAAAACAAGCAGCAGTAATGAAAAGCTGGCACATTTTGTAGGAGAGTGCCAAGTGAACTTGCCACAGAATGCTGCACCCAAAGTCCACTCTCAAGCGTAAAAGGACCACAACTTGCTGCCTCAGAAAGAGGACAGAAGCACATAAGTTGGCATCTTGGCCATCTGTGTCAAACTTCAACAACCTTTCATAATGGATAAAGTGGTGACCACTTGGAGTGGAGAGATCTGAGGCCTCCAGCACAAGCAATGAATGCAGAACATCGGACAGCAGAAAGCCACAGGGTACACATGCCTGAGACCATAAAGATCAAGCGCACGGATGGCCCGTACGGGGATCGAACCCGCGACCTTGGCGTTATTAGCACCACGCTCTAACCAACTGAGCTAACCGGCCAATATGCGACAGTCCAGCTGGGGCTGTGTCTTTCTTAGCCATCCCAGGCTCTCATTAAAGACAAGCTGCAGGAATTCCAGGTGTGCTATATCTATGCCACGGCCTCATCAATCCATGGAATGTAGAATATGTCCCTCCGCCTTTTAATGGTTAGCGAGCACTCTTTTGTAGGTAGCATGGCCGAGCGGTCTAAGGCGCTGGATTTAGGCTCCAGTCTCTTTGGGGGCGTGGGTTCGAATCCCACTGCTGCCAAGCTCTTTTAACAAATGCCTATCCTCGAGGGCTCAAGCGTCTATGAAGTTTCTGCTGCACTTTGCTGGCGTTCCTTGCTCTACACACTGGAATCTCAGAAAAGCAGCATTAGGAAATTGCATGTTTTGGTTGAGAAGTCTTCCAAAGGGCACACTTCTGATGAGATGACTAGTGAAATGTCGTCAACGTTACAAAACAAGTCCAACTCAATGTGACTACCTCCTGTAAGCTAGATACCACGTTCACACTTTAAGTGTGGACACCAAAAAACAAGCAGCACTAATGAAAAGCTGGCACACTTTTCAGCAGAGTGCCAAGTGAACTAAGTGCCAGAATGCTGCACCCAAAGTCCACTCTCAAGCGTAAAGTGACCACAATCTGCAGCCTCAGAAAGAGGACTGAAGCACATAAGTTGGCATCTTGGCCATCTGTGTCAAACTTCAACAACCTTTCATAATGGATAAAGTGGTGAATACTTGAAGTTGAGAGTTCTGAGGCCTCCAGCACAAGCAATGAATTCAGAGCATGGAATGCAGACTATGTCCCGCCACTTTTCAGTCATTAGCGAGCACTCTTTTACAGGTAGCATGGCCGAGCGGTCTAAGGCGCTGGATTAAGGCTCCAGTCTCTTCGGGGGCGTGGGTTCGAATCCCACTGCTGCCAAGCTCTTTTAACAAAATCCCTATCCTCAAGGGCTCAAGCATCTCTGATGTTGCTGCAGTTCCTTGCCCAACACACTGACATCTCAAAGAACACTTACCTCTCTGCTCTAGCAGCATTAGAATAACTGCATTCATTGCATGTTTTGTTTGAGAAGTCTTCCAAAGGGCACACTTCTGGTGACTAGTGAAATGTCATCAACAGTATATAACAAGTCCAACTGAATGTGACTAACTCCTGTAAGCTAGATTCAACACTCCTACTTTAAGTGTAGACAGCAAAAACAAGCAGCAGTAATGAAAAGCTGGCACATTTTGTAGGAGAGTGCCAAGTGAACTTGCCACAGAATGCTGCACCCAAAGTCCACTCTCAAGCGTAAAACGACCACAACTTGCTGCCTCAGAAAGAGGACAGAAGCACATAAGTTGGCATCTTGGCCATCTGTGTCAAACTTCAACAACCTTTCATAATGGATAAAGTGGTGACCACTTGGAGTGGAGAGATCTGAGGCCTCCAGCACAAGCAATGAATGCAGAACATCGGACAGCAGAAAGCCACAGGGTACACATGCCTGAGACCATAAAGATCAAGCGCACGGATGGCCCGTACGGGGATCGAACCCGCGACCTTGGCGTTATTAGCACCACGCTCTAACCAACTGAGCTAACCGGCCAATATGCGACAGCCCAGCTGGGGCTGTGTCTTTCTTAGCCATCCCAGGCTCTCATTAAAGACAAGCTGCAGGAATTCCAGGTGTGCTATATCTATGCCACGGCCTCATCAATCCATGGACACAGCTGGGGCTGTGTCTTTCTTAGCCATCCCAGGCTCTCATTAAAGACAAGCTGCAGGAATTCCAGGTGTGCTATATCTATGCCACGGCCTCATCAATCCATGGAATGTAGAATATGTCCCTCCGCCTTTTAATGGTTAGCGAGCACTCTTTTGTAGGTAGCATGGCCGAGCGGTCTAAGGCGCTGGATTTAGGCTCCAGTCTCTTTGGGGGCGTGGGTTCGAATCCCACTGCTGCCAAGCTCTTTTAACAAATGCCTATCCTCGAGGGCTCAAGCGTCTATGAAGTTTCTGCTGCACTTTGCTGGCGTTCCTTGCTCTACACACTGGAATCTCAGAAAAGCAGCATTAGGAAATTGCATGTTTTGGTTGAGAAGTCTTCCAAAGGGCACACTTCTGATGAGATGACTAGTGAAATGTCGTCAACGTTACAAAACAAGTCCAACTCAATGTGACTACCTCCTGTAAGCTAGATACCACGTTCACACTTTAAGTGTGGACACCAAAAAACAAGCAGCACTAATGAAAAGCTGGCACACTTTTCAGCAGAGTGCCAAGTGAACTAAGTGCCAGAATGCTGCACCCAAAGTCCACTCTCAAGCGTAAAGTGACCACAATCTGCAGCCTCAGAAAGAGGACTGAAGCACATAAGTTGGCATCTTGGCCATCTGTGTCAAACTTCAACAACCTTTCATAATGGATAAAGTGGTGAATACTTGAAGTTGAGAGTTCTGAGGCCTCCAGCACAAGCAATGAATTCAGAGCATGGAATGCAGACTATGTCCCGCCGCTTTTCAGTCATTAGCGAGCACTCTTTTGCAGGTAGCATGGCCGAGCGGTCTAAGGCGCTGGATTAAGGCTCCAGTCTCTTCGGGGGCGTGGGTTCGAATCCCACTGCTGCCAAGCTCTTTTAACAAAATCCCTATCCTCAAGGGCTCAAGCATCTCTGATGTTGCTGCAGTTCCTTGCCCAACACACTGACATCTCAAAGAACACTTACCTCTCTGCTCTAGCAGCATTAGAATAACTGCATTCATTGCATGTTTTGTTTGAGAAGTCTTCCAAAGGGCACACTTCTGGTGACTAGTGAAATGTCATCAACAGTATATAACAAGTCCAACTGAATGTGACTAACTCCTGTAAGCTAGATTCAACACTCCTACTTTAAGTGTAGACAGCAAAAACAAGCAGCAGTAATGAAAAGCTGGCACATTTTGTAGGAGAGTGCCAAGTGAACTTGCCACAGAATGCTGCACCCAAAGTCCACTCTCAAGCGTAAAAGGACCACAACTTGCTGCCTCAGAAAGAGGACAGAAGCACATAAGTTGGCATCTTGGCCATCTGTGTCAAACTTCAACAACCTTTCATAATGGATAAAGTGGTGACCACTTGGAGTGGAGAGATCTGAGGCCTCCAGCACAAGCAATGAATGCAGAACATCGGACAGCAGAAAGCCACAGGGTACACATGCCTGAGACCATAAAGATCAAGCGCACGGATGGCCCGTACGGGGATCGAACCCGCGACCTTGGCGTTATTAGCACCACGCTCTAACCAACTGAGCTAACCGGCCAATATGCGACAGTCCAGCTGGGGCTGTGTCTTTCTTAGCCATCCCAGGCTCTCATTAAAGACAAGCTGCAGGAATTCCAGGTGTGCTATATCTATGCCACGGCCTCATCAATCCATGGAATGTAGAATATGTCCCTCCGCCTTTTAATGGTTAGCGAGCACTCTTTTGTAGGTAGCATGGCCGAGCGGTCTAAGGCGCTGGATTTAGGCTCCAGTCTCTTTGGGGGCGTGGGTTCGAATCCCACTGCTGCCAAGCTCTTTTAACAAATGCCTATCCTCGAGGGCTCAAGCGTCTATGAAGTTTCTGCTGCACTTTGCTGGCGTTCCTTGCTCTACACACTGGAATCTCAGAAAAGCAGCATTAGGAAATTGCATGTTTTGGTTGAGAAGTCTTCCAAAGGGCACACTTCTGATGAGATGACTAGTGAAATGTCGTCAACGTTACAAAACAAGTCCAACTCAATGTGACTACCTCCTGTAAGCTAGATACCACGTTCACACTTTAAGTGTGGACACCAAAAAACAAGCAGCACTAATGAAAAGCTGGCACACTTTTCAGCAGAGTGCCAAGTGAACTAAGTGCCAGAATGCTGCACCCAAAGTCCACTCTCAAGCGTAAAGTGACCACAATCTGCAGCCTCAGAAAGAGGACTGAAGCACATAAGTTGGCATCTTGGCCATCTGTGTCAAACTTCAACAACCTTTCATAATGGATAAAGTGGTGAATACTTGAAGTTGAGAGTTCTGAGGCCTCCAGCACAAGCAATGAATTCAGAGCATGGAATGCAGACTATGTCCCGCCACTTTTCAGTCATTAGCGAGCACTCTTTTACAGGTAGCATGGCCGAGCGGTCTAAGGCGCTGGATTAAGGCTCCAGTCTCTTCGGGGGCGTGGGTTCGAATCCCACTGCTGCCAAGCTCTTTTAACAAAATCCCTATCCTCAAGGGCTCAAGCATCTCTGATGTTGCTGCAGTTCCTTGCCCAACACACTGACATCTCAAAGAACACTTACCTCTCTGCTCTAGCAGCATTAGAATAACTGCATTCATTGCATGTTTTGTTTGAGAAGTCTTCCAAAGGGCACACTTCTGGTGACTAGTGAAATGTCATCAACAGTATATAACAAGTCCAACTGAATGTGACTAACTCCTGTAAGCTAGATTCAACACTCCTACTTTAAGTGTAGACAGCAAAAACAAGCAGCAGTAATGAAAAGCTGGCACATTTTGTAGGAGAGTGCCAAGTGAACTTGCCACAGAATGCTGCACCCAAAGTCCACTCTCAAGCGTAAAACGACCACAACTTGCTGCCTCAGAAAGAGGACAGAAGCACATAAGTTGGCATCTTGGCCATCTGTGTCAAACTTCAACAACCTTTCATAATGGATAAAGTGGTGACCACTTGGAGTGGAGAGATCTGAGGCCTCCAGCACAAGCAATGAATGCAGAACATCGGACAGCAGAAAGCCACAGGGTACACATGCCTGAGACCATAAAGATCAAGCGCACGGATGGCCCGTACGGGGATCGAACCCGCGACCTTGGCGTTATTAGCACCACGCTCTAACCAACTGAGCTAACCGGCCAATATGCGACAGCCCAGCTGGGGCTGTGTCTTTCTTAGCCATCCCAGGCTCTCATTAAAGACAAGCTGCAGGAATTCCAGGTGTGCTATATCTATGCCACGGCCTCATCAATCCATGGAATGTAGAATATGTCCCTCCGCCTTTTAATGGTTAGCGAGCACTCTTTTGTAGGTAGCATGGCCGAGCGGTCTAAGGCGCTGGATTTAGGCTCCAGTCTCTTTGGGGGCGTGGGTTCGAATCCCACTGCTGCCAAGCTCTTTTAACAAATGCCTATCCTCGAGGGCTCAAGCGTCTATGAAGTTTCTGCTGCACTTTGCTGGCGTTCCTTGCTCTACACACTGGAATCTCAGAAAAGCAGCATTAGGAAATTGCATGTTTTGGTTGAGAAGTCTTCCAAAGGGCACACTTCTGATGAGATGACTAGTGAAATGTCGTCAACGTTACAAAACAAGTCCAACTCAATGTGACTACCTCCTGTAAGCTAGATACCACGTTCACACTTTAAGTGTGGACACCAAAAAACAAGCAGCACTAATGAAAAGCTGGCACACTTTTCAGCAGAGTGCCAAGTGAACTAAGTGCCAGAATGCTGCACCCAAAGTCCACTCTCAAGCGTAAAGTGACCACAATCTGCAGCCTCAGAAAGAGGACTGAAGCACATAAGTTGGCATCTTGGCCATCTGTGTCAAACTTCAACAACCTTTCATAATGGATAAAGTGGTGAATACTTGAAGTTGAGAGTTCTGAGGCCTCCAGCACAAGCAATGAATTCAGAGCATGGAATGCAGACTATGTCCCGCCGCTTTTCAGTCATTAGCGAGCACTCTTTTACAGGTAGCATGGCCGAGCGGTCTAAGGCGCTGGATTAAGGCTCCAGTCTCTTCGGGGGCGTGGGTTCGAATCCCACTGCTGCCAAGCTCTTTTAACAAAATCCCTATCCTCAAGGGCTCAAGCATCTCTGATGTTGCTGCAGTTCCTTGCCCAACACACTGACATCTCAAAGAACACTTACCTCTCTGCTCTAGCAGCATTAGAATAACTGCATTCATTGCATGTTTTGTTTGAGAAGTCTTCCAAAGGGCACACTTCTGGTGACTAGTGAAATGTCATCAACAGTATATAACAAGTCCAACTGAATGTGACTAACTCCTGTAAGCTAGATTCAACACTCCTACTTTAAGTGTAGACAGCAAAAACAAGCAGCAGTAATGAAAAGCTGGCACATTTTGTAGGAGAGTGCCAAGTGAACTTGCCACAGAATGCTACACCCAAAGTCCACTCTCAAGCGTAAAAGGACCACAACTTGCTGCCTCAGAAAGAGGACAGAAGCACATAAGTTGGCATCTTGGCCATCTGTGTCAAACTTCAACAACCTTTCATAATGGATAAAGTGGTGACCACTTGGAGTGGAGAGATCTGAGGCCTCCAGCACAAGCAATGAATGCAGAACATCGGACAGCAGAAAGCCACAGGGTACACATGCCTGAGACCATAAAGATCAAGCGCACGGATGGCCCGTACGGGGATCGAACCCGCGACCTTGGCGTTATTAGCACCACGCTCTAACCAACTGAGCTAACCGGCCAATATGCGACAGCCCAGCTGGGGCTGTGTCTTTCTTAGCCATCCCAGGCTCTCATTAAAGACAAGCTGCAGGAATTCCAGGTGTGCTATATCTATGCCACGGCCTCATCAATCCATGGAATGTAGAATATGTCCCTCCGCCTTTTAATGGTTAGCGAGCACTCTTTTGTAGGTAGCATGGCCGAGCGGTCTAAGGTGCTGGATTTAGGCTCCAGTCTCTTTGGGGGCGTGGGTTCGAATCCCACTGCTGCCAAGCTCTTTTAACAAATGCCTATCCTCGAGGGCTCAAGCGTCTATGAAGTTTCTGCTGCACTTTGCTGGCGTTCCTTGCTCTACACACTGGAATCTCAGAAAAGCAGCATTAGGAAATTGCATGTTTTGGTTGAGAAGTCTTCCAAAGGGCACACTTCTGATGAGATGACTAGTGAAATGTCGTCAACGTTACAAAACAAGTCCAACTCAATGTGACTACCTCCTGTAAGCTAGATACCACGTTCACACTTTAAGTGTGGACACCAAAAAACAAGCAGCACTAATGAAAAGCTGGCACACTTTTCAGCAGAGTGCCAAGTGAACTAAGTGCCAGAATGCTGCACCCAAAGTCCACTCTCAAGCGTAAAGTGACCACAATCTGCAGCCTCAGAAAGAGGACTGAAGCACATAAGTTGGCATCTTGGCCATCTGTGTCAAACTTCAACAACCTTTCATAATGGATAAAGTGGT
Source organism: Aquarana catesbeiana (assembly GCF_042186555.1). Lineage (NCBI taxonomy): Eukaryota > Metazoa > Chordata > Amphibia > Anura > Ranidae > Aquarana > Aquarana catesbeiana. The sequence continues at coordinate 190,900,371 of NC_133335.1, forward strand.
GAATACTTGAAGTTGAGAGTTCTGAGGCCTCCAGCACAAGCAATGAATTCAGAGCATGGAATGCAGACTATGTCCCGCCGCTTTTCAGTCATTAGCGAGCACTCTTTTACAGGTAGCATGGCCGAGCGGTCTAAGGCGCTGGATTAAGGCTCCAGTCTCTTCGGGGGCGTGGGTTCGAATCCCACTGCTGCCAAGCTCTTTTAACAAAATCCCTATCCTCAAGGGCTCAAGCATCTCTGATGTTGCTGCAGTTCCTTGCCCAACACACTGGAATCTCAAAGAACACTTACCTCTCTGCTCTAGCAGCATTAGAATAACTGCATTCATTGCATGTTTTGTTTGAGAAGTCTTCCAAAGGGCACACTTCTGGTGACTAGTGAAATGTCATCAACAGTATATAACAAGTCCAACTGAATGTGACTAACTCCTGTAAGCTAGATTCAACACTCCTACTTTAAGTGTAGACAGCAAAAACAAGCAGCAGTAATGAAAAGCTGGCACATTTTGTAGGAGAGTGCCAAGTGAACTTGCCACAGAATGCTGCACCCAAAGTCCACTCTCAAGCGTAAAAGGACCACAACTTGCTTCTTCAGAAAGAGGACAGAAGCACATAAGTTGGCATCTTGGCCATCTGTGTCAAACTTCAACAACCTTTCATAATGGATAAAGTGGTGACCACTTGGAGTGGAGAGATCTGAGGCCTCCAGCACAAGCAATGAATGCAGAACATCGGACAGCAGAAAGCCACAGGGTACACATGCCTGAGACCATAAAGATCAAGCGCACGGATGGCCCGTACGGGGATCGAACCCGCGACCTTGGCGTTATTAGCACCACGCTCTAACCAACTGAGCTAACCGGCCAATATGCGACAGCCCAGCTGGGGCTGTGTCTTTCTTAGCCATCCCAGGCTCTCATTAAAGACAAGCTGCAGGAATTCCAGGTGTGCTATATCTATGCCACGGCCTCATCAATCCATGGAATGTAGAATATGTCCCTCCGCCTTTTAATGGTTAGCGAGCACTCTTTTGTAGGTAGCATGGCCGAGCGGTCTAAGGCGCTGGATTTAGGCTCCAGTCTCTTTGGGGGCGTGGGTTCGAATCCCACTGCTGCCAAGCTCTTTTAACAAATGCCTATCCTCGAGGGCTCAAGCGTCTATGAAGTTTCTGCTGCACTTTGCTGGCGTTCCTTGCTCTACACACTGGAATCTCAGAAAAGCAGCATTAGGAAATTGCATGTTTTGGTTGAGAAGTCTTCCAAAGGGCACACTTCTGATGAGATGACTAGTGAAATGTCGTCAACGTTACAAAACAAGTCCAACTCAATGTGACTACCTCCTGTAAGCTAGATACCACGTTCACACTTTAAGTGTGGACACCAAAAAACAAGCAGCACTAATGAAAAGCTGGCACACTTTTCAGCAGAGTGCCAAGTGAACTAAGTGCCAGAATGCTGCACCCAAAGTCCACTCTCAAGCGTAAAGTGACCACAATCTGCAGCCTCAGAAAGAGGACTGAAGCACATAAGTTGGCATCTTGGCCATCTGTGTCAAACTTCAACAACCTTTCATAATGGATAAAGTGGTGAATACTTGAAGTTGAGAGTTCTGAGGCCTCCAGCACAAGCAATGAATTCAGAGCATGGAATGCAGACTATGTCCCGCCGCTTTTCAGTCATTAGCGAGCACTCTCTTACAGGTAGCATGGCCGAGCGGTCTAAGGCGCTGGATTAAGGCTCCAGTCTCTTCGGGGGCGTGGGTTCGAATCCCACTGCTGCCAAGCTCTTTTAACAAAATCCCTATCCTCAAGGGCTCAAGCATCTCTGATGTTGCTGCAGTTCCTTGCCCAACACACTGACATCTCAAAGAACACTTACCTCTCTGCTCTAGCAGCATTAGAATAACTGCATTCATTGCATGTTTTGTTTGAGAAGTCTTCCAAAGGGCACACTTCTGGTGACTAGTGAAATGTCATCAACAGTATATAACAAGTCCAACTGAATGTGACTAACTCCTGTAAGCTAGATTCAACACTCCTACTTTAAGTGTAGACAGCAAAAACAAGCAGCAGTAATGAAAAGCTGGCACATTTTGTAGGAGAGTGCCAAGTGAACTTGCCACAGAATGCTGCACCCAAAGTCCACTCTCAAGCGTAAAAGGACCACAACTTGCTGCCTCAGAAAGAGGACAGAAGCACATAAGTTGGCATCTTGGCCATCTGTGTCAAACTTCAACAACCTTTCATAATGGATAAAGTGGTGACCACTTGGAGTGGAGAGATCTGAGGCCTCCAGCACAAGCAATGAATGCAGAACATCGGACAGCAGAAAGCCACAGGGTACACATGCCTGAGACCATAAAGATCAAGCGCACGGATGGCCCGTACGGGGATCGAACCCGCGACCTTGGCGTTATTAGCACCACGCTCTAACCAACTGAGCTAACCGGCCAATATGCGACAGCCCAGCTGGGGCTGTGTCTTTCTTAGCCATCCCAGGCTCTCATTAAAGACAAGCTGCAGGAATTCCAGGTGTGCTATATCTATGCCACGGCCTCATCAATCCATGGAATGTAGAATATGTCCCTCCGCCTTTTAATGGTTAGCGAGCACTCTTTTGTAGGTAGCATGGCCGAGCGGTCTAAGGCACTGGATTTAGGCTCCAGTCTCTTTGGGGGCGTGGGTTCGAATCCCACTGCTGCCAAGCTCTTTTAACAAATGCCTATCCTCGAGGGCTCAAGCGTCTATGAAGTTTCTGCTGCACTTTGCTGGCGTTCCTTGCTCTACACACTGGAATCTCAGAAAAGCAGCATTAGGAAATTGCATGTTTTGGTTGAGAAGTCTTCCAAAGGGCACACTTCTGATGAGATGACTAGTGAAATGTCGTCAACGTTACAAAACAAGTCCAACTCAATGTGACTACCTCCTGTAAGCTAGATACCACGTTCACACTTTAAGTGTGGACACCAAAAAACAAGCAGCACTAATGAAAAGCTGGCACACTTTTCAGCAGAGTGCCAAGTGAACTAAGTGCCAGAATGCTGCACCCAAAGTCCACTCTCAAGCGTAAAGTGACCACAATCTGCAGCCTCAGAAAGAGGACTGAAGCACATAAGTTGGCATCTTGGCCATCTGTGTCAAACTTCAACAACCTTTCATAATGGATAAAGTGGTGAATACTTGAAGTTGAGAGTTCTGAGGCCTCCAGCACAAGCAATGAATTCAGAGCATGGAATGCAGACTATGTCCCGCCACTTTTCAGTCATTAGCGAGCACTCTTTTACAGGTAGCATGGCCGAGCGGTCTAAGGCGCTGGATTAAGGCTCCAGTCTCTTCGGGGGCGTGGGTTCGAATCCCACTGCTGCCAAGCTCTTTTAACAAAATCCCTATCCTCAAGGGCTCAAGCATCTCTGATGTTGCTGCAGTTCCTTGCCCAACACACTGACATCTCAAAGAACACTTACCTCTCTGCTCTAGCAGCATTAGAATAACTGCATTCATTGCATGTTTTGTTTGAGAAGTCTTCCAAAGGGCACACTTCTGGTGACTAGTGAAATGTCATCAACAGTATATAACAAGTCCAACTGAATGTGACTAACTCCTGTAAGCTAGATTCAACACTCCTACTTTAAGTGTAGACAGCAAAAACAAGCAGCAGTAATGAAAAGCTGGCACATTTTGTAGGAGAGTGCCAAGTGAACTTGCCACAGAATGCTGCACCCAAAGTCCACTCTCAAGCGTAAAACGACCACAACTTGCTGCCTCAGAAAGAGGACAGAAGCACATAAGTTGGCATCTTGGCCATCTGTGTCAAACTTCAACAACCTTTCATAATGGATAAAGTGGTGACCACTTGGAGTGGAGAGATCTGAGGCCTCCAGCACAAGCAATGAATGCAGAACATCGGACAGCAGAAAGCCACAGGGTACACATGCCTGAGACCATAAAGATCAAGCGCACGGATGGCCCGTACGGGGATCGAACCCCCGACCTTGGCGTTATTAGCACCACGCTCTAACCAACTGAGCTAACCGGCCAATATGCGACAGCCCAGCTGGGGCTGTGTCTTTCTTAGCCATCCCAGGCTCTCATTAAAGACAAGCTGCAGGAATTCCAGGTGTGCTATATCTATGCCACGGCCTCATCAATCCATGGAATGTAGAATATGTCCCTCCGCCTTTTAATGGTTAGCGAGCACTCTTTTGTAGGTAGCATGGCCGAGCGGTCTAAGGCGCTGGATTTAGGCTCCAGTCTCTTTGGGGGCGTGGGTTCGAATCCCACTGCTGCCAAGCTCTTTTAACAAATGCCTATCCTCGAGGGCTCAAGCGTCTATGAAGTTTCTGCTGCACTTTGCTGGCGTTCCTTGCTCTACACACTGGAATCTCAGAAAAGCAGCATTAGGAAATTGCATGTTTTGGTTGAGAAGTCTTCCAAAGGGCACACTTCTGATGAGATGACTAGTGAAATGTCGTCAACGTTACAAAACAAGTCCAACTCAATGTGACTACCTCCTGTAAGCTAGATACCACGTTCACACTTTAAGTGTGGACACCAAAAAACAAGCAGCACTAATGAAAAGCTGGCACACTTTTCAGCAGAGTGCCAAGTGAACTAAGTGCCAGAATGCTGCACCCAAAGTCCACTCTCAAGCGTAAAGTGACCACAATCTGCAGCCTCAGAAAGAGGACTGAAGCACATAAGTTGGCATCTTGGCCATCTGTGTCAAACTTCAACAACCTTTCATAATGGATAAAGTGGTGAATACTTGAAGTTGAGAGTTCTGAGGCCTCCAGCACAAGCAATGAATTCAGAGCATGGAATGCAGACTATGTCCCGCCGCTTTTCAGTCATTAGCGAGCACTCTTTTACAGGTAGCATGGCCGAGCGGTCTAAGGCGCTGGATTAAGGCTCCAGTCTCTTCGGGGGCGTGGGTTCGAATCCCACTGCTGCCAAGCTCTTTTAACAAAATCCCTATCCTCAAGGGCTCAAGCATCTCTGATGTTGCTGCAGTTCCTTGCCCAACACACTGACATCTCAAAGAACACTTACCTCTCTGCTCTAGCAGCATTAGAATAACTGCATTCATTGCATGTTTTGTTTGAGAAGTCTTCCAAAGGGCACACTTCTGGTGACTAGTGAAATGTCATCAACAGTATATAACAAGTCCAACTGAATGTGACTAACTCCTGTAAGCTAGATTCAACACTCCTACTTTAAGTGTAGACAGCAAAAACAAGCAGCAGTAATGAAAAGCTGGCACATTTTGTAGGAGAGTGCCAAGTGAACTTGCCACAGAATGCTGCACCCAAAGTCCACTCTCAAGCGTAAAAGGACCACAACTTGCTGCCTCAGAAAGAGGACAGAAGCACATAAGTTGGCATCTTGGCCATCTGTGTCAAACTTCAACAACCTTTCATAATGGATAAAGTGGTGACCACTTGGAGTGGAGAGATCTGAGGCCTCCAGCACAAGCAATGAATGCAGAACATCGGACAGCAGAAAGCCACAGGGTACACATGCCTGAGACCATAAAGATCAAGCGCACGGATGGCCCGTACGGGGATCGAACCCGCGACCTTGGCGTTATTAGCACCACGCTCTAACCAACTGAGCTAACCGGCCAATATGCGACAGCCCAGCTGGGGCTGTGTCTTTCTTAGCCATCCCAGGCTCTCATTAAAGACAAGCTGCAGGAATTCCAGGTGTGCTATATCTATGCCACGGCCTCATCAATCCATGGAATGTAGAATATGTCCCTCCGCCTTTTAATGGTTAGCGAGCACTCTTTTGTAGGTAGCATGGCCGAGCGGTCTAAGGTGCTGGATTTAGGCTCCAGTCTCTTTGGGGGCGTGGGTTCGAATCCCACTGCTGCCAAGCTCTTTTAACAAATGCCTATCCTCGAGGGCTCAAGCGTCTATGAAGTTTCTGCTGCACTTTGCTGGCGTTCCTTGCTCTACACACTGGAATCTCAGAAAAGCAGCATTAGGAAATTGCATGTTTTGGTTGAGAAGTCTTCCAAAGGGCACACTTCTGATGAGATGACTAGTGAAATGTCGTCAACGTTACAAAACAAGTCCAACTCAATGTGACTACCTCCTGTAAGCTAGATACCACGTTCACACTTTAAGTGTGGACACCAAAAAACAAGCAGCACTAATGAAAAGCTGGCACACTTTTCAGCAGAGTGCCAAGTGAACTAAGTGCCAGAATGCTGCACCCAAAGTCCACTCTCAAGCGTAAAGTGACCACAATCTGCAGCCTCAGAAAGAGGACTGAAGCACATAAGTTGGCATCTTGGCCATCTGTGTCAAACTTCAACAACCTTTCATAATGGATAAAGTGGTGAATACTTGAAGTTGAGAGTTCTGAGGCCTCCAGCACAAGCAATGAATTCAGAGCATGGAATGCAGACTATGTCCCGCCGCTTTTCAGTCATTAGCGAGCACTCTTTCACAGGTAGCATGGCCGAGCGGTCTAAGGCGCTGGATTAAGGCTCCAGTCTCTTCGGGGGCGTGGGTTCGAATCCCACTGCTGCCAAGCTCTTTTAACAAAATCCCTATCCTCAAGGGCTCAAGCATCTCTGATGTTGCTGCAGTTCCTTGCCCAACACACTGGAATCTCAAAGAACACTTACCTCTCTGCTCTAGCAGCATTAGAATAACTGCATTCATTGCATGTTTTGTTTGAGAAGTCTTCCAAAGGGCACACTTCTGGTGACTAGTGAAATGTCATCAACAGTATATAACAAGTCCAACTGAATGTGACTAACTCCTGTAAGCTAGATTCAACACTCCTACTTTAAGTGTAGACAGCAAAAACAAGCAGCAGTAATGAAAAGCTGGCACATTTTGTAGGAGAGTGCCAAGTGAACTTGCCACAGAATGCTGCACCCAAAGTCCACTCTCAAGCGTAAAAGGACCACAACTTGCTTCCTCAGAAAGAGGACAGAAGCACATAAGTTGGCATCTTGGCCATCTGTGTCAAACTTCAACAACCTTTCATAATGGATAAAGTGGTGACCACTTGGAGTGGAGAGATCTGAGGCCTCCAGCACAAGCAATGAATGCAGAACATCGGACAGCAGAAAGCCACAGGGTACACATGCCTGAGACCATAAAGATCAAGCGCACGGATGGCCCGTACGGGGATCGAACCCGCGACCTTGGCGTTATTAGCACCACGCTCTAACCAACTGAGCTAACCGGCCAATATGCGACAGCCCAGCTGGGGCTGTGTCTTTCTTAGCCATCCCAGGCTCTCATTAAAGACAAGCTGCAGGAATTCCAGGTGTGCTATATCTATGCCACGGCCTCATCAATCCATGGAATGTAGAATATGTCCCTCCGCCTTTTAATGGTTAGCGAGCACTCTTTTGTAGGTAGCATGGCCGAGCGGTCTAAGGCGCTGGATTTAGGCTCCAGTCTCTTTGGGGGCGTGGGTTCGAATCCCACTGCTGCCAAGCTCTTTTAACAAATGCCTATCCTCGAGGGCTCAAGCGTCTATGAAGTTTCTGCTGCACTTTGCTGGCGTTCCTTGCTCTACACACTGGAATCTCAGAAAAGCAGCATTAGGAAATTGCATGTTTTGGTTGAGAAGTCTTCCAAAGGGCACACTTCTGATGAGATGACTAGTGAAATGTCGTCAACGTTACAAAACAAGTCCAACTCAATGTGACTACCTCCTGTAAGCTAGATACCACGTTCACACTTTAAGTGTGGACACCAAAAAACAAGCAGCACTAATGAAAAGCTGGCACACTTTTCAGCAGAGTGCCAAGTGAACTAAGTGCCAGAATGCTGCACCCAAAGTCCACTCTCAAGCGTAAAGTGACCACAATCTGCAGCCTCAGAAAGAGGACTGAAGCACATAAGTTGGCATCTTGGCCATCTGTGTCAAACTTCAACAACCTTTCATAATGGATAAAGTGGTGAATACTTGAAGTTGAGAGTTCTGAGGCCTCCAGCACAAGCAATGAATTCAGAGCATGGAATGCAGACTATGTCCCGCCGCTTTTCAGTCATTAGCGAGCACTCTTTTGCAGGTAGCATGGCCGAGCGGTCTAAGGCGCTGGATTAAGGCTCCAGTCTCTTCGGGGGCGTGGGTTCGAATCCCACTGCTGCCAAGCTCTTTTAACAAAATCCCTATCCTCAAGGGCTCAAGCATCTCTGATGTTGCTGCAGTTCCTTGCCCAACACACTGACATCTCAAAGAACACTTACCTCTCTGCTCTAGCAGCATTAGAATAACTGCATTCATTGCATGTTTTGTTTGAGAAGTCTTCCAAAGGGCACACTTCTGGTGACTAGTGAAATGTCATCAACAGTATATAACAAGTCCAACTGAATGTGACTAACTCCTGTAAGCTAGATTCAACACTCCTACTTTAAGTGTAGACAGCAAAAACAAGCAGCAGTAATGAAAAGCTGGCACATTTTGTAGGAGAGTGCCAAGTGAACTTGCCACAGAATGCTGCACCCAAAGTCCACTCTCAAGCGTAAAAGGACCACAACTTGCTGCCTCAGAAAGAGGACAGAAGCACATAAGTTGGCATCTTGGCCATCTGTGTCAAACTTCAACAACCTTTCATAATGGATAAAGTGGTGACCACTTGGAGTGGAGAGATCTGAGGCCTCCAGCACAAGCAATGAATGCAGAACATCGGACAGCAGAAAGCCACAGGGTACACATGCCTGAGACCATAAAGATCAAGCGCACGGATGGCCCGTACGGGGATCGAACCCGCGACCTTGGCGTTATTAGCACCACGCTCTAACCAACTGAGCTAACCGGCCAATATGCGACAGTCCAGCTGGGGCTGTGTCTTTCTTAGCCATCCCAGGCTCTCATTAAAGACAAGCTGCAGGAATTCCAGGTGTGCTATATCTATGCCACGGCCTCATCAATCCATGGAATGTAGAATATGTCCCTCCGCCTTTTAATGGTTAGCGAGCACTCTTTTGTAGGTAGCATGGCCGAGCGGTCTAAGGCGCTGGATTTAGGCTCCAGTCTCTTTGGGGGCGTGGGTTCGAATCCCACTGCTGCCAAGCTCTTTTAACAAATGCCTATCCTCGAGGGCTCAAGCGTCTATGAAGTTTCTGCTGCACTTTGCTGGCGTTCCTTGCTCTACACACTGGAATCTCAGAAAAGCAGCATTAGGAAATTGCATGTTTTGGTTGAGAAGTCTTCCAAAGGGCACACTTCTGATGAGATGACTAGTGAAATGTCGTCAACGTTACAAAACAAGTCCAACTCAATGTGACTACCTCCTGTAAGCTAGATACCACGTTCACACTTTAAGTGTGGACACCAAAAAACAAGCAGCACTAATGAAAAGCTGGCACACTTTTCAGCAGAGTGCCAAGTGAACTAAGTGCCAGAATGCTGCACCCAAAGTCCACTCTCAAGCGTAAAGTGACCACAATCTGCAGCCTCAGAAAGAGGACTGAAGCACATAAGTTGGCATCTTGGCCATCTGTGTCAAACTTCAACAACCTTTCATAATGGATAAAGTGGTGAATACTTGAAGTTGAGAGTTCTGAGGCCTCCAGCACAAGCAATGAATTCAGAGCATGGAATGCAGACTATGTCCCGCCACTTTTCAGTCATTAGCGAGCACTCTTTCACAGGTAGCATGGCCGAGCGGTCTAAGGCGCTGGATTAAGGCTCCAGTCTCTTCGGGGGCGTGGGTTCGAATCCCACTGCTGCCAAGCTCTTTTAACAAAATCCCTATCCTCAAGGGCTCAAGCATCTCTGATGTTGCTGCAGTTCCTTGCCCAACACACTGACATCTCAAAGAACACTTACCTCTCTGCTCTAGCAGCATTAGAATAACTGCATTCATTGCATGTTTTGTTTGAGAAGTCTTCCAAAGGGCACACTTCTGGTGACTAGTGAAATGTCATCAACAGTATATAACAAGTCCAACTGAATGTGACTAACTCCTGTAAGCTAGATTCAACACTCCTACTTTAAGTGTAGACAGCAAAAACAAGCAGCAGTAATGAAAAGCTGGCACATTTTGTAGGAGAGTGCCAAGTGAACTTGCCACAGAATGCTGCACCCAAAGTCCACTCTCAAGCGTAAAAGGACCACAACTTGCTTCCTCAGAAAGAGGACAGAAGCACATAAGTTGGCATCTTGGCCATCTGTGTCAAACTTCAACAACCTTTCATAATGGATAAAGTGGTGACCACTTGGAGTGGAGAGATCTGAGGCCTCCAGCACAAGCAATGAATGCAGAACATCGGACAGCAGAAAGCCACAGGGTACACATGCCTGAGACCATAAAGATCAAGCGCACGGATGGCCCGTACGGGGATCGAACCCGCGACCTTGGCGTTATTAGCACCACGCTCTAACCAACTGAGCTAACCGGCCAATATGCGACAGCCCAGCTGGGGCTGTGTCTTTCTTAGCCATCCCAGGCTCTCATTAAAGACAAGCTGCAGGAATTCCAGGTGTGCTATATCTATGCCACGGCCTCATCAATCCATGGAATGTAGAATATGTCCCTCCGCCTTTTAATGGTTAGCGAGCACTCTTTTGTAGGTAGCATGGCCGAGCGGTCTAAGGCGCTGGATTTAGGCTCCAGTCTCTTTGGGGGCGTGGGTTCGAATCCCACTGCTGCCAAGCTCTTTTAACAAATGCCTATCCTCGAGGGCTCAAGCGTCTATGAAGTTTCTGCTGCACTTTGCTGGCGTTCCTTGCTCTACACACTGGAATCTCAGAAAAGCAGCATTAGGAAATTGCATGTTTTGGTTGAGAAGTCTTCCAAAGGGCACACTTCTGATGAGATGACTAGTGAAATGTCGTCAACGTTACAAAACAAGTCCAACTCAATGTGACTACCTCCTGTAAGCTAGATACCACGTTCACACTTTAAGTGTGGACACCAAAAAACAAGCAGCACTAATGAAAAGCTGGCACACTTTTCAGCAGAGTGCCAAGTGAACTAAGTGCCAGAATGCTGCACCCAAAGTCCACTCTCAAGCGTAAAGTGACCACAATCTGCAGCCTCAGAAAGAGGACTGAAGCACATAAGTTGGCATCTTGGCCATCTGTGTCAAACTTCAACAACCTTTCATAATGGATAAAGTGGTGAATACTTGAAGTTGAGAGTTCTGAGGCCTCCAGCACAAGCAATGAATTCAGAGCATGGAATGCAGACTATGTCCCGCCGCTTTTCAGTCATTAGCGAGCACTCTTTTGCAGGTAGCATGGCCGAGCGGTCTAAGGCGCTGGATTAAGGCTCCAGTCTCTTCGGGGGCGTGGGTTCGAATCCCACTGCTGCCAAGCTCTTTTAACAAAATCCCTATCCTCAAGGGCTCAAGCATCTCTGATGTTGCTGCAGTTCCTTGCCCAACACACTGACATCTCAAAGAACACTTACCTCTCTGCTCTAGCAGCATTAGAATAACTGCATTCATTGCATGTTTTGTTTGAGAAGTCTTCCAAAGGGCACACTTCTGGTGACTAGTGAAATGTCATCAACAGTATATAACAAGTCCAACTGAATGTGACTAACTCCTGTAAGCTAGATTCAACACTCCTACTTTAAGTGTAGACAGCAAAAACAAGCAGCAGTAATGAAAAGCTGGCACATTTTGTAGGAGAGTGCCAAGTGAACTTGCCACAGAATGCTGCACCCAAAGTCCACTCTCAAGCGTAAAAGGACCACAACTTGCTGCCTCAGAAAGAGGACAGAAGCACATAAGTTGGCATCTTGGCCATCTGTGTCAAACTTCAACAACCTTTCATAATGGATAAAGTGGTGACCACTTGGAGTGGAGAGATCTGAGGCCTCCAGCACAAGCAATGAATGCAGAACATCGGACAGCAGAAAGCCACAGGGTACACATGCCTGAGACCATAAAGATCAAGCGCACGGATGGCCCGTACGGGGATCGAACCCGCGACCTTGGCGTTATTAGCACCACGCTCTAACCAACTGAGCTAACCGGCCAATATGCGACAGTCCAGCTGGGGCTGTGTCTTTCTTAGCCATCCCAGGCTCTCATTAAAGACAAGCTGCAGGAATTCCAGGTGTGCTATATCTATGCCACGGCCTCATCAATCCATGGAATGTAGAATATGTCCCTCCGCCTTTTAATGGTTAGCGAGCACTCTTTTGTAGGTAGCATGGCCGAGCGGTCTAAGGCGCTGGATTTAGGCTCCAGTCTCTTTGGGGGCGTGGGTTCGAATCCCACTGCTGCCAAGCTCTTTTAACAAATGCCTATCCTCGAGGGCTCAAGCGTCTATGAAGTTTCTGCTGCACTTTGCTGGCGTTCCTTGCTCTACACACTGGAATCTCAGAAAAGCAGCATTAGGAAATTGCATGTTTTGGTTGAGAAGTCTTCCAAAGGGCACACTTCTGATGAGATGACTAGTGAAATGTCGTCAACGTTACAAAACAAGTCCAACTCAATGTGACTACCTCCTGTAAGCTAGATACCACGTTCACACTTTAAGTGTGGACACCAAAAAACAAGCAGCACTAATGAAAAGCTGGCACACTTTTCAGCAGAGTGCCAAGTGAACTAAGTGCCAGAATGCTGCACCCAAAGTCCACTCTCAAGCGTAAAGTGACCACAATCTGCAGCCTCAGAAAGAGGACTGAAGCACATAAGTTGGCATCTTGGCCATCTGTGTCAAACTTCAACAACCTTTCATAATGGATAAAGTGGTGAATACTTGAAGTTGAGAGTTCTGAGGCCTCCAGCACAAGCAATGAATTCAGAGCATGGAATGCAGACTATGTCCCGCCGCTTTTCAGTCATTAGCGAGCACTCTCTTACAGGTAGCATGGCCGAGCGGTCTAAGGCGCTGGATTAAGGCTCCAGTCTCTTCGGGGGCGTGGGTTCGAATCCCACTGCTGCCAAGCTCTTTTAACAAAATCCCTATCCTCAAGGGCTCAAGCATCTCTGATGTTGCTGCAGTTCCTTGCCCAACACACTGACATCTCAAAGAACACTTACCTCTCTGCTCTAGCAGCATTAGAATAACTGCATTCATTGCATGTTTTGTTTGAGAAGTCTTCCAAAGGGCACACTTCTGGTGACTAGTGAAATGTCATCAACAGTATATAACAAGTCCAACTGAATGTGACTAACTCCTGTAAGCTAGATTCAACACTCCTACTTTAAGTGTAGACAGCAAAAACAAGCAGCAGTAATGAAAAGCTGGCACATTTTGTAGGAGAGTGCCAAGTGAACTTGCCACAGAATGCTGCACCCAAAGTCCACTCTCAAGCGTAAAAGGACCACAACTTGCTGCCTCAGAAAGAGGACAGAAGCACATAAGTTGGCATCTTGGCCATCTGTGTCAAACTTCAACAACCTTTCATAATGGATAAAGTGGTGACCACTTGGAGTGGAGAGATCTGAGGCCTCCAGCACAAGCAATGAATGCAGAACATCGGACAGCAGAAAGCCACAGGGTACACATGCCTGAGACCATAAAGATCAAGCGCACGGATGGCCCGTACGGGGATCGAACCCGCGACCTTGGCGTTATTAGCACCACGCTCTAACCAACTGAGCTAACCGGCCAATATGCGACAGCCCAGCTGGGGCTGTGTCTTTCTTAGCCATCCCAGGCTCTCATTAAAGACAAGCTGCAGGAATTCCAGGTGTGCTATATCTATGCCACGGCCTCATCAATCCATGGAATGTAGAATATGTCCCTCCGCCTTTTAATGGTTAGCGAGCACTCTTTTGTAGGTAGCATGGCCGAGCGGTCTAAGGCGCTGGATTTAGGCTCCAGTCTCTTTGGGGGCGTGGGTTCGAATCCCACTGCTGCCAAGCTCTTTTAACAAATGCCTATCCTCGAGGGCTCAAGCGTCTATGAAGTTTCTGCTGCACTTTGCTGGCGTTCCTTGCTCTACACACTGGAATCTCAGAAAAGCAGCATTAGGAAATTGCATGTTTTGGTTGAGAAGTCTTCCAAAGGGCACACTTCTGATGAGATGACTAGTGAAATGTCGTCAACGTTACAAAACAAGTCCAACTCAATGTGACTACCTCCTGTAAGCTAGATACCACGTTCACACTTTAAGTGTGGACACCAAAAAACAAGCAATATGCGACAGCCCAGCTGGGGCTGTGTCTTTCTTAGCCATCCCAGGCTCTCATTAAAGACAAGCTGCAGGAATTCCAGGTGTGCTATATCTATGCCACGGCCTCATCAATCCATGGAATGTAGAATATGTCCCTCCGCCTTTTAATGGTTAGCGAGCACTCTTTTGTAGGTAGCATGGCCGAGCGGTCTAAGGCGCTGGATTTAGGCTCCAGTCTCTTTGGGGGCGTGGGTTCGAATCCCACTGCTGCCAAGCTCTTTTAACAAATGCCTATCCTCGAGGGCTCAAGCGTCTATGAAGTTTCTGCTGCACTTTGCTGGCGTTCCTTGCTCTACACACTGGAATCTCAGAAAAGCAGCATTAGGAAATTGCATGTTTTGGTTGAGAAGTCTTCCAAAGGGCACACTTCTGATGAGATGACTAGTGAAATGTCGTCAACGTTACAAAACAAGTCCAACTCAATGTGACTACCTCCTGTAAGCTAGATACCACGTTCACACTTTAAGTGTGGACACCAAAAAACAAGCAGCACTAATGAAAAGCTGGCACACTTTTCAGCAGAGTGCCAAGTGAACTAAGTGCCAGAATGCTGCACCCAAAGTCCACTCTCAAGCGTAAAGTGACCACAATCTGCAGCCTCAGAAAGAGGACTGAAGCACATAAGTTGGCATCTTGGCCATCTGTGTCAAACTTCAACAACCTTTCATAATGGATAAAGTGGTGAATACTTGAAGTTGAGAGTTCTGAGGCCTCCAGCACAAGCAATGAATTCAGAGCATGGAATGCAGACTATGTCCCGCCGCTTTTCAGTCATTAGCGAGCACTCTTTTGCAGGTAGCATGGCCGAGCGGTCTAAGGCGCTGGATTAAGGCTCCAGTCTCTTCGGGGGCGTGGGTTCGAATCCCACTGCTGCCAAGCTCTTTTAACAAAATCCCTATCCTCAAGGGCTCAAGCATCTCTGATGTTGCTGCAGTTCCTTGCCCAACACACTGACATCTCAAAGAACACTTACCTCTCTGCTCTAGCAGCATTAGAATAACTGCATTCATTGCATGTTTTGTTTGAGAAGTCTTCCAAAGGGCACACTTCTGGTGACTAGTGAAATGTCATCAACAGTATATAACAAGTCCAACTGAATGTGACTAACTCCTGTAAGCTAGATTCAACACTCCTACTTTAAGTGTAGACAGCAAAAACAAGCAGCAGTAATGAAAAGCTGGCACATTTTGTAGGAGAGTGCCAAGTGAACTTGCCACAGAATGCTGCACCCAAAGTCCACTCTCAAGCGTAAAAGGACCACAACTTGCTGCCTCAGAAAGAGGACAGAAGCACATAAGTTGGCATCTTGGCCATCTGTGTCAAACTTCAACAACCTTTCATAATGGATAAAGTGGTGACCACTTGGAGTGGAGAGATCTGAGGCCTCCAGCACAAGCAATGAATGCAGAACATCGGACAGCAGAAAGCCACAGGGTACACATGCCTGAGACCATAAAGATCAAGCGCACGGATGGCCCGTACGGGGATCGAACCCGCGACCTTGGCGTTATTAGCACCACGCTCTAACCAACTGAGCTAACCGGCCAATATGCGACAGTCCAGCTGGGGCTGTGTCTTTCTTAGCCATCCCAGGCTCTCATTAAAGACAAGCTGCAGGAATTCCAGGTGTGCTATATCTATGCCACGGCCTCATCAATCCATGGAATGTAGAATATGTCCCTCCGCCTTTTAATGGTTAGCGAGCACTCTTTTGTAGGTAGCATGGCCGAGCGGTCTAAGGCGCTGGATTTAGGCTCCAGTCTCTTTGGGGGCGTGGGTTCGAATCCCACTGCTGCCAAGCTCTTTTAACAAATGCCTATCCTCGAGGGCTCAAGCGTCTATGAAGTTTCTGCTGCACTTTGCTGGCGTTCCTTGCTCTACACACTGGAATCTCAGAAAAGCAGCATTAGGAAATTGCATGTTTTGGTTGAGAAGTCTTCCAAAGGGCACACTTCTGATGAGATGACTAGTGAAATGTCGTCAACGTTACAAAACAAGTCCAACTCAATGTGACTACCTCCTGTAAGCTAGATACCACGTTCACACTTTAAGTGTGGACACCAAAAAACAAGCAGCACTAATGAAAAGCTGGCACACTTTTCAGCAGAGTGCCAAGTGAACTAAGTGCCAGAATGCTGCACCCAAAGTCCACTCTCAAGCGTAAAGTGACCACAATCTGCAGCCTCAGAAAGAGGACTGAAGCACATAAGTTGGCATCTTGGCCATCTGTGTCAAACTTCAACAACCTTTCATAATGGATAAAGTGGTGAATACTTGAAGTTGAGAGTTCTGAGGCCTCCAGCACAAGCAATGAATTCAGAGCATGGAATGCAGACTATGTCCCGCCGCTTTTCAGTCATTAGCGAGCACTCTCTTACAGGTAGCATGGCCGAGCGGTCTAAGGCGCTGGATTAAGGCTCCAGTCTCTTCGGGGGCGTGGGTTCGAATCCCACTGCTGCCAAGCTCTTTTAACAAAATCCCTATCCTCAAGGGCTCAAGCATCTCTGATGTTGCTGCAGTTCCTTGCCCAACACACTGACATCTCAAAGAACACTTACCTCTCTGCTCTAGCAGCATTAGAATAACTGCATTCATTGCATGTTTTGTTTGAGAAGTCTTCCAAAGGGCACACTTCTGGTGACTAGTGAAATGTCATCAACAGTATATAACAAGTCCAACTGAATGTGACTAACTCCTGTAAGCTAGATTCAACACTCCTACTTTAAGTGTAGACAGCAAAAACAAGCAGCAGTAATGAAAAGCTGGCACATTTTGTAGGAGAGTGCCAAGTGAACTTGCCACAGAATGCTGCACCCAAAGTCCACTCTCAAGCGTAAAAGGACCACAACTTGCTGCCTCAGAAAGAGGACAGAAGCACATAAGTTGGCATCTTGGCCATCTGTGTCAAACTTCAACAACCTTTCATAATGGATAAAGTGGTGACCACTTGGAGTGGAGAGATCTGAGGCCTCCAGCACAAGCAATGAATGCAGAACATCGGACAGCAGAAAGCCACAGGGTACACATGCCTGAGACCATAAAGATCAAGCGCACGGATGGCCCGTACGGGGATCGAACCCGCGACCTTGGCGTTATTAGCACCACGCTCTAACCAACTGAGCTAACCGGCCAATATGCGACAGCCCAGCTGGGGCTGTGTCTTTCTTAGCCATCCCAGGCTCTCATTAAAGACAAGCTGCAGGAATTCCAGGTGTGCTATATCTATGCCACGGCCTCATCAATCCATGGAATGTAGAATATGTCCCTCCGCCTTTTAATGGTTAGCGAGCACTCTTTTGTAGGTAGCATGGCCGAGCGGTCTAAGGCGCTGGATTTAGGCTCCAGTCTCTTTGGGGGCGTGGGTTCGAATCCCACTGCTGCCAAGCTCTTTTAACAAATGCCTATCCTCGAGGGCTCAAGCGTCTATGAAGTTTCTGCTGCACTTTGCTGGCGTTCCTTGCTCTACACACTGGAATCTCAGAAAAGCAGCATTAGGAAATTGCATGTTTTGGTTGAGAAGTCTTCCAAAGGGCACACTTCTGATGAGATGACTAGTGAAATGTCGTCAACGTTACAAAACAAGTCCAACTCAATGTGACTACCTCCTGTAAGCTAGATACCACGTTCACACTTTAAGTGTGGACACCAAAAAACAAGCAGCACTAATGAAAAGCTGGCACACTTTTCAGCAGAGTGCCAAGTGAACTAAGTGCCAGAATGCTGCACCCAAAGTCCACTCTCAAGCGTAAAGTGACCACAATCTGCAGCCTCAGAAAGAGGACTGAAGCACATAAGTTGGCATCTTGGCCATCTGTGTCAAACTTCAACAACCTTTCATAATGGATAAAGTGGTGAATACTTGAAGTTGAGAGTTCTGAGGCCTCCAGCACAAGCAATGAATTCAGAGCATGGAATGCAGACTATGTCCCGCCACTTTTCAGTCATTAGCGAGCACTCTTTTACAGGTAGCATGGCCGAGCGGTCTAAGGCGCTGGATTAAGGCTCCAGTCTCTTCGGGGGCGTGGGTTCGAATCCCACTGCTGCCAAGCTCTTTTAACAAAATCCCTATCCTCAAGGGCTCAAGCATCTCTGATGTTGCTGCAGTTCCTTGCCCAACACACTGACATCTCAAAGAACACTTACCTCTCTGCTCTAGCAGCATTAGAATAACTGCATTCATTGCATGTTTTGTTTGAGAAGTCTTCCAAAGGGCACACTTCTGGTGACTAGTGAAATGTCATCAACAGTATATAACAAGTCCAACTGAATGTGACTAACTCCTGTAAGCTAGATTCAACACTCCTACTTTAAGTGTAGACAGCAAAAACAAGCAGCAGTAATGAAAAGCTGGCACATTTTGTAGGAGAGTGCCAAGTGAACTTGCCACAGAATGCTGCACCCAAAGTCCACTCTCAAGCGTAAAAGGACCACAACTTGCTGCCTCAGAAAGAGGACAGAAGCACATAAGTTGGCATCTTGGCCATCTGTGTCAAACTTCAACAACCTTTCATAATGGATAAAGTGGTGACCACTTGGAGTGGAGAGATCTGAGGCCTCCAGCACAAGCAATGAATGCAGAACATCGGACAGCAGAAAGCCACAGGGTACACATGCCTGAGACCATAAAGATCAAGCGCACGGATGGCCCGTACGGGGATCGAACCCGCGACCTTGGCGTTATTAGCACCACGCTCTAACCAACTGAGCTAACCGGCCAATATGCGACAGCCCAGCTGGGGCTGTGTCTTTCTTAGCCATCCCAGGCTCTCATTAAAGACAAGCTGCAGGAATTCCAGGTGTGCTATATCTATGCCACGGCCTCATCAATCCATGGAATGTAGAATATGTCCCTCCGCCTTTTAATGGTTAGCGAGCACTCTTTTGTAGGTAGCATGGCCGAGCGGTCTAAGGCGCTGGATTTAGGCTCCAGTCTCTTTGGGGGCGTGGGTTCGAATCCCACTGCTGCCAAGCTCTTTTAACAAATGCCTATCCTCGAGGGCTCAAGCGTCTATGAAGTTTCTGCTGCACTTTGCTGGCGTTCCTTGCTCTACACACTGGAATCTCAGAAAAGCAGCATTAGGAAATTGCATGTTTTGGTTGAGAAGTCTTCCAAAGGGCACACTTCTGATGAGATGACTAGTGAAATGTCGTCAACGTTACAAAACAAGTCCAACTCAATGTGACTACCTCCTGTAAGCTAGATACCACGTTCACACTTTAAGTGTGGACACCAAAAAACAAGCAGCACTAATGAAAAGCTGGCACACTTTTCAGCAGAGTGCCAAGTGAACTAAGTGCCAGAATGCTGCACCCAAAGTCCACTCTCAAGCGTAAAGTGACCACAATCTGCAGCCTCAGAAAGAGGACTGAAGCACATAAGTTGGCATCTTGGCCATCTGTGTCAAACTTCAACAACCTTTCATAATGGATAAAGTGGTGAATACTTGAAGTTGAGAGTTCTGAGGCCTCCAGCACAAGCAATGAATTCAGAGCATGGAATGCAGACTATGTCCCGCCACTTTTCAGTCATTAGCGAGCACTCTTTTACAGGTAGCATGGCCGAGCGGTCTAAGGCGCTGGATTAAGGCTCCAGTCTCTTCGGGGGCGTGGGTTCGAATCCCACTGCTGCCAAGCTCTTTTAACAAAATCCCTATCCTCAAGGGCTCAAGCATCTCTGATGTTGCTGCAGTTCCTTGCCCAACACACTGACATCTCAAAGAACACTTACCTCTCTGCTCTAGCAGCATTAGAATAACTGCATTCATTGCATGTTTTGTTTGAGAAGTCTTCCAAAGGGCACACTTCTGGTGACTAGTGAAATGTCATCAACAGTATATAACAAGTCCAACTGAATGTGACTAACTCCTGTAAGCTAGATTCAACACTCCTACTTTAAGTGTAGACAGCAAAAACAAGCAGCAGTAATGAAAAGCTGGCACATTTTGTAGGAGAGTGCCAAGTGAACTTGCCACAGAATGCTGCACCCAAAGTCCACTCTCAAGCGTAAAAGGACCACAACTTGCTTCTTCAGAAAGAGGACAGAAGCACATAAGTTGGCATCTTGGCCATCTGTGTCAAACTTCAACAACCTTTCATAATGGATAAAGTGGTGACCACTTGGAGTGGAGAGATCTGAGGCCTCCAGCACAAGCAATGAATGCAGAACATCGGACAGCAGAAAGCCACAGGGTACACATGCCTGAGACCATAAAGATCAAGCGCACGGATGGCCCGTACGGGGATCGAACCCGCGACCTTGGCGTTATTAGCACCACGCTCTAACCAACTGAGCTAACCGGCCAATATGCGACAGCCCAGCTGGGGCTGTGTCTTTCTTAGCCATCCCAGGCTCTCATTAAAGACAAGCTGCAGGAATTCCAGGTGTGCTATATCTATGCCACGGCCTCATCAATCCATGGAATGTAGAATATGTCCCTCCGCCTTTTAATGGTTAGCGAGCACTCTTTTGTAGGTAGCATGGCCGAGCGGTCTAAGGCGCTGGATTTAGGCTCCAGTCTCTTTGGGGGCGTGGGTTCGAATCCCACTGCTGCCAAGCTCTTTTAACAAATGCCTATCCTCGAGGGCTCAAGCGTCTATGAAGTTTCTGCTGCACTTTGCTGGCGTTCCTTGCTCTACACACTGGAATCTCAGAAAAGCAGCATTAGGAAATTGCATGTTTTGGTTGAGAAGTCTTCCAAAGGGCACACTTCTGATGAGATGACTAGTGAAATGTCGTCAACGTTACAAAACAAGTCCAACTCAATGTGACTACCTCCTGTAAGCTAGATACCACGTTCACACTTTAAGTGTGGACACCAAAAAACAAGCAGCACTAATGAAAAGCTGGCACACTTTTCAGCAGAGTGCCAAGTGAACTAAGTGCCAGAATGCTGCACCCAAAGTCCACTCTCAAGCGTAAAGTGACCACAATCTGCAGCCTCAGAAAGAGGACTGAAGCACATAAGTTGGCATCTTGGCCATCTGTGTCAAACTTCAACAACCTTTCATAATGGATAAAGTGGTGAATACTTGAAGTTGAGAGTTCTGAGGCCTCCAGCACAAGCAATGAATTCAGAGCATGGAATGCAGACTATGTCCCGCCGCTTTTCAGTCATTAGCGAGCACTCTCTTACAGGTAGCATGGCCGAGCGGTCTAAGGCGCTGGATTAAGGCTCCAGTCTCTTCGGGGGCGTGGGTTCGAATCCCACTGCTGCCAAGCTCTTTTAACAAAATCCCTATCCTCAAGGGCTCAAGCATCTCTGATGTTGCTGCAGTTCCTTGCCCAACACACTGACATCTCAAAGAACACTTACCTCTCTGCTCTAGCAGCATTAGAATAACTGCATTCATTGCATGTTTTGTTTGAGAAGTCTTCCAAAGGGCACACTTCTGGTGACTAGTGAAATGTCATCAACAGTATATAACAAGTCCAACTGAATGTGACTAACTCCTGTAAGCTAGATTCAACACTCCTACTTTAAGTGTAGACAGCAAAAACAAGCAGCAGTAATGAAAAGCTGGCACATTTTGTAGGAGAGTGCCAAGTGAACTTGCCACAGAATGCTGCACCCAAAGTCCACTCTCAAGCGTAAAAGGACCACAACTTGCTGCCTCAGAAAGAGGACAGAAGCACATAAGTTGGCATCTTGGCCATCTGTGTCAAACTTCAACAACCTTTCATAATGGATAAAGTGGTGACCACTTGGAGTGGAGAGATCTGAGGCCTCCAGCACAAGCAATGAATGCAGAACATCGGACAGCAGAAAGCCACAGGGTACACATGCCTGAGACCATAAAGATCAAGCGCACGGATGGCCCGTACGGGGATCGAACCCGCGACCTTGGCGTTATTAGCACCACGCTCTAACCAACTGAGCTAACCGGCCAATATGCGACAGCCCAGCTGGGGCTGTGTCTTTCTTAGCCATCCCAGGCTCTCATTAAAGACAAGCTGCAGGAATTCCAGGTGTGCTATATCTATGCCACGGCCTCATCAATCCATGGAATGTAGAATATGTCCCTCCGCCTTTTAATGGTTAGCGAGCACTCTTTTGTAGGTAGCATGGCCGAGCGGTCTAAGGCGCTGGATTTAGGCTCCAGTCTCTTTGGGGGCGTGGGTTCGAATCCCACTGCTGCCAAGCTCTTTTAACAAATGCCTATCCTCGAGGGCTCAAGCGTCTATGAAGTTTCTGCTGCACTTTGCTGGCGTTCCTTGCTCTACACACTGGAATCTCAGAAAAGCAGCATTAGGAAATTGCATGTTTTGGTTGAGAAGTCTTCCAAAGGGCACACTTCTGATGAGATGACTAGTGAAATGTCGTCAACGTTACAAAACAAGTCCAACTCAATGTGACTACCTCCTGTAAGCTAGATACCACGTTCACACTTTAAGTGTGGACACCAAAAAACAAGCAGCACTAATGAAAAGCTGGCACACTTTTCAGCAGAGTGCCAAGTGAACTAAGTGCCAGAATGCTGCACCCAAAGTCCACTCTCAAGCGTAAAGTGACCACAATCTGCAGCCTCAGAAAGAGGACTGAAGCACATAAGTTGGCATCTTGGCCATCTGTGTCAAACTTCAACAACCTTTCATAATGGATAAAGTGGTGAATACTTGAAGTTGAGAGTTCTGAGGCCTCCAGCACAAGCAATGAATTCAGAGCATGGAATGCAGACTATGTCCCGCCGCTTTTCAGTCATTAGCGAGCACTCTTTTACAGGTAGCATGGCCGAGCGGTCTAAGGCGCTGGATTAAGGCTCCAGTCTCTTCGGGGGCGTGGGTTCGAATCCCACTGCTGCCAAGCTCTTTTAACAAAATCCCTATCCTCAAGGGCTCAAGCATCTCTGATGTTGCTGCAGTTCCTTGCCCAACACACTGACATCTCAAAGAACACTTACCTCTCTGCTCTAGCAGCATTAGAATAACTGCATTCATTGCATGTTTTGTTTGAGAAGTCTTCCAAAGGGCACACTTCTGGTGACTAGTGAAATGTCATCAACAGTATATAACAAGTCCAACTGAATGTGACTAACTCCTGTAAGCTAGATTCAACACTCCTACTTTAAGTGTAGACAGCAAAAACAAGCAGCAGTAATGAAAAGCTGGCACATTTTGTAGGAGAGTGCCAAGTGAACTTGCCACAGAATGCTGCACCCAAAGTCCACTCTCAAGCGTAAAACGACCACAACTTGCTGCCTCAGAAAGAGGACAGAAGCACATAAGTTGGCATCTTGGCCATCTGTGTCAAACTTCAACAACCTTTCATAATGGATAAAGTGGTGACCACTTGGAGTGGAGAGATCTGAGGCCTCCAGCACAAGCAATGAATGCAGAACATCGGACAGCAGAAAGCCACAGGGTACACATGCCTGAGACCATAAAGATCAAGCGCACGGATGGCCCGTACGGGGATCGAACCCCCGACCTTGGCGTTATTAGCACCACGCTCTAACCAACTGAGCTAACCGGCCAATATGCGACAGCCCAGCTGGGGCTGTGTCTTTCTTAGCCATCCCAGGCTCTCATTAAAGACAAGCTGCAGGAATTCCAGGTGTGCTATATCTATGCCACGGCCTCATCAATCCATGGAATGTAGAATATGTCCCTCCGCCTTTTAATGGTTAGCGAGCACTCTTTTGTAGGTAGCATGGCCGAGCGGTCTAAGGCGCTGGATTTAGGCTCCAGTCTCTTTGGGGGCGTGGGTTCGAATCCCACTGCTGCCAAGCTCTTTTAACAAATGCCTATCCTCGAGGGCTCAAGCGTCTATGAAGTTTCTGCTGCACTTTGCTGGCGTTCCTTGCTCTACACACTGGAATCTCAGAAAAGCAGCATTAGGAAATTGCATGTTTTGGTTGAGAAGTCTTCCAAAGGGCACACTTCTGATGAGATGACTAGTGAAATGTCGTCAACGTTACAAAACAAGTCCAACTCAATGTGACTACCTCCTGTAAGCTAGATACCACGTTCACACTTTAAGTGTGGACACCAAAAAACAAGCAGCACTAATGAAAAGCTGGCACACTTTTCAGCAGAGTGCCAAGTGAACTAAGTGCCAGAATGCTGCACCCAAAGTCCACTCTCAAGCGTAAAGTGACCACAATCTGCAGCCTCAGAAAGAGGACTGAAGCACATAAGTTGGCATCTTGGCCATCTGTGTCAAACTTCAACAACCTTTCATAATGGATAAAGTGGTGAATACTTGAAGTTGAGAGTTCTGAGGCCTCCAGCACAAGCAATGAATTCAGAGCATGGAATGCAGACTATGTCCCGCCGCTTTTCAGTCATTAGCGAGCACTCTTTTGCAGGTAGCATGGCCGAGCGGTCTAAGGCGCTGGATTAAGGCTCCAGTCTCTTCGGGGGCGTGGGTTCGAATCCCACTGCTGCCAAGCTCTTTTAACAAAATCCCTATCCTCAAGGGCTCAAGCATCTCTGATGTTGCTGCAGTTCCTTGCCCAACACACTGACATCTCAAAGAACACTTACCTCTCTGCTCTAGCAGCATTAGAATAACTGCATTCATTGCATGTTTTGTTTGAGAAGTCTTCCAAAGGGCACACTTCTGGTGACTAGTGAAATGTCATCAACAGTATATAACAAGTCCAACTGAATGTGACTAACTCCTGTAAGCTAGATTCAACACTCCTACTTTAAGTGTAGACAGCAAAAACAAGCAGCAGTAATGAAAAGCTGGCACATTTTGTAGGAGAGTGCCAAGTGAACTTGCCACAGAATGCTGCACCCAAAGTCCACTCTCAAGCGTAAAAGGACCACAACTTGCTGCCTCAGAAAGAGGACAGAAGCACATAAGTTGGCATCTTGGCCATCTGTGTCAAACTTCAACAACCTTTCATAATGGATAAAGTGGTGACCACTTGGAGTGGAGAGATCTGAGGCCTCCAGCACAAGCAATGAATGCAGAACATCGGACAGCAGAAAGCCACAGGGTACACATGCCTGAGACCATAAAGATCAAGCGCACGGATGGCCCGTACGGGGATCGAACCCGCGACCTTGGCGTTATTAGCACCACGCTCTAACCAACTGAGCTAACCGGCCAATATGCGACAGCCCAGCTGGGGCTGTGTCTTTCTTAGCCATCCCAGGCTCTCATTAAAGACAAGCTGCAGGAATTCCAGGTGTGCTATATCTATGCCACGGCCTCATCAATCCATGGAATGTAGAATATGTCCCTCCGCCTTTTAATGGTTAGCGAGCACTCTTTTGTAGGTAGCATGGCCGAGCGGTCTAAGGCGCTGGATTTAGGCTCCAGTCTCTTTGGGGGCGTGGGTTCGAATCCCACTGCTGCCAAGCTCTTTTAACAAATGCCTATCCTCGAGGGCTCAAGCGTCTATGAAGTTTCTGCTGCACTTTGCTGGCGTTCCTTGCTCTACACACTGGAATCTCAGAAAAGCAGCATTAGGAAATTGCATGTTTTGGTTGAGAAGTCTTCCAAAGGGCACACTTCTGATGAGATGACTAGTGAAATGTCGTCAACGTTACAAAACAAGTCCAACTCAATGTGACTACCTCCTGTAAGCTAGATACCACGTTCACACTTTAAGTGTGGACACCAAAAAACAAGCAGCACTAATGAAAAGCTGGCACACTTTTCAGCAGAGTGCCAAGTGAACTAAGTGCCAGAATGCTGCACCCAAAGTCCACTCTCAAGCGTAAAGTGACCACAATCTGCAGCCTCAGAAAGAGGACTGAAGCACATAAGTTGGCATCTTGGCCATCTGTGTCAAACTTCAACAACCTTTCATAATGGATAAAGTGGTGAATACTTGAAGTTGAGAGTTCTGAGGCCTCCAGCACAAGCAATGAATTCAGAGCATGGAATGCAGACTATGTCCCGCCGCTTTTCAGTCATTAGCGAGCACTCTTTCACAGGTAGCATGGCCGAGCGGTCTAAGGCGCTGGATTAAGGCTCCAGTCTCTTCGGGGGCGTGGGTTCGAATCCCACTGCTGCCAAGCTCTTTTAACAAAATCCCTATCCTCAAGGGCTCAAGCATCTCTGATGTTGCTGCAGTTCCTTGCCCAACACACTGGAATCTCAAAGAACACTTACCTCTCTGCTCTAGCAGCATTAGAATAACTGCATTCATTGCATGTTTTGTTTGAGAAGTCTTCCAAAGGGCACACTTCTGGTGACTAGTGAAATGTCATCAACAGTATATAACAAGTCCAACTGAATGTGACTAACTCCTGTAAGCTAGATTCAACACTCCTACTTTAAGTGTAGACAGCAAAAACAAGCAGCAGTAATGAAAAGCTGGCACATTTTGTAGGAGAGTGCCAAGTGAACTTGCCACAGAATGCTGCACCCAAAGTCCACTCTCAAGCGTAAAAGGACCACAACTTGCTTCCTCAGAAAGAGGACAGAAGCACATAAGTTGGCATCTTGGCCATCTGTGTCAAACTTCAACAACCTTTCATAATGGATAAAGTGGTGACCACTTGGAGTGGAGAGATCTGAGGCCTCCAGCACAAGCAATGAATGCAGAACATCGGACAGCAGAAAGCCACAGGGTACACATGCCTGAGACCATAAAGATCAAGCGCACGGATGGCCCGTACGGGGATCGAACCCGCGACCTTGGCGTTATTAGCACCACGCTCTAACCAACTGAGCTAACCGGCCAATATGCGACAGCCCAGCTGGGGCTGTGTCTTTCTTAGCCATCCCAGGCTCTCATTAAAGACAAGCTGCAGGAATTCCAGGTGTGCTATATCTATGCCACGGCCTCATCAATCCATGGAATGTAGAATATGTCCCTCCGCCTTTTAATGGTTAGCGAGCACTCTTTTGTAGGTAGCATGGCCGAGCGGTCTAAGGCGCTGGATTTAGGCTCCAGTCTCTTTGGGGGCGTGGGTTCGAATCCCACTGCTGCCAAGCTCTTTTAACAAATGCCTATCCTCGAGGGCTCAAGCGTCTATGAAGTTTCTGCTGCACTTTGCTGGCGTTCCTTGCTCTACACACTGGAATCTCAGAAAAGCAGCATTAGGAAATTGCATGTTTTGGTTGAGAAGTCTTCCAAAGGGCACACTTCTGATGAGATGACTAGTGAAATGTCGTCAACGTTACAAAACAAGTCCAACTCAATGTGACTACCTCCTGTAAGCTAGATACCACGTTCACACTTTAAGTGTGGACACCAAAAAACAAGCAGCACTAATGAAAAGCTGGCACACTTTTCAGCAGAGTGCCAAGTGAACTAAGTGCCAGAATGCTGCACCCAAAGTCCACTCTCAAGCGTAAAGTGACCACAATCTGCAGCCTCAGAAAGAGGACTGAAGCACATAAGTTGGCATCTTGGCCATCTGTGTCAAACTTCAACAACCTTTCATAATGGATAAAGTGGTGAATACTTGAAGTTGAGAGTTCTGAGGCCTCCAGCACAAGCAATGAATTCAGAGCATGGAATGCAGACTATGTCCCGCCACTTTTCAGTCATTAGCGAGCACTCTTTTACAGGTAGCATGGCCGAGCGGTCTAAGGCGCTGGATTAAGGCTCCAGTCTCTTCGGGGGCGTGGGTTCGAATCCCACTGCTGCCAAGCTCTTTTAACAAAATCCCTATCCTCAAGGGCTCAAGCATCTCTGATGTTGCTGCAGTTCCTTGCCCAACACACTGACATCTCAAAGAACACTTACCTCTCTGCTCTAGCAGCATTAGAATAACTGCATTCATTGCATGTTTTGTTTGAGAAGTCTTCCAAAGGGCACACTTCTGGTGACTAGTGAAATGTCATCAACAGTATATAACAAGTCCAACTGAATGTGACTAACTCCTGTAAGCTAGATTCAACACTCCTACTTTAAGTGTAGACAGCAAAAACAAGCAGCAGTAATGAAAAGCTGGCACATTTTGTAGGAGAGTGCCAAGTGAACTTGCCACAGAATGCTGCACCCAAAGTCCACTCTCAAGCGTAAAACGACCACAACTTGCTGCCTCAGAAAGAGGACAGAAGCACATAAGTTGGCATCTTGGCCATCTGTGTCAAACTTCAACAACCTTTCATAATGGATAAAGTGGTGACCACTTGGAGTGGAGAGATCTGAGGCCTCCAGCACAAGCAATGAATGCAGAACATCGGACAGCAGAAAGCCACAGGGTACACATGCCTGAGACCATAAAGATCAAGCGCACGGATGGCCCGTACGGGGATCGAACCCCCGACCTTGGCGTTATTAGCACCACGCTCTAACCAACTGAGCTAACCGGCCAATATGCGACAGCCCAGCTGGGGCTGTGTCTTTCTTAGCCATCCCAGGCTCTCATTAAAGACAAGCTGCAGGAATTCCAGGTGTGCTATATCTATGCCACGGCCTCATCAATCCATGGAATGTAGAATATGTCCCTCCGCCTTTTAATGGTTAGCAAGCACTCTTTTGTAGGTAGCATGGCCGAGCGGTCTAAGGCGCTGGATTTAGGCTCCAGTCTCTTTGGGGGCGTGGGTTCGAATCCCACTGCTGCCAAGCTCTTTTAACAAATGCCTATCCTCGAGGGCTCAAGCGTCTATGAAGTTTCTGCTGCACTTTGCTGGCGTTCCTTGCTCTACACACTGGAATCTCAGAAAAGCAGCATTAGGAAATTGCATGTTTTGGTTGAGAAGTCTTCCAAAGGGCACACTTCTGATGAGATGACTAGTGAAATGTCGTCAACGTTACAAAACAAGTCCAACTCAATGTGACTACCTCCTGTAAGCTAGATACCACGTTCACACTTTAAGTGTGGACACCAAAAAACAAGCAGCACTAATGAAAAGCTGGCACACTTTTCAGCAGAGTGCCAAGTGAACTAAGTGCCAGAATGCTGCACCCAAAGTCCACTCTCAAGCGTAAAGTGACCACAATCTGCAGCCTCAGAAAGAGGACTGAAGCACATAAGTTGGCATCTTGGCCATCTGTGTCAAACTTCAACAACCTTTCATAATGGATAAAGTGGTGAATACTTGAAGTTGAGAGTTCTGAGGCCTCCAGCACAAGCAATGAATTCAGAGCATGGAATGCAGACTATGTCCCGCCGCTTTTCAGTCATTAGCGAGCACTCTTTTACAGGTAGCATGGCCGAGCGGTCTAAGGCGCTGGATTAAGGCTCCAGTCTCTTCGGGGGCGTGGGTTCGAATCCCACTGCTGCCAAGCTCTTTTAACAAAATCCCTATCCTCAAGGGCTCAAGCATCTCTGATGTTGCTGCAGTTCCTTGCCCAACACACTGACATCTCAAAGAACACTTACCTCTCTGCTCTAGCAGCATTAGAATAACTGCATTCATTGCATGTTTTGTTTGAGAAGTCTTCCAAAGGGCACACTTCTGGTGACTAGTGAAATGTCATCAACAGTATATAACAAGTCCAACTGAATGTGACTAACTCCTGTAAGCTAGATTCAACACTCCTACTTTAAGTGTAGACAGCAAAAACAAGCAGCAGTAATGAAAAGCTGGCACATTTTGTAGGAGAGTGCCAAGTGAACTTGCCACAGAATGCTGCACCCAAAGTCCACTCTCAAGCGTAAAAGGACCACAACTTGCTGCCTCAGAAAGAGGACAGAAGCACATAAGTTGGCATCTTGGCCATCTGTGTCAAACTTCAACAACCTTTCATAATGGATAAAGTGGTGACCACTTGGAGTGGAGAGATCTGAGGCCTCCAGCACAAGCAATGAATGCAGAACATCGGACAGCAGAAAGCCACAGGGTACACATGCCTGAGACCATAAAGATCAAGCGCACGGATGGCCCGTACGGGGATCGAACCCGCGACCTTGGCGTTATTAGCACCACGCTCTAACCAACTGAGCTAACCGGCCAATATGCGACAGCCCAGCTGGGGCTGTGTCTTTCTTAGCCATCCCAGGCTCTCATTAAAGACAAGCTGCAGGAATTCCAGGTGTGCTATATCTATGCCACGGCCTCATCAATCCATGGAATGTAGAATATGTCCCTCCGCCTTTTAATGGTTAGCGAGCACTCTTTTGTAGGTAGCATGGCCGAGCGGTCTAAGGCGCTGGATTTAGGCTCCAGTCTCTTTGGGGGCGTGGGTTCGAATCCCACTGCTGCCAAGCTCTTTTAACAAATGCCTATCCTCGAGGGCTCAAGCGTCTATGAAGTTTCTGCTGCACTTTGCTGGCGTTCCTTGCTCTACACACTGGAATCTCAGAAAAGCAGCATTAGGAAATTGCATGTTTTGGTTGAGAAGTCTTCCAAAGGGCACACTTCTGATGAGATGACTAGTGAAATGTCGTCAACGTTACAAAACAAGTCCAACTCAATGTGACTACCTCCTGTAAGCTAGATACCACGTTCACACTTTAAGTGTGGACACCAAAAAACAAGCAGCACTAATGAAAAGCTGGCACACTTTTCAGCAGAGTGCCAAGTGAACTAAGTGCCAGAATGCTGCACCCAAAGTCCACTCTCAAGCGTAAAGTGACCACAATCTGCAGCCTCAGAAAGAGGACTGAAGCACATAAGTTGGCATCTTGGCCATCTGTGTCAAACTTCAACAACCTTTCATAATGGATAAAGTGGTGAATACTTGAAGTTGAGAGTTCTGAGGCCTCCAGCACAAGCAATGAATTCAGAGCATGGAATGCAGACTATGTCCCGCCGCTTTTCAGTCATTAGCGAGCACTCTTTTACAGGTAGCATGGCCGAGCGGTCTAAGGCGCTGGATTAAGGCTCCAGTCTCTTCGGGGGCGTGGGTTCGAATCCCACTGCTGCCAAGCTCTTTTAACAAAATCCCTATCCTCAAGGGCTCAAGCATCTCTGATGTTGCTGCAGTTCCTTGCCCAACACACTGACATCTCAAAGAACACTTACCTCTCTGCTCTAGCAGCATTAGAATAACTGCATTCATTGCATGTTTTGTTTGAGAAGTCTTCCAAAGGGCACACTTCTGGTGACTAGTGAAATGTCATCAACAGTATATAACAAGTCCAACTGAATGTGACTAACTCCTGTAAGCTAGATTCAACACTCCTACTTTAAGTGTAGACAGCAAAAACAAGCAGCAGTAATGAAAAGCTGGCACATTTTGTAGGAGAGTGCCAAGTGAACTTGCCACAGAATGCTGCACCCAAAGTCCACTCTCAAGCGTAAAACGACCACAACTTGCTGCCTCAGAAAGAGGACAGAAGCACATAAGTTGGCATCTTGGCCATCTGTGTCAAACTTCAACAACCTTTCATAATGGATAAAGTGGTGACCACTTGGAGTGGAGAGATCTGAGGCCTCCAGCACAAGCAATGAATGCAGAACATCGGACAGCAGAAAGCCACAGGGTACACATGCCTGAGACCATAAAGATCAAGCGCACGGATGGCCCGTACGGGGATCGAACCCCCGACCTTGGCGTTATTAGCACCACGCTCTAACCAACTGAGCTAACCGGCCAATATGCGACAGCCCAGCTGGGGCTGTGTCTTTCTTAGCCATCCCAGGCTCTCATTAAAGACAAGCTGCAGGAATTCCAGGTGTGCTATATCTATGCCACGGCCTCATCAATCCATGGAATGTAGAATATGTCCCTCCGCCTTTTAATGGTTAGCGAGCACTCTTTTGTAGGTAGCATGGCCGAGCGGTCTAAGGCGCTGGATTTAGGCTCCAGTCTCTTTGGGGGCGTGGGTTCGAATCCCACTGCTGCCAAGCTCTTTTAACAAATGCCTATCCTCGAGGGCTCAAGCGTCTATGAAGTTTCTGCTGCACTTTGCTGGCGTTCCTTGCTCTACACACTGGAATCTCAGAAAAGCAGCATTAGGAAATTGCATGTTTTGGTTGAGAAGTCTTCCAAAGGGCACACTTCTGATGAGATGACTAGTGAAATGTCGTCAACGTTACAAAACAAGTCCAACTCAATGTGACTACCTCCTGTAAGCTAGATACCACGTTCACACTTTAAGTGTGGACACCAAAAAACAAGCAGCACTAATGAAAAGCTGGCACACTTTTCAGCAGAGTGCCAAGTGAACTAAGTGCCAGAATGCTGCACCCAAAGTCCACTCTCAAGCGTAAAGTGACCACAATCTGCAGCCTCAGAAAGAGGACTGAAGCACATAAGTTGGCATCTTGGCCATCTGTGTCAAACTTCAACAACCTTTCATAATGGATAAAGTGGTGAATACTTGAAGTTGAGAGTTCTGAGGCCTCCAGCACAAGCAATGAATTCAGAGCATGGAATGCAGACTATGTCCCGCCGCTTTTCAGTCATTAGCGAGCACTCTTTTGCAGGTAGCATGGCCGAGCGGTCTAAGGCGCTGGATTAAGGCTCCAGTCTCTTCGGGGGCGTGGGTTCGAATCCCACTGCTGCCAAGCTCTTTTAACAAAATCCCTATCCTCAAGGGCTCAAGCATCTCTGATGTTGCTGCAGTTCCTTGCCCAACACACTGACATCTCAAAGAACACTTACCTCTCTGCTCTAGCAGCATTAGAATAACTGCATTCATTGCATGTTTTGTTTGAGAAGTCTTCCAAAGGGCACACTTCTGGTGACTAGTGAAATGTCATCAACAGTATATAACAAGTCCAACTGAATGTGACTAACTCCTGTAAGCTAGATTCAACACTCCTACTTTAAGTGTAGACAGCAAAAACAAGCAGCAGTAATGAAAAGCTGGCACATTTTGTAGGAGAGTGCCAAGTGAACTTGCCACAGAATGCTGCACCCAAAGTCCACTCTCAAGCGTAAAAGGACCACAACTTGCTGCCTCAGAAAGAGGACAGAAGCACATAAGTTGGCATCTTGGCCATCTGTGTCAAACTTCAACAACCTTTCATAATGGATAAAGTGGTGACCACTTGGAGTGGAGAGATCTGAGGCCTCCAGCACAAGCAATGAATGCAGAACATCGGACAGCAGAAAGCCACAGGGTACACATGCCTGAGACCATAAAGATCAAGCGCACGGATGGCCCGTACGGGGATCGAACCCGCGACCTTGGCGTTATTAGCACCACGCTCTAACCAACTGAGCTAACCGGCCAATATGCGACAGCCCAGCTGGGGCTGTGTCTTTCTTAGCCATCCCAGGCTCTCATTAAAGACAAGCTGCAGGAATTCCAGGTGTGCTATATCTATGCCACGGCCTCATCAATCCATGGAATGTAGAATATGTCCCTCCGCCTTTTAATGGTTAGCGAGCACTCTTTTGTAGGTAGCATGGCCGAGCGGTCTAAGGCGCTGGATTTAGGCTCCAGTCTCTTTGGGGGCGTGGGTTCGAATCCCACTGCTGCCAAGCTCTTTTAACAAATGCCTATCCTCGAGGGCTCAAGCGTCTATGAAGTTTCTGCTGCACTTTGCTGGCGTTCCTTGCTCTACACACTGGAATCTCAGAAAAGCAGCATTAGGAAATTGCATGTTTTGGTTGAGAAGTCTTCCAAAGGGCACACTTCTGATGAGATGACTAGTGAAATGTCGTCAACGTTACAAAACAAGTCCAACTCAATGTGACTACCTCCTGTAAGCTAGATACCACGTTCACACTTTAAGTGTGGACACCAAAAAACAAGCAGCACTAATGAAAAGCTGGCACACTTTTCAGCAGAGTGCCAAGTGAACTAAGTGCCAGAATGCTGCACCCAAAGTCCACTCTCAAGCGTAAAGTGACCACAATCTGCAGCCTCAGAAAGAGGACTGAAGCACATAAGTTGGCATCTTGGCCATCTGTGTCAAACTTCAACAACCTTTCATAATGGATAAAGTGGTGAATACTTGAAGTTGAGAGTTCTGAGGCCTCCAGCACAAGCAATGAATTCAGAGCATGGAATGCAGACTATGTCCCGCCGCTTTTCAGTCATTAGCGAGCACTCTTTCACAGGTAGCATGGCCGAGCGGTCTAAGGCGCTGGATTAAGGCTCCAGTCTCTTCGGGGGCGTGGGTTCGAATCCCACTGCTGCCAAGCTCTTTTAACAAAATCCCTATCCTCAAGGGCTCAAGCATCTCTGATGTTGCTGCAGTTCCTTGCCCAACACACTGGAATCTCAAAGAACACTTACCTCTCTGCTCTAGCAGCATTAGAATAACTGCATTCATTGCATGTTTTGTTTGAGAAGTCTTCCAAAGGGCACACTTCTGGTGACTAGTGAAATGTCATCAACAGTATATAACAAGTCCAACTGAATGTGACTAACTCCTGTAAGCTAGATTCAACACTCCTACTTTAAGTGTAGACAGCAAAAACAAGCAGCAGTAATGAAAAGCTGGCACATTTTGTAGGAGAGTGCCAAGTGAACTTGCCACAGAATGCTGCACCCAAAGTCCACTCTCAAGCGTAAAAGGACCACAACTTGCTTCCTCAGAAAGAGGACAGAAGCACATAAGTTGGCATCTTGGCCATCTGTGTCAAACTTCAACAACCTTTCATAATGGATAAAGTGGTGACCACTTGGAGTGGAGAGATCTGAGGCCTCCAGCACAAGCAATGAATGCAGAACATCGGACAGCAGAAAGCCACAGGGTACACATGCCTGAGACCATAAAGATCAAGCGCACGGATGGCCCGTACGGGGATCGAACCCGCGACCTTGGCGTTATTAGCACCACGCTCTAACCAACTGAGCTAACCGGCCAATATGCGACAGCCCAGCTGGGGCTGTGTCTTTCTTAGCCATCCCAGGCTCTCATTAAAGACAAGCTGCAGGAATTCCAGGTGTGCTATATCTATGCCACGGCCTCATCAATCCATGGAATGTAGAATATGTCCCTCCGCCTTTTAATGGTTAGCGAGCACTCTTTTGTAGGTAGCATGGCCGAGCGGTCTAAGGCGCTGGATTTAGGCTCCAGTCTCTTTGGGGGCGTGGGTTCGAATCCCACTGCTGCCAAGCTCTTTTAACAAATGCCTATCCTCGAGGGCTCAAGCGTCTATGAAGTTTCTGCTGCACTTTGCTGGCGTTCCTTGCTCTACACACTGGAATCTCAGAAAAGCAGCATTAGGAAATTGCATGTTTTGGTTGAGAAGTCTTCCAAAGGGCACACTTCTGATGAGATGACTAGTGAAATGTCGTCAACGTTACAAAACAAGTCCAACTCAATGTGACTACCTCCTGTAAGCTAGATACCACGTTCACACTTTAAGTGTGGACACCAAAAAACAAGCAGCACTAATGAAAAGCTGGCACACTTTTCAGCAGAGTGCCAAGTGAACTAAGTGCCAGAATGCTGCACCCAAAGTCCACTCTCAAGCGTAAAGTGACCACAATCTGCAGCCTCAGAAAGAGGACTGAAGCACATAAGTTGGCATCTTGGCCATCTGTGTCAAACTTCAACAACCTTTCATAATGGATAAAGTGGTGAATACTTGAAGTTGAGAGTTCTGAGGCCTCCAGCACAAGCAATGAATTCAGAGCATGGAATGCAGACTATGTCCCGCCGCTTTTCAGTCATTAGCGAGCACTCTTTTACAGGTAGCATGGCCGAGCGGTCTAAGGCGCTGGATTAAGGCTCCAGTCTCTTCGGGGGCGTGGGTTCGAATCCCACTGCTGCCAAGCTCTTTTAACAAAATCCCTATCCTCAAGGGCTCAAGCATCTCTGATGTTGCTGCAGTTCCTTGCCCAACACACTGACATCTCAAAGAACACTTACCTCTCTGCTCTAGCAGCATTAGAATAACTGCATTCATTGCATGTTTTGTTTGAGAAGTCTTCCAAAGGGCACACTTCTGGTGACTAGTGAAATGTCATCAACAGTATATAACAAGTCCAACTGAATGTGACTAACTCCTGTAAGCTAGATTCAACACTCCTACTTTAAGTGTAGACAGCAAAAACAAGCAGCAGTAATGAAAAGCTGGCACATTTTGTAGGAGAGTGCCAAGTGAACTTGCCACAGAATGCTACACCCAAAGTCCACTCTCAAGCGTAAAAGGACCACAACTTGCTGCCTCAGAAAGAGGACAGAAGCACATAAGTTGGCATCTTGGCCATCTGTGTCAAACTTCAACAACCTTTCATAATGGATAAAGTGGTGACCACTTGGAGTGGAGAGATCTGAGGCCTCCAGCACAAGCAATGAATGCAGAACATCGGACAGCAGAAAGCCACAGGGTACACATGCCTGAGACCATAAAGATCAAGCGCACGGATGGCCCGTACGGGGATCGAACCCGCGACCTTGGCGTTATTAGCACCACGCTCTAACCAACTGAGCTAACCGGCCAATATGCGACAGCCCAGCTGGGGCTGTGTCTTTCTTAGCCATCCCAGGCTCTCATTAAAGACAAGCTGCAGGAATTCCAGGTGTGCTATATCTATGCCACGGCCTCATCAATCCATGGAATGTAGAATATGTCCCTCCGCCTTTTAATGGTTAGCGAGCACTCTTTTGTAGGTAGCATGGCCGAGCGGTCTAAGGTGCTGGATTTAGGCTCCAGTCTCTTTGGGGGCGTGGGTTCGAATCCCACTGCTGCCAAGCTCTTTTAACAAATGCCTATCCTCGAGGGCTCAAGCGTCTATGAAGTTTCTGCTGCACTTTGCTGGCGTTCCTTGCTCTACACACTGGAATCTCAGAAAAGCAGCATTAGGAAATTGCATGTTTTGGTTGAGAAGTCTTCCAAAGGGCACACTTCTGATGAGATGACTAGTGAAATGTCGTCAACGTTACAAAACAAGTCCAACTCAATGTGACTACCTCCTGTAAGCTAGATACCACGTTCACACTTTAAGTGTGGACACCAAAAAACAAGCAGCACTAATGAAAAGCTGGCACACTTTTCAGCAGAGTGCCAAGTGAACTAAGTGCCAGAATGCTGCACCCAAAGTCCACTCTCAAGCGTAAAGTGACCACAATCTGCAGCCTCAGAAAGAGGACTGAAGCACATAAGTTGGCATCTTGGCCATCTGTGTCAAACTTCAACAACCTTTCATAATGGATAAAGTGGTGAATACTTG
This sequence comes from Aquarana catesbeiana, assembly GCF_042186555.1. NCBI lineage: Eukaryota > Metazoa > Chordata > Amphibia > Anura > Ranidae > Aquarana > Aquarana catesbeiana. The sequence goes on from NC_133335.1 coordinate 190,937,362, forward strand.
AAGTTGAGAGTTCTGAGGCCTCCAGCACAAGCAATGAATTCAGAGCATGGAATGCAGACTATGTCCCGCCGCTTTTCAGTCATTAGCGAGCACTCTTTTACAGGTAGCATGGCCGAGCGGTCTAAGGCGCTGGATTAAGGCTCCAGTCTCTTCGGGGGCGTGGGTTCGAATCCCACTGCTGCCAAGCTCTTTTAACAAAATCCCTATCCTCAAGGGCTCAAGCATCTCTGATGTTGCTGCAGTTCCTTGCCCAACACACTGGAATCTCAAAGAACACTTACCTCTCTGCTCTAGCAGCATTAGAATAACTGCATTCATTGCATGTTTTGTTTGAGAAGTCTTCCAAAGGGCACACTTCTGGTGACTAGTGAAATGTCATCAACAGTATATAACAAGTCCAACTGAATGTGACTAACTCCTGTAAGCTAGATTCAACACTCCTACTTTAAGTGTAGACAGCAAAAACAAGCAGCAGTAATGAAAAGCTGGCACATTTTGTAGGAGAGTGCCAAGTGAACTTGCCACAGAATGCTGCACCCAAAGTCCACTCTCAAGCGTAAAAGGACCACAACTTGCTTCTTCAGAAAGAGGACAGAAGCACATAAGTTGGCATCTTGGCCATCTGTGTCAAACTTCAACAACCTTTCATAATGGATAAAGTGGTGACCACTTGGAGTGGAGAGATCTGAGGCCTCCAGCACAAGCAATGAATGCAGAACATCGGACAGCAGAAAGCCACAGGGTACACATGCCTGAGACCATAAAGATCAAGCGCACGGATGGCCCGTACGGGGATCGAACCCGCGACCTTGGCGTTATTAGCACCACGCTCTAACCAACTGAGCTAACCGGCCAATATGCGACAGCCCAGCTGGGGCTGTGTCTTTCTTAGCCATCCCAGGCTCTCATTAAAGACAAGCTGCAGGAATTCCAGGTGTGCTATATCTATGCCACGGCCTCATCAATCCATGGAATGTAGAATATGTCCCTCCGCCTTTTAATGGTTAGCGAGCACTCTTTTGTAGGTAGCATGGCCGAGCGGTCTAAGGCGCTGGATTTAGGCTCCAGTCTCTTTGGGGGCGTGGGTTCGAATCCCACTGCTGCCAAGCTCTTTTAACAAATGCCTATCCTCGAGGGCTCAAGCGTCTATGAAGTTTCTGCTGCACTTTGCTGGCGTTCCTTGCTCTACACACTGGAATCTCAGAAAAGCAGCATTAGGAAATTGCATGTTTTGGTTGAGAAGTCTTCCAAAGGGCACACTTCTGATGAGATGACTAGTGAAATGTCGTCAACGTTACAAAACAAGTCCAACTCAATGTGACTACCTCCTGTAAGCTAGATACCACGTTCACACTTTAAGTGTGGACACCAAAAAACAAGCAGCACTAATGAAAAGCTGGCACACTTTTCAGCAGAGTGCCAAGTGAACTAAGTGCCAGAATGCTGCACCCAAAGTCCACTCTCAAGCGTAAAGTGACCACAATCTGCAGCCTCAGAAAGAGGACTGAAGCACATAAGTTGGCATCTTGGCCATCTGTGTCAAACTTCAACAACCTTTCATAATGGATAAAGTGGTGAATACTTGAAGTTGAGAGTTCTGAGGCCTCCAGCACAAGCAATGAATTCAGAGCATGGAATGCAGACTATGTCCCGCCGCTTTTCAGTCATTAGCGAGCACTCTCTTACAGGTAGCATGGCCGAGCGGTCTAAGGCGCTGGATTAAGGCTCCAGTCTCTTCGGGGGCGTGGGTTCGAATCCCACTGCTGCCAAGCTCTTTTAACAAAATCCCTATCCTCAAGGGCTCAAGCATCTCTGATGTTGCTGCAGTTCCTTGCCCAACACACTGACATCTCAAAGAACACTTACCTCTCTGCTCTAGCAGCATTAGAATAACTGCATTCATTGCATGTTTTGTTTGAGAAGTCTTCCAAAGGGCACACTTCTGGTGACTAGTGAAATGTCATCAACAGTATATAACAAGTCCAACTGAATGTGACTAACTCCTGTAAGCTAGATTCAACACTCCTACTTTAAGTGTAGACAGCAAAAACAAGCAGCAGTAATGAAAAGCTGGCACATTTTGTAGGAGAGTGCCAAGTGAACTTGCCACAGAATGCTGCACCCAAAGTCCACTCTCAAGCGTAAAAGGACCACAACTTGCTGCCTCAGAAAGAGGACAGAAGCACATAAGTTGGCATCTTGGCCATCTGTGTCAAACTTCAACAACCTTTCATAATGGATAAAGTGGTGACCACTTGGAGTGGAGAGATCTGAGGCCTCCAGCACAAGCAATGAATGCAGAACATCGGACAGCAGAAAGCCACAGGGTACACATGCCTGAGACCATAAAGATCAAGCGCACGGATGGCCCGTACGGGGATCGAACCCGCGACCTTGGCGTTATTAGCACCACGCTCTAACCAACTGAGCTAACCGGCCAATATGCGACAGCCCAGCTGGGGCTGTGTCTTTCTTAGCCATCCCAGGCTCTCATTAAAGACAAGCTGCAGGAATTCCAGGTGTGCTATATCTATGCCACGGCCTCATCAATCCATGGAATGTAGAATATGTCCCTCCGCCTTTTAATGGTTAGCGAGCACTCTTTTGTAGGTAGCATGGCCGAGCGGTCTAAGGTGCTGGATTTAGGCTCCAGTCTCTTTGGGGGCGTGGGTTCGAATCCCACTGCTGCCAAGCTCTTTTAACAAATGCCTATCCTCGAGGGCTCAAGCGTCTATGAAGTTTCTGCTGCACTTTGCTGGCGTTCCTTGCTCTACACACTGGAATCTCAGAAAAGCAGCATTAGGAAATTGCATGTTTTGGTTGAGAAGTCTTCCAAAGGGCACACTTCTGATGAGATGACTAGTGAAATGTCGTCAACGTTACAAAACAAGTCCAACTCAATGTGACTACCTCCTGTAAGCTAGATACCACGTTCACACTTTAAGTGTGGACACCAAAAAACAAGCAGCACTAATGAAAAGCTGGCACACTTTTCAGCAGAGTGCCAAGTGAACTAAGTGCCAGAATGCTGCACCCAAAGTCCACTCTCAAGCGTAAAGTGACCACAATCTGCAGCCTCAGAAAGAGGACTGAAGCACATAAGTTGGCATCTTGGCCATCTGTGTCAAACTTCAACAACCTTTCATAATGGATAAAGTGGTGAATACTTGAAGTTGAGAGTTCTGAGGCCTCCAGCACAAGCAATGAATTCAGAGCATGGAATGCAGACTATGTCCCGCCGCTTTTCAGTCATTAGCGAGCACTCTTTTACAGGTAGCATGGCCGAGCGGTCTAAGGCGCTGGATTAAGGCTCCAGTCTCTTCGGGGGCGTGGGTTCGAATCCCACTGCTGCCAAGCTCTTTTAACAAAATCCCTATCCTCAAGGGCTCAAGCATCTCTGATGTTGCTGCAGTTCCTTGCCCAACACACTGGAATCTCAAAGAACACTTACCTCTCTGCTCTAGCAGCATTAGAATAACTGCATTCATTGCATGTTTTGTTTGAGAAGTCTTCCAAAGGGCACACTTCTGGTGACTAGTGAAATGTCATCAACAGTATATAACAAGTCCAACTGAATGTGACTAACTCCTGTAAGCTAGATTCAACACTCCTACTTTAAGTGTAGACAGCAAAAACAAGCAGCAGTAATGAAAAGCTGGCACATTTTGTAGGAGAGTGCCAAGTGAACTTGCCACAGAATGCTGCACCCAAAGTCCACTCTCAAGCGTAAAAGGACCACAACTTGCTTCTTCAGAAAGAGGACAGAAGCACATAAGTTGGCATCTTGGCCATCTGTGTCAAACTTCAACAACCTTTCATAATGGATAAAGTGGTGACCACTTGGAGTGGAGAGATCTGAGGCCTCCAGCACAAGCAATGAATGCAGAACATCGGACAGCAGAAAGCCACAGGGTACACATGCCTGAGACCATAAAGATCAAGCGCACGGATGGCCCGTACGGGGATCGAACCCGCGACCTTGGCGTTATTAGCACCACGCTCTAACCAACTGAGCTAACCGGCCAATATGCGACAGCCCAGCTGGGGCTGTGTCTTTCTTAGCCATCCCAGGCTCTCATTAAAGACAAGCTGCAGGAATTCCAGGTGTGCTATATCTATGCCACGGCCTCATCAATCCATGGAATGTAGAATATGTCCCTCCGCCTTTTAATGGTTAGCGAGCACTCTTTTGTAGGTAGCATGGCCGAGCGGTCTAAGGCGCTGGATTTAGGCTCCAGTCTCTTTGGGGGCGTGGGTTCGAATCCCACTGCTGCCAAGCTCTTTTAACAAATGCCTATCCTCGAGGGCTCAAGCGTCTATGAAGTTTCTGCTGCACTTTGCTGGCGTTCCTTGCTCTACACACTGGAATCTCAGAAAAGCAGCATTAGGAAATTGCATGTTTTGGTTGAGAAGTCTTCCAAAGGGCACACTTCTGATGAGATGACTAGTGAAATGTCGTCAACGTTACAAAACAAGTCCAACTCAATGTGACTACCTCCTGTAAGCTAGATACCACGTTCACACTTTAAGTGTGGACACCAAAAAACAAGCAGCACTAATGAAAAGCTGGCACACTTTTCAGCAGAGTGCCAAGTGAACTAAGTGCCAGAATGCTGCACCCAAAGTCCACTCTCAAGCGTAAAGTGACCACAATCTGCAGCCTCAGAAAGAGGACTGAAGCACATAAGTTGGCATCTTGGCCATCTGTGTCAAACTTCAACAACCTTTCATAATGGATAAAGTGGTGAATACTTGAAGTTGAGAGTTCTGAGGCCTCCAGCACAAGCAATGAATTCAGAGCATGGAATGCAGACTATGTCCCGCCACTTTTCAGTCATTAGCGAGCACTCTTTTACAGGTAGCATGGCCGAGCGGTCTAAGGCGCTGGATTAAGGCTCCAGTCTCTTCGGGGGCGTGGGTTCGAATCCCACTGCTGCCAAGCTCTTTTAACAAAATCCCTATCCTCAAGGGCTCAAGCATCTCTGATGTTGCTGCAGTTCCTTGCCCAACACACTGACATCTCAAAGAACACTTACCTCTCTGCTCTAGCAGCATTAGAATAACTGCATTCATTGCATGTTTTGTTTGAGAAGTCTTCCAAAGGGCACACTTCTGGTGACTAGTGAAATGTCATCAACAGTATATAACAAGTCCAACTGAATGTGACTAACTCCTGTAAGCTAGATTCAACACTCCTACTTTAAGTGTAGACAGCAAAAACAAGCAGCAGTAATGAAAAGCTGGCACATTTTGTAGGAGAGTGCCAAGTGAACTTGCCACAGAATGCTGCACCCAAAGTCCACTCTCAAGCGTAAAACGACCACAACTTGCTGCCTCAGAAAGAGGACAGAAGCACATAAGTTGGCATCTTGGCCATCTGTGTCAAACTTCAACAACCTTTCATAATGGATAAAGTGGTGACCACTTGGAGTGGAGAGATCTGAGGCCTCCAGCACAAGCAATGAATGCAGAACATCGGACAGCAGAAAGCCACAGGGTACACATGCCTGAGACCATAAAGATCAAGCGCACGGATGGCCCGTACGGGGATCGAACCCGCGACCTTGGCGTTATTAGCACCACGCTCTAACCAACTGAGCTAACCGGCCAATATGCGACAGCCCAGCTGGGGCTGTGTCTTTCTTAGCCATCCCAGGCTCTCATTAAAGACAAGCTGCAGGAATTCCAGGTGTGCTATATCTATGCCACGGCCTCATCAATCCATGGAATGTAGAATATGTCCCTCCGCCTTTTAATGGTTAGCGAGCACTCTTTTGTAGGTAGCATGGCCGAGCGGTCTAAGGCGCTGGATTTAGGCTCCAGTCTCTTTGGGGGCGTGGGTTCGAATCCCACTGCTGCCAAGCTCTTTTAACAAATGCCTATCCTCGAGGGCTCAAGCGTCTATGAAGTTTCTGCTGCACTTTGCTGGCGTTCCTTGCTCTACACACTGGAATCTCAGAAAAGCAGCATTAGGAAATTGCATGTTTTGGTTGAGAAGTCTTCCAAAGGGCACACTTCTGATGAGATGACTAGTGAAATGTCGTCAACGTTACAAAACAAGTCCAACTCAATGTGACTACCTCCTGTAAGCTAGATACCACGTTCACACTTTAAGTGTGGACACCAAAAAACAAGCAGCACTAATGAAAAGCTGGCACACTTTTCAGCAGAGTGCCAAGTGAACTAAGTGCCAGAATGCTGCACCCAAAGTCCACTCTCAAGCGTAAAGTGACCACAATCTGCAGCCTCAGAAAGAGGACTGAAGCACATAAGTTGGCATCTTGGCCATCTGTGTCAAACTTCAACAACCTTTCATAATGGATAAAGTGGTGAATACTTGAAGTTGAGAGTTCTGAGGCCTCCAGCACAAGCAATGAATTCAGAGCATGGAATGCAGACTATGTCCCGCCGCTTTTCAGTCATTAGCGAGCACTCTCTTACAGGTAGCATGGCCGAGCGGTCTAAGGCGCTGGATTAAGGCTCCAGTCTCTTCGGGGGCGTGGGTTCGAATCCCACTGCTGCCAAGCTCTTTTAACAAAATCCCTATCCTCAAGGGCTCAAGCATCTCTGATGTTGCTGCAGTTCCTTGCCCAACACACTGACATCTCAAAGAACACTTACCTCTCTGCTCTAGCAGCATTAGAATAACTGCATTCATTGCATGTTTTGTTTGAGAAGTCTTCCAAAGGGCACACTTCTGGTGACTAGTGAAATGTCATCAACAGTATATAACAAGTCCAACTGAATGTGACTAACTCCTGTAAGCTAGATTCAACACTCCTACTTTAAGTGTAGACAGCAAAAACAAGCAGCAGTAATGAAAAGCTGGCACATTTTGTAGGAGAGTGCCAAGTGAACTTGCCACAGAATGCTGCACCCAAAGTCCACTCTCAAGCGTAAAAGGACCACAACTTGCTGCCTCAGAAAGAGGACAGAAGCACATAAGTTGGCATCTTGGCCATCTGTGTCAAACTTCAACAACCTTTCATAATGGATAAAGTGGTGACCACTTGGAGTGGAGAGATCTGAGGCCTCCAGCACAAGCAATGAATGCAGAACATCGGACAGCAGAAAGCCACAGGGTACACATGCCTGAGACCATAAAGATCAAGCGCACGGATGGCCCGTACGGGGATCGAACCCGCGACCTTGGCGTTATTAGCACCACGCTCTAACCAACTGAGCTAACCGGCCAATATGCGACAGCCCAGCTGGGGCTGTGTCTTTCTTAGCCATCCCAGGCTCTCATTAAAGACAAGCTGCAGGAATTCCAGGTGTGCTATATCTATGCCACGGCCTCATCAATCCATGGAATGTAGAATATGTCCCTCCGCCTTTTAATGGTTAGCGAGCACTCTTTTGTAGGTAGCATGGCCGAGCGGTCTAAGGCGCTGGATTTAGGCTCCAGTCTCTTTGGGGGCGTGGGTTCGAATCCCACTGCTGCCAAGCTCTTTTAACAAATGCCTATCCTCGAGGGCTCAAGCGTCTATGAAGTTTCTGCTGCACTTTGCTGGCGTTCCTTGCTCTACACACTGGAATCTCAGAAAAGCAGCATTAGGAAATTGCATGTTTTGGTTGAGAAGTCTTCCAAAGGGCACACTTCTGATGAGATGACTAGTGAAATGTCGTCAACGTTACAAAACAAGTCCAACTCAATGTGACTACCTCCTGTAAGCTAGATACCACGTTCACACTTTAAGTGTGGACACCAAAAAACAAGCAGCACTAATGAAAAGCTGGCACACTTTTCAGCAGAGTGCCAAGTGAACTAAGTGCCAGAATGCTGCACCCAAAGTCCACTCTCAAGCGTAAAGTGACCACAATCTGCAGCCTCAGAAAGAGGACTGAAGCACATAAGTTGGCATCTTGGCCATCTGTGTCAAACTTCAACAACCTTTCATAATGGATAAAGTGGTGAATACTTGAAGTTGAGAGTTCTGAGGCCTCCAGCACAAGCAATGAATTCAGAGCATGGAATGCAGACTATGTCCCGCCACTTTTCAGTCATTAGCGAGCACTCTTTTACAGGTAGCATGGCCGAGCGGTCTAAGGCGCTGGATTAAGGCTCCAGTCTCTTCGGGGGCGTGGGTTCGAATCCCACTGCTGCCAAGCTCTTTTAACAAAATCCCTATCCTCAAGGGCTCAAGCATCTCTGATGTTGCTGCAGTTCCTTGCCCAACACACTGACATCTCAAAGAACACTTACCTCTCTGCTCTAGCAGCATTAGAATAACTGCATTCATTGCATGTTTTGTTTGAGAAGTCTTCCAAAGGGCACACTTCTGGTGACTAGTGAAATGTCATCAACAGTATATAACAAGTCCAACTGAATGTGACTAACTCCTGTAAGCTAGATTCAACACTCCTACTTTAAGTGTAGACAGCAAAAACAAGCAGCAGTAATGAAAAGCTGGCACATTTTGTAGGAGAGTGCCAAGTGAACTTGCCACAGAATGCTGCACCCAAAGTCCACTCTCAAGCGTAAAACGACCACAACTTGCTGCCTCAGAAAGAGGACAGAAGCACATAAGTTGGCATCTTGGCCATCTGTGTCAAACTTCAACAACCTTTCATAATGGATAAAGTGGTGACCACTTGGAGTGGAGAGATCTGAGGCCTCCAGCACAAGCAATGAATGCAGAACATCGGACAGCAGAAAGCCACAGGGTACACATGCCTGAGACCATAAAGATCAAGCGCACGGATGGCCCGTACGGGGATCGAACCCCCGACCTTGGCGTTATTAGCACCACGCTCTAACCAACTGAGCTAACCGGCCAATATGCGACAGCCCAGCTGGGGCTGTGTCTTTCTTAGCCATCCCAGGCTCTCATTAAAGACAAGCTGCAGGAATTCCAGGTGTGCTATATCTATGCCACGGCCTCATCAATCCATGGAATGTAGAATATGTCCCTCCGCCTTTTAATGGTTAGCGAGCACTCTTTTGTAGGTAGCATGGCCGAGCGGTCTAAGGCGCTGGATTTAGGCTCCAGTCTCTTTGGGGGCGTGGGTTCGAATCCCACTGCTGCCAAGCTCTTTTAACAAATGCCTATCCTCGAGGGCTCAAGCGTCTATGAAGTTTCTGCTGCACTTTGCTGGCGTTCCTTGCTCTACACACTGGAATCTCAGAAAAGCAGCATTAGGAAATTGCATGTTTTGGTTGAGAAGTCTTCCAAAGGGCACACTTCTGATGAGATGACTAGTGAAATGTCGTCAACGTTACAAAACAAGTCCAACTCAATGTGACTACCTCCTGTAAGCTAGATACCACGTTCACACTTTAAGTGTGGACACCAAAAAACAAGCAGCACTAATGAAAAGCTGGCACACTTTTCAGCAGAGTGCCAAGTGAACTAAGTGCCAGAATGCTGCACCCAAAGTCCACTCTCAAGCGTAAAGTGACCACAATCTGCAGCCTCAGAAAGAGGACTGAAGCACATAAGTTGGCATCTTGGCCATCTGTGTCAAACTTCAACAACCTTTCATAATGGATAAAGTGGTGAATACTTGAAGTTGAGAGTTCTGAGGCCTCCAGCACAAGCAATGAATTCAGAGCATGGAATGCAGACTATGTCCCGCCGCTTTTCAGTCATTAGCGAGCACTCTTTTACAGGTAGCATGGCCGAGCGGTCTAAGGCGCTGGATTAAGGCTCCAGTCTCTTCGGGGGCGTGGGTTCGAATCCCACTGCTGCCAAGCTCTTTTAACAAAATCCCTATCCTCAAGGGCTCAAGCATCTCTGATGTTGCTGCAGTTCCTTGCCCAACACACTGACATCTCAAAGAACACTTACCTCTCTGCTCTAGCAGCATTAGAATAACTGCATTCATTGCATGTTTTGTTTGAGAAGTCTTCCAAAGGGCACACTTCTGGTGACTAGTGAAATGTCATCAACAGTATATAACAAGTCCAACTGAATGTGACTAACTCCTGTAAGCTAGATTCAACACTCCTACTTTAAGTGTAGACAGCAAAAACAAGCAGCAGTAATGAAAAGCTGGCACATTTTGTAGGAGAGTGCCAAGTGAACTTGCCACAGAATGCTGCACCCAAAGTCCACTCTCAAGCGTAAAAGGACCACAACTTGCTGCCTCAGAAAGAGGACAGAAGCACATAAGTTGGCATCTTGGCCATCTGTGTCAAACTTCAACAACCTTTCATAATGGATAAAGTGGTGACCACTTGGAGTGGAGAGATCTGAGGCCTCCAGCACAAGCAATGAATGCAGAACATCGGACAGCAGAAAGCCACAGGGTACACATGCCTGAGACCATAAAGATCAAGCGCACGGATGGCCCGTACGGGGATCGAACCCGCGACCTTGGCGTTATTAGCACCACGCTCTAACCAACTGAGCTAACCGGCCAATATGCGACAGCCCAGCTGGGGCTGTGTCTTTCTTAGCCATCCCAGGCTCTCATTAAAGACAAGCTGCAGGAATTCCAGGTGTGCTATATCTATGCCACGGCCTCATCAATCCATGGAATGTAGAATATGTCCCTCCGCCTTTTAATGGTTAGCGAGCACTCTTTTGTAGGTAGCATGGCCGAGCGGTCTAAGGTGCTGGATTTAGGCTCCAGTCTCTTTGGGGGCGTGGGTTCGAATCCCACTGCTGCCAAGCTCTTTTAACAAATGCCTATCCTCGAGGGCTCAAGCGTCTATGAAGTTTCTGCTGCACTTTGCTGGCGTTCCTTGCTCTACACACTGGAATCTCAGAAAAGCAGCATTAGGAAATTGCATGTTTTGGTTGAGAAGTCTTCCAAAGGGCACACTTCTGATGAGATGACTAGTGAAATGTCGTCAACGTTACAAAACAAGTCCAACTCAATGTGACTACCTCCTGTAAGCTAGATACCACGTTCACACTTTAAGTGTGGACACCAAAAAACAAGCAGCACTAATGAAAAGCTGGCACACTTTTCAGCAGAGTGCCAAGTGAACTAAGTGCCAGAATGCTGCACCCAAAGTCCACTCTCAAGCGTAAAGTGACCACAATCTGCAGCCTCAGAAAGAGGACTGAAGCACATAAGTTGGCATCTTGGCCATCTGTGTCAAACTTCAACAACCTTTCATAATGGATAAAGTGGTGAATACTTGAAGTTGAGAGTTCTGAGGCCTCCAGCACAAGCAATGAATTCAGAGCATGGAATGCAGACTATGTCCCGCCGCTTTTCAGTCATTAGCGAGCACTCTTTCACAGGTAGCATGGCCGAGCGGTCTAAGGCGCTGGATTAAGGCTCCAGTCTCTTCGGGGGCGTGGGTTCGAATCCCACTGCTGCCAAGCTCTTTTAACAAAATCCCTATCCTCAAGGGCTCAAGCATCTCTGATGTTGCTGCAGTTCCTTGCCCAACACACTGGAATCTCAAAGAACACTTACCTCTCTGCTCTAGCAGCATTAGAATAACTGCATTCATTGCATGTTTTGTTTGAGAAGTCTTCCAAAGGGCACACTTCTGGTGACTAGTGAAATGTCATCAACAGTATATAACAAGTCCAACTGAATGTGACTAACTCCTGTAAGCTAGATTCAACACTCCTACTTTAAGTGTAGACAGCAAAAACAAGCAGCAGTAATGAAAAGCTGGCACATTTTGTAGGAGAGTGCCAAGTGAACTTGCCACAGAATGCTGCACCCAAAGTCCACTCTCAAGCGTAAAAGGACCACAACTTGCTTCTTCAGAAAGAGGACAGAAGCACATAAGTTGGCATCTTGGCCATCTGTGTCAAACTTCAACAACCTTTCATAATGGATAAAGTGGTGACCACTTGGAGTGGAGAGATCTGAGGCCTCCAGCACAAGCAATGAATGCAGAACATCGGACAGCAGAAAGCCACAGGGTACACATGCCTGAGACCATAAAGATCAAGCGCACGGATGGCCCGTACGGGGATCGAACCCGCGACCTTGGCGTTATTAGCACCACGCTCTAACCAACTGAGCTAACCGGCCAATATGCGACAGCCCAGCTGGGGCTGTGTCTTTCTTAGCCATCCCAGGCTCTCATTAAAGACAAGCTGCAGGAATTCCAGGTGTGCTATATCTATGCCACGGCCTCATCAATCCATGGAATGTAGAATATGTCCCTCCGCCTTTTAATGGTTAGCGAGCACTCTTTTGTAGGTAGCATGGCCGAGCGGTCTAAGGCGCTGGATTTAGGCTCCAGTCTCTTTGGGGGCGTGGGTTCGAATCCCACTGCTGCCAAGCTCTTTTAACAAATGCCTATCCTCGAGGGCTCAAGCGTCTATGAAGTTTCTGCTGCACTTTGCTGGCGTTCCTTGCTCTACACACTGGAATCTCAGAAAAGCAGCATTAGGAAATTGCATGTTTTGGTTGAGAAGTCTTCCAAAGGGCACACTTCTGATGAGATGACTAGTGAAATGTCGTCAACGTTACAAAACAAGTCCAACTCAATGTGACTACCTCCTGTAAGCTAGATACCACGTTCACACTTTAAGTGTGGACACCAAAAAACAAGCAGCACTAATGAAAAGCTGGCACACTTTTCAGCAGAGTGCCAAGTGAACTAAGTGCCAGAATGCTGCACCCAAAGTCCACTCTCAAGCGTAAAGTGACCACAATCTGCAGCCTCAGAAAGAGGACTGAAGCACATAAGTTGGCATCTTGGCCATCTGTGTCAAACTTCAACAACCTTTCATAATGGATAAAGTGGTGAATACTTGAAGTTGAGAGTTCTGAGGCCTCCAGCACAAGCAATGAATTCAGAGCATGGAATGCAGACTATGTCCCGCCGCTTTTCAGTCATTAGCGAGCACTCTCTTACAGGTAGCATGGCCGAGCGGTCTAAGGCGCTGGATTAAGGCTCCAGTCTCTTCGGGGGCGTGGGTTCGAATCCCACTGCTGCCAAGCTCTTTTAACAAAATCCCTATCCTCAAGGGCTCAAGCATCTCTGATGTTGCTGCAGTTCCTTGCCCAACACACTGACATCTCAAAGAACACTTACCTCTCTGCTCTAGCAGCATTAGAATAACTGCATTCATTGCATGTTTTGTTTGAGAAGTCTTCCAAAGGGCACACTTCTGGTGACTAGTGAAATGTCATCAACAGTATATAACAAGTCCAACTGAATGTGACTAACTCCTGTAAGCTAGATTCAACACTCCTACTTTAAGTGTAGACAGCAAAAACAAGCAGCAGTAATGAAAAGCTGGCACATTTTGTAGGAGAGTGCCAAGTGAACTTGCCACAGAATGCTGCACCCAAAGTCCACTCTCAAGCGTAAAAGGACCACAACTTGCTGCCTCAGAAAGAGGACAGAAGCACATAAGTTGGCATCTTGGCCATCTGTGTCAAACTTCAACAACCTTTCATAATGGATAAAGTGGTGACCACTTGGAGTGGAGAGATCTGAGGCCTCCAGCACAAGCAATGAATGCAGAACATCGGACAGCAGAAAGCCACAGGGTACACATGCCTGAGACCATAAAGATCAAGCGCACGGATGGCCCGTACGGGGATCGAACCCGCGACCTTGGCGTTATTAGCACCACGCTCTAACCAACTGAGCTAACCGGCCAATATGCGACAGCCCAGCTGGGGCTGTGTCTTTCTTAGCCATCCCAGGCTCTCATTAAAGACAAGCTGCAGGAATTCCAGGTGTGCTATATCTATGCCACGGCCTCATCAATCCATGGAATGTAGAATATGTCCCTCCGCCTTTTAATGGTTAGCGAGCACTCTTTTGTAGGTAGCATGGCCGAGCGGTCTAAGGCGCTGGATTTAGGCTCCAGTCTCTTTGGGGGCGTGGGTTCGAATCCCACTGCTGCCAAGCTCTTTTAACAAATGCCTATCCTCGAGGGCTCAAGCGTCTATGAAGTTTCTGCTGCACTTTGCTGGCGTTCCTTGCTCTACACACTGGAATCTCAGAAAAGCAGCATTAGGAAATTGCATGTTTTGGTTGAGAAGTCTTCCAAAGGGCACACTTCTGATGAGATGACTAGTGAAATGTCGTCAACGTTACAAAACAAGTCCAACTCAATGTGACTACCTCCTGTAAGCTAGATACCACGTTCACACTTTAAGTGTGGACACCAAAAAACAAGCAGCACTAATGAAAAGCTGGCACACTTTTCAGCAGAGTGCCAAGTGAACTAAGTGCCAGAATGCTGCACCCAAAGTCCACTCTCAAGCGTAAAGTGACCACAATCTGCAGCCTCAGAAAGAGGACTGAAGCACATAAGTTGGCATCTTGGCCATCTGTGTCAAACTTCAACAACCTTTCATAATGGATAAAGTGGTGAATACTTGAAGTTGAGAGTTCTGAGGCCTCCAGCACAAGCAATGAATTCAGAGCATGGAATGCAGACTATGTCCCGCCACTTTTCAGTCATTAGCGAGCACTCTTTTACAGGTAGCATGGCCGAGCGGTCTAAGGCGCTGGATTAAGGCTCCAGTCTCTTCGGGGGCGTGGGTTCGAATCCCACTGCTGCCAAGCTCTTTTAACAAAATCCCTATCCTCAAGGGCTCAAGCATCTCTGATGTTGCTGCAGTTCCTTGCCCAACACACTGACATCTCAAAGAACACTTACCTCTCTGCTCTAGCAGCATTAGAATAACTGCATTCATTGCATGTTTTGTTTGAGAAGTCTTCCAAAGGGCACACTTCTGGTGACTAGTGAAATGTCATCAACAGTATATAACAAGTCCAACTGAATGTGACTAACTCCTGTAAGCTAGATTCAACACTCCTACTTTAAGTGTAGACAGCAAAAACAAGCAGCAGTAATGAAAAGCTGGCACATTTTGTAGGAGAGTGCCAAGTGAACTTGCCACAGAATGCTGCACCCAAAGTCCACTCTCAAGCGTAAAACGACCACAACTTGCTGCCTCAGAAAGAGGACAGAAGCACATAAGTTGGCATCTTGGCCATCTGTGTCAAACTTCAACAACCTTTCATAATGGATAAAGTGGTGACCACTTGGAGTGGAGAGATCTGAGGCCTCCAGCACAAGCAATGAATGCAGAACATCGGACAGCAGAAAGCCACAGGGTACACATGCCTGAGACCATAAAGATCAAGCGCACGGATGGCCCGTACGGGGATCGAACCCCCGACCTTGGCGTTATTAGCACCACGCTCTAACCAACTGAGCTAACCGGCCAATATGCGACAGCCCAGCTGGGGCTGTGTCTTTCTTAGCCATCCCAGGCTCTCATTAAAGACAAGCTGCAGGAATTCCAGGTGTGCTATATCTATGCCACGGCCTCATCAATCCATGGAATGTAGAATATGTCCCTCCGCCTTTTAATGGTTAGCGAGCACTCTTTTGTAGGTAGCATGGCCGAGCGGTCTAAGGCGCTGGATTTAGGCTCCAGTCTCTTTGGGGGCGTGGGTTCGAATCCCACTGCTGCCAAGCTCTTTTAACAAATGCCTATCCTCGAGGGCTCAAGCGTCTATGAAGTTTCTGCTGCACTTTGCTGGCGTTCCTTGCTCTACACACTGGAATCTCAGAAAAGCAGCATTAGGAAATTGCATGTTTTGGTTGAGAAGTCTTCCAAAGGGCACACTTCTGATGAGATGACTAGTGAAATGTCGTCAACGTTACAAAACAAGTCCAACTCAATGTGACTACCTCCTGTAAGCTAGATACCACGTTCACACTTTAAGTGTGGACACCAAAAAACAAGCAGCACTAATGAAAAGCTGGCACACTTTTCAGCAGAGTGCCAAGTGAACTAAGTGCCAGAATGCTGCACCCAAAGTCCACTCTCAAGCGTAAAGTGACCACAATCTGCAGCCTCAGAAAGAGGACTGAAGCACATAAGTTGGCATCTTGGCCATCTGTGTCAAACTTCAACAACCTTTCATAATGGATAAAGTGGTGAATACTTGAAGTTGAGAGTTCTGAGGCCTCCAGCACAAGCAATGAATTCAGAGCATGGAATGCAGACTATGTCCCGCCGCTTTTCAGTCATTAGCGAGCACTCTTTTACAGGTAGCATGGCCGAGCGGTCTAAGGCGCTGGATTAAGGCTCCAGTCTCTTCGGGGGCGTGGGTTCGAATCCCACTGCTGCCAAGCTCTTTTAACAAAATCCCTATCCTCAAGGGCTCAAGCATCTCTGATGTTGCTGCAGTTCCTTGCCCAACACACTGACATCTCAAAGAACACTTACCTCTCTGCTCTAGCAGCATTAGAATAACTGCATTCATTGCATGTTTTGTTTGAGAAGTCTTCCAAAGGGCACACTTCTGGTGACTAGTGAAATGTCATCAACAGTATATAACAAGTCCAACTGAATGTGACTAACTCCTGTAAGCTAGATTCAACACTCCTACTTTAAGTGTAGACAGCAAAAACAAGCAGCAGTAATGAAAAGCTGGCACATTTTGTAGGAGAGTGCCAAGTGAACTTGCCACAGAATGCTGCACCCAAAGTCCACTCTCAAGCGTAAAAGGACCACAACTTGCTGCCTCAGAAAGAGGACAGAAGCACATAAGTTGGCATCTTGGCCATCTGTGTCAAACTTCAACAACCTTTCATAATGGATAAAGTGGTGACCACTTGGAGTGGAGAGATCTGAGGCCTCCAGCACAAGCAATGAATGCAGAACATCGGACAGCAGAAAGCCACAGGGTACACATGCCTGAGACCATAAAGATCAAGCGCACGGATGGCCCGTACGGGGATCGAACCCGCGACCTTGGCGTTATTAGCACCACGCTCTAACCAACTGAGCTAACCGGCCAATATGCGACAGCCCAGCTGGGGCTGTGTCTTTCTTAGCCATCCCAGGCTCTCATTAAAGACAAGCTGCAGGAATTCCAGGTGTGCTATATCTATGCCACGGCCTCATCAATCCATGGAATGTAGAATATGTCCCTCCGCCTTTTAATGGTTAGCGAGCACTCTTTTGTAGGTAGCATGGCCGAGCGGTCTAAGGTGCTGGATTTAGGCTCCAGTCTCTTTGGGGGCGTGGGTTCGAATCCCACTGCTGCCAAGCTCTTTTAACAAATGCCTATCCTCGAGGGCTCAAGCGTCTATGAAGTTTCTGCTGCACTTTGCTGGCGTTCCTTGCTCTACACACTGGAATCTCAGAAAAGCAGCATTAGGAAATTGCATGTTTTGGTTGAGAAGTCTTCCAAAGGGCACACTTCTGATGAGATGACTAGTGAAATGTCGTCAACGTTACAAAACAAGTCCAACTCAATGTGACTACCTCCTGTAAGCTAGATACCACGTTCACACTTTAAGTGTGGACACCAAAAAACAAGCAGCACTAATGAAAAGCTGGCACACTTTTCAGCAGAGTGCCAAGTGAACTAAGTGCCAGAATGCTGCACCCAAAGTCCACTCTCAAGCGTAAAGTGACCACAATCTGCAGCCTCAGAAAGAGGACTGAAGCACATAAGTTGGCATCTTGGCCATCTGTGTCAAACTTCAACAACCTTTCATAATGGATAAAGTGGTGAATACTTGAAGTTGAGAGTTCTGAGGCCTCCAGCACAAGCAATGAATTCAGAGCATGGAATGCAGACTATGTCCCGCCGCTTTTCAGTCATTAGCGAGCACTCTTTCACAGGTAGCATGGCCGAGCGGTCTAAGGCGCTGGATTAAGGCTCCAGTCTCTTCGGGGGCGTGGGTTCGAATCCCACTGCTGCCAAGCTCTTTTAACAAAATCCCTATCCTCAAGGGCTCAAGCATCTCTGATGTTGCTGCAGTTCCTTGCCCAACACACTGACATCTCAAAGAACACTTACCTCTCTGCTCTAGCAGCATTAGAATAACTGCATTCATTGCATGTTTTGTTTGAGAAGTCTTCCAAAGGGCACACTTCTGGTGACTAGTGAAATGTCATCAACAGTATATAACAAGTCCAACTGAATGTGACTAACTCCTGTAAGCTAGATTCAACACTCCTACTTTAAGTGTAGACAGCAAAAACAAGCAGCAGTAATGAAAAGCTGGCACATTTTGTAGGAGAGTGCCAAGTGAACTTGCCACAGAATGCTGCACCCAAAGTCCACTCTCAAGCGTAAAAGGACCACAACTTGCTGCCTCAGAAAGAGGACAGAAGCACATAAGTTGGCATCTTGGCCATCTGTGTCAAACTTCAACAACCTTTCATAATGGATAAAGTGGTGACCACTTGGAGTGGAGAGATCTGAGGCCTCCAGCACAAGCAATGAATGCAGAACATCGGACAGCAGAAAGCCACAGGGTACACATGCCTGAGACCATAAAGATCAAGCGCACGGATGGCCCGTACGGGGATCGAACCCGCGACCTTGGCGTTATTAGCACCACGCTCTAACCAACTGAGCTAACCGGCCAATATGCGACAGCCCAGCTGGGGCTGTGTCTTTCTTAGCCATCCCAGGCTCTCATTAAAGACAAGCTGCAGGAATTCCAGGTGTGCTATATCTATGCCACGGCCTCATCAATCCATGGAATGTAGAATATGTCCCTCCGCCTTTTAATGGTTAGCGAGCACTCTTTTGTAGGTAGCATGGCCGAGCGGTCTAAGGCGCTGGATTTAGGCTCCAGTCTCTTTGGGGGCGTGGGTTCGAATCCCACTGCTGCCAAGCTCTTTTAACAAATGCCTATCCTCGAGGGCTCAAGCGTCTATGAAGTTTCTGCTGCACTTTGCTGGCGTTCCTTGCTCTACACACTGGAATCTCAGAAAAGCAGCATTAGGAAATTGCATGTTTTGGTTGAGAAGTCTTCCAAAGGGCACACTTCTGATGAGATGACTAGTGAAATGTCGTCAACGTTACAAAACAAGTCCAACTCAATGTGACTACCTCCTGTAAGCTAGATACCACGTTCACACTTTAAGTGTGGACACCAAAAAACAAGCAGCACTAATGAAAAGCTGGCACACTTTTCAGCAGAGTGCCAAGTGAACTAAGTGCCAGAATGCTGCACCCAAAGTCCACTCTCAAGCGTAAAGTGACCACAATCTGCAGCCTCAGAAAGAGGACTGAAGCACATAAGTTGGCATCTTGGCCATCTGTGTCAAACTTCAACAACCTTTCATAATGGATAAAGTGGTGAATACTTGAAGTTGAGAGTTCTGAGGCCTCCAGCACAAGCAATGAATTCAGAGCATGGAATGCAGACTATGTCCCGCCGCTTTTCAGTCATTAGCGAGCACTCTTTTACAGGTAGCATGGCCGAGCGGTCTAAGGCGCTGGATTAAGGCTCCAGTCTCTTCGGGGGCGTGGGTTCGAATCCCACTGCTGCCAAGCTCTTTTAACAAAATCCCTATCCTCAAGGGCTCAAGCATCTCTGATGTTGCTGCAGTTCCTTGCCCAACACACTGACATCTCAAAGAACACTTACCTCTCTGCTCTAGCAGCATTAGAATAACTGCATTCATTGCATGTTTTGTTTGAGAAGTCTTCCAAAGGGCACACTTCTGGTGACTAGTGAAATGTCATCAACAGTATATAACAAGTCCAACTGAATGTGACTAACTCCTGTAAGCTAGATTCAACACTCCTACTTTAAGTGTAGACAGCAAAAACAAGCAGCAGTAATGAAAAGCTGGCACATTTTGTAGGAGAGTGCCAAGTGAACTTGCCACAGAATGCTGCACCCAAAGTCCACTCTCAAGCGTAAAAGGACCACAACTTGCTGCCTCAGAAAGAGGACAGAAGCACATAAGTTGGCATCTTGGCCATCTGTGTCAAACTTCAACAACCTTTCATAATGGATAAAGTGGTGACCACTTGGAGTGGAGAGATCTGAGGCCTCCAGCACAAGCAATGAATGCAGAACATCGGACAGCAGAAAGCCACAGGGTACACATGCCTGAGATCATAAAGATCAAGCGCACGGATGGCCCGTACGGGGATCGAACCCGCGACCTTGGCGTTATTAGCACCACGCTCTAACCAACTGAGCTAACCGGCCAATATGCGACAGCCCAGCTGGGGCTGTGTCTTTCTTAGCCATCCCAGGCTCTCATTAAAGACAAGCTGCAGGAATTCCAGGTGTGCTATATCTATGCCACGGCCTCATCAATCCATGGAATGTAGAATATGTCCCTCCGCCTTTTAATGGTTAGCGAGCACTCTTTTGTAGGTAGCATGGCCGAGCGGTCTAAGGCGCTGGATTTAGGCTCCAGTCTCTTTGGGGGCGTGGGTTCGAATCCCACTGCTGCCAAGCTCTTTTAACAAATGCCTATCCTCGAGGGCTCAAGCGTCTATGAAGTTTCTGCTGCACTTTGCTGGCGTTCCTTGCTCTACACACTGGAATCTCAGAAAAGCAGCATTAGGAAATTGCATGTTTTGGTTGAGAAGTCTTCCAAAGGGCACACTTCTGATGAGATGACTAGTGAAATGTCGTCAACGTTACAAAACAAGTCCAACTCAATGTGACTACCTCCTGTAAGCTAGATACCACGTTCACACTTTAAGTGTGGACACCAAAAAACAAGCAGCACTAATGAAAAGCTGGCACACTTTTCAGCAGAGTGCCAAGTGAACTAAGTGCCAGAATGCTGCACCCAAAGTCCACTCTCAAGCGTAAAGTGACCACAATCTGCAGCCTCAGAAAGAGGACTGAAGCACATAAGTTGGCATCTTGGCCATCTGTGTCAAACTTCAACAACCTTTCATAATGGATAAAGTGGTGAATACTTGAAGTTGAGAGTTCTGAGGCCTCCAGCACAAGCAATGAATTCAGAGCATGGAATGCAGACTATGTCCCGCCGCTTTTCAGTCATTAGCGAGCACTCTTTTGCAGGTAGCATGGCCGAGCGGTCTAAGGCGCTGGATTAAGGCTCCAGTCTCTTCGGGGGCGTGGGTTCGAATCCCACTGCTGCCAAGCTCTTTTAACAAAATCCCTATCCTCAAGGGCTCAAGCATCTCTGATGTTGCTGCAGTTCCTTGCCCAACACACTGACATCTCAAAGAACACTTACCTCTCTGCTCTAGCAGCATTAGAATAACTGCATTCATTGCATGTTTTGTTTGAGAAGTCTTCCAAAGGGCACACTTCTGGTGACTAGTGAAATGTCATCAACAGTATATAACAAGTCCAACTGAATGTGACTAACTCCTGTAAGCTAGATTCAACACTCCTACTTTAAGTGTAGACAGCAAAAACAAGCAGCAGTAATGAAAAGCTGGCACATTTTGTAGGAGAGTGCCAAGTGAACTTGCCACAGAATGCTGCACCCAAAGTCCACTCTCAAGCGTAAAAGGACCACAACTTGCTGCCTCAGAAAGAGGACAGAAGCACATAAGTTGGCATCTTGGCCATCTGTGTCAAACTTCAACAACCTTTCATAATGGATAAAGTGGTGACCACTTGGAGTGGAGAGATCTGAGGCCTCCAGCACAAGCAATGAATGCAGAACATCGGACAGCAGAAAGCCACAGGGTACACATGCCTGAGACCATAAAGATCAAGCGCACGGATGGCCCGTACGGGGATCGAACCCGCGACCTTGGCGTTATTAGCACCACGCTCTAACCAACTGAGCTAACCGGCCAATATGCGACAGCCCAGCTGGGGCTGTGTCTTTCTTAGCCATCCCAGGCTCTCATTAAAGACAAGCTGCAGGAATTCCAGGTGTGCTATATCTATGCCACGGCCTCATCAATCCATGGAATGTAGAATATGTCCCTCCGCCTTTTAATGGTTAGCGAGCACTCTTTTGTAGGTAGCATGGCCGAGCGGTCTAAGGCGCTGGATTTAGGCTCCAGTCTCTTTGGGGGCGTGGGTTCGAATCCCACTGCTGCCAAGCTCTTTTAACAAATGCCTATCCTCGAGGGCTCAAGCGTCTATGAAGTTTCTGCTGCACTTTGCTGGCGTTCCTTGCTCTACACACTGGAATCTCAGAAAAGCAGCATTAGGAAATTGCATGTTTTGGTTGAGAAGTCTTCCAAAGGGCACACTTCTGATGAGATGACTAGTGAAATGTCGTCAACGTTACAAAACAAGTCCAACTCAATGTGACTACCTCCTGTAAGCTAGATACCACGTTCACACTTTAAGTGTGGACACCAAAAAACAAGCAGCACTAATGAAAAGCTGGCACACTTTTCAGCAGAGTGCCAAGTGAACTAAGTGCCAGAATGCTGCACCCAAAGTCCACTCTCAAGCGTAAAGTGACCACAATCTGCAGCCTCAGAAAGAGGACTGAAGCACATAAGTTGGCATCTTGGCCATCTGTGTCAAACTTCAACAACCTTTCATAATGGATAAAGTGGTGAATACTTGAAGTTGAGAGTTCTGAGGCCTCCAGCACAAGCAATGAATTCAGAGCATGGAATGCAGACTATGTCCCGCCGCTTTTCAGTCATTAGCGAGCACTCTTTTACAGGTAGCATGGCCGAGCGGTCTAAGGCGCTGGATTAAGGCTCCAGTCTCTTCGGGGGCGTGGGTTCGAATCCCACTGCTGCCAAGCTCTTTTAACAAAATCCCTATCCTCAAGGGCTCAAGCATCTCTGATGTTGCTGCAGTTCCTTGCCCAACACACTGACATCTCAAAGAACACTTACCTCTCTGCTCTAGCAGCATTAGAATAACTGCATTCATTGCATGTTTTGTTTGAGAAGTCTTCCAAAGGGCACACTTCTGGTGACTAGTGAAATGTCATCAACAGTATATAACAAGTCCAACTGAATGTGACTAACTCCTGTAAGCTAGATTCAACACTCCTACTTTAAGTGTAGACAGCAAAAACAAGCAGCAGTAATGAAAAGCTGGCACATTTTGTAGGAGAGTGCCAAGTGAACTTGCCACAGAATGCTGCACCCAAAGTCCACTCTCAAGCGTAAAAGGACCACAACTTGCTGCCTCAGAAAGAGGACAGAAGCACATAAGTTGGCATCTTGGCCATCTGTGTCAAACTTCAACAACCTTTCATAATGGATAAAGTGGTGACCACTTGGAGTGGAGAGATCTGAGGCCTCCAGCACAAGCAATGAATGCAGAACATCGGACAGCAGAAAGCCACAGGGTACACATGCCTGAGACCATAAAGATCAAGCGCACGGATGGCCCGTACGGGGATCGAACCCGCGACCTTGGCGTTATTAGCACCACGCTCTGACCAACTGAGCTAACCGGCCAATATGCGACAGCCCAGCTGGGGCTGTGTCTTTCTTAGCCATCCCAGGCTCTCATTAAAGACAAGCTGCAGGAATTCCAGGTGTGCTATATCTATGCCACGGCCTCATCAATCCATGGAATGTAGAATATGTCCCTCCGCCTTTTAATGGTTAGCGAGCACTCTTTTGTAGGTAGCATGGCCGAGCGGTCTAAGGCGCTGGATTTAGGCTCCAGTCTCTTTGGGGGCGTGGGTTCGAATCCCACTGCTGCCAAGCTCTTTTAACAAATGCCTATCCTCGAGGGCTCAAGCGTCTATGAAGTTTCTGCTGCACTTTGCTGGCGTTCCTTGCTCTACACACTGGAATCTCAGAAAAGCAGCATTAGGAAATTGCATGTTTTGGTTGAGAAGTCTTCCAAAGGGCACACTTCTGATGAGATGACTAGTGAAATGTCGTCAACGTTACAAAACAAGTCCAACTCAATGTGACTACCTCCTGTAAGCTAGATACCACGTTCACACTTTAAGTGTGGACACCAAAAAACAAGCAGCACTAATGAAAAGCTGGCACACTTTTCAGCAGAGTGCCAAGTGAACTAAGTGCCAGAATGCTGCACCCAAAGTCCACTCTCAAGCGTAAAGTGACCACAATCTGCAGCCTCAGAAAGAGGACTGAAGCACATAAGTTGGCATCTTGGCCATCTGTGTCAAACTTCAACAACCTTTCATAATGGATAAAGTGGTGAATACTTGAAGTTGAGAGTTCTGAGGCCTCCAGCACAAGCAATGAATTCAGAGCATGGAATGCAGACTATGTCCCGCCACTTTTCAGTCATTAGCAAGCACTCTTTTACAGGTAGCATGGCCGAGCGGTCTAAGGCGCTGGATTAAGGCTCCAGTCTCTTCGGGGGCGTGGGTTCGAATCCCACTGCTGCCAAGCTCTTTTAACAAAATCCCTATCCTCAAGGGCTCAAGCATCTCTGATGTTGCTGCAGTTCCTTGCCCAACACACTGACATCTCAAAGAACACTTACCTCTCTGCTCTAGCAGCATTAGAATAACTGCATTCATTGCATGTTTTGTTTGAGAAGTCTTCCAAAGGGCACACTTCTGGTGACTAGTGAAATGTCATCAACAGTATATAACAAGTCCAACTGAATGTGACTAACTCCTGTAAGCTAGATTCAACACTCCTACTTTAAGTGTAGACAGCAAAAACAAGCAGCAGTAATGAAAAGCTGGCACATTTTGTAGGAGAGTGCCAAGTGAACTTGCCACAGAATGCTGCACCCAAAGTCCACTCTCAAGCGTAAAAGGACCACAACTTGCTGCCTCAGAAAGAGGACAGAAGCACATAAGTTGGCATCTTGGCCATCTGTGTCAAACTTCAACAACCTTTCATAATGGATAAAGTGGTGACCACTTGGAGTGGAGAGATCTGAGGCCTCCAGCACAAGCAATGAATGCAGAACATCGGACAGCAGAAAGCCACAGGGTACACATGCCTGAGACCATAAAGATCAAGCGCACGGATGGCCCGTACGGGGATCGAACCCGCGACCTTGGCGTTATTAGCACCACGCTCTAACCAACTGAGCTAACCGGCCAATATGCGACAGCCCAGCTGGGGCTGTGTCTTTCTTAGCCATCCCAGGCTCTCATTAAAGACAAGCTGCAGGAATTCCAGGTGTGCTATATCTATGCCACGGCCTCATCAATCCATGGAATGTAGAATATGTCCCTCCACCTTTTAATGGTTAGCGAGCACTCTTTTGTAGGTAGCATGGCCGAGCGGTCTAAGGCGCTGGATTTAGGCTCCAGTCTCTTTGGGGGCGTGGGTTCGAATCCCACTGCTGCCAAGCTCTTTTAACAAATGCCTATCCTCGAGGGCTCAAGCGTCTATGAAGTTTCTGCTGCACTTTGCTGGCGTTCCTTGCTCTACACACTGGAATCTCAGAAAAGCAGCATTAGGAAATTGCATGTTTTGGTTGAGAAGTCTTCCAAAGGGCACACTTCTGATGAGATGACTAGTGAAATGTCGTCAACGTTACAAAACAAGTCCAACTCAATGTGACTACCTCCTGTAAGCTAGATACCACGTTCACACTTTAAGTGTGGACACCAAAAAACAAGCAGCACTAATGAAAAGCTGGCACACTTTTCAGCAGAGTGCCAAGTGAACTAAGTGCCAGAATGCTGCACCCAAAGTCCACTCTCAAGCGTAAAGTGACCACAATCTGCAGCCTCAGAAAGAGGACTGAAGCACATAAGTTGGCATCTTGGCCATCTGTGTCAAACTTCAACAACCTTTCATAATGGATAAAGTGGTGAATACTTGAAGTTGAGAGTTCTGAGGCCTCCAGCACAAGCAATGAATTCAGAGCATGGAATGCAGACTATGTCCCGCCGCTTTTCAGTCATTAGCGAGCACTCTTTTACAGGTAGCATGGCCGAGCGGTCTAAGGCGCTGGATTAAGGCTCCAGTCTCTTCGGGGGCGTGGGTTCGAATCCCACTGCTGCCAAGCTCTTTTAACAAAATCCCTATCCTCAAGGGCTCAAGCATCTCTGATGTTGCTGCAGTTCCTTGCCCAACACACTGGAATCTCAAAGAACACTTACCTCTCTGCTCTAGCAGCATTAGAATAACTGCATTCATTGCATGTTTTGTTTGAGAAGTCTTCCAAAGGGCACACTTCTGGTGACTAGTGAAATGTCATCAACAGTATATAACAAGTCCAACTGAATGTGACTAACTCCTGTAAGCTAGATTCAACACTCCTACTTTAAGTGTAGACAGCAAAAACAAGCAGCAGTAATGAAAAGCTGGCACATTTTGTAGGAGAGTGCCAAGTGAACTTGCCACAGAATGCTGCACCCAAAGTCCACTCTCAAGCGTAAAAGGACCACAACTTGCTTCCTCAGAAAGAGGACAGAAGCACATAAGTTGGCATCTTGGCCATCTGTGTCAAACTTCAACAACCTTTCATAATGGATAAAGTGGTGACCACTTGGAGTGGAGAGATCTGAGGCCTCCAGCACAAGCAATGAATGCAGAACATCGGACAGCAGAAAGCCACAGGGTACACATGCCTGAGACCATAAAGATCACGCGCACGGATGGCCCGTACGGGGATCGAACCCGCGACCTTGGCGTTATTAGCACCACGCTCTAACCAACTGAGCTAACCGGCCAATACGCGACAGCCCAGCTGGGGCTGTGTCTTTCTTAGCCATCCCAGGCTCTCATTAAAGACAAGCTGCAGGAATTCCAGGTGTGCTATATCTATGCCACGGCCTCATCAATCCATGGAATGTAGAATATGTCCCTCCGCCTTTTAATGGTTAGCGAGCACTCTTTTGTAGGTAGCATGGCCGAGCGGTCTAAGGCGCTGGATTTAGGCTCCAGTCTCTTTGGGGGCGTGGGTTCGAATCCCACTGCTGCCAAGCTCTTTTAACAAATGCCTATCCTCGAGGGCTCAAGCGTCTATGAAGTTTCTGCTGCACTTTGCTGGCGTTCCTTGCTCTACACACTGGAATCTCAGAAAAGCAGCATTAGGAAATTGCATGTTTTGGTTGAGAAGTCTTCCAAAGGGCACACTTCTGATGAGATGACTAGTGAAATGTCGTCAACGTTACAAAACAAGTCCAACTCAATGTGACTACCTCCTGTAAGCTAGATACCACGTTCACACTTTAAGTGTGGACACCAAAAAACAAGCAGCACTAATGAAAAGCTGGCACACTTTTCAGCAGAGTGCCAAGTGAACTAAGTGCCAGAATGCTGCACCCAAAGTCCACTCTCAAGCGTAAAGTGACCACAATCTGCAGCCTCAGAAAGAGGACTGAAGCACATAAGTTGGCATCTTGGCCATCTGTGTCAAACTTCAACAACCTTTCATAATGGATAAAGTGGTGAATACTTGAAGTTGAGAGTTCTGAGGCCTCCAGCACAAGCAATGAATTCAGAGCATGGAATGCAGACTATGTCCCGCCGCTTTTCAGTCATTAGCGAGCACTCTTTTGCAGGTAGCATGGCCGAGCGGTCTAAGGCGCTGGATTAAGGCTCCAGTCTCTTCGGGGGCGTGGGTTCGAATCCCACTGCTGCCAAGCTCTTTTAACAAAATCCCTATCCTCAAGGGCTCAAGCATCTCTGATGTTGCTGCAGTTCCTTGCCCAACACACTGGAATCTCAAAGAACACTTACCTCTCTGCTCTAGCAGCATTAGAATAACTGCATTCATTGCATGTTTTGTTTGAGAAGTCTTCCAAAGGGCACACTTCTGGTGACTAGTGAAATGTCATCAACAGTATATAACAAGTCCAACTGAATGTGACTAACTCCTGTAAGCTAGATTCAACACTCCTACTTTAAGTGTAGACAGCAAAAACAAGCAGCAGTAATGAAAAGCTGGCACATTTTGTAGGAGAGTGCCAAGTGAACTTGCCACAGAATGCTGCACCCAAAGTCCACTCTCAAGCGTAAAAGGACCACAACTTGCTTCCTCAGAAAGAGGACAGAAGCACATAAGTTGGCATCTTGGCCATCTGTGTCAAACTTCAACAACCTTTCATAATGGATAAAGTGGTGACCACTTGGAGTGGAGAGATCTGAGGCCTCCAGCACAAGCAATGAATGCAGAACATCGGACAGCAGAAAGCCACAGGGTACACATGCCTGAGACCATAAAGATCACGCGCACGGATGGCCCGTACGGGGATCGAACCCGCGACCTTGGCGTTATTAGCACCACGCTCTAACCAACTGAGCTAACCGGCCAATACGCGACAGCCCAGCTGGGGCTGTGTCTTTCTTAGCCATCCCAGGCTCTCATTAAAGACAAGCTGCAGGAATTCCAGGTGTGCTATATCTATGCCACGGCCTCATCAATCCATGGAATGTAGAATATGTCCCTCCGCCTTTTAATGGTTAGCGAGCACTCTTTTGTAGGTAGCATGGCCGAGCGGTCTAAGGCGCTGGATTTAGGCTCCAGTCTCTTTGGGGGCGTGGGTTCGAATCCCACTGCTGCCAAGCTCTTTTAACAAATGCCTATCCTCGAGGGCTCAAGCGTCTATGAAGTTTCTGCTGCACTTTGCTGGCGTTCCTTGCTCTACACACTGGAATCTCAGAAAAGCAGCATTAGGAAATTGCATGTTTTGGTTGAGAAGTCTTCCAAAGGGCACACTTCTGATGAGATGACTAGTGAAATGTCGTCAACGTTACAAAACAAGTCCAACTCAATGTGACTACCTCCTGTAAGCTAGATACCACGTTCACACTTTAAGTGTGGACACCAAAAAACAAGCAGCACTAATGAAAAGCTGGCACACTTTTCAGCAGAGTGCCAAGTGAACTAAGTGCCAGAATGCTGCACCCAAAGTCCACTCTCAAGCGTAAAGTGACCACAATCTGCAGCCTCAGAAAGAGGACTGAAGCACATAAGTTGGCATCTTGGCCATCTGTGTCAAACTTCAACAACCTTTCATAATGGATAAAGTGGTGAATACTTGAAGTTGAGAGTTCTGAGGCCTCCAGCACAAGCAATGAATTCAGAGCATGGAATGCAGACTATGTCCCGCCGCTTTTCAGTCATTAGCGAGCACTCTTTTGCAGGTAGCATGGCCGAGCGGTCTAAGGCGCTGGATTAAGGCTCCAGTCTCTTCGGGGGCGTGGGTTCGAATCCCACTGCTGCCAAGCTCTTTTAACAAAATCCCTATCCTCAAGGGCTCAAGCATCTCTGATGTTGCTGCAGTTCCTTGCCCAACACACTGGAATCTCAAAGAACACTTACCTCTCTGCTCTAGCAGCATTAGAATAACTGCATTCATTGCATGTTTTGTTTGAGAAGTCTTCCAAAGGGCACACTTCTGGTGACTAGTGAAATGTCATCAACAGTATATAACAAGTCCAACTGAATGTGACTAACTCCTGTAAGCTAGATTCAACACTCCTACTTTAAGTGTAGACAGCAAAAACAAGCAGCAGTAATGAAAAGCTGGCACATTTTGTAGGAGAGTGCCAAGTGAACTTGCCACAGAATGCTGCACCCAAAGTCCACTCTCAAGCGTAAAAGGACCACAACTTGCTTCCTCAGAAAGAGGACAGAAGCACATAAGTTGGCATCTTGGCCATCTGTGTCAAACTTCAACAACCTTTCATAATGGATAAAGTGGTGACCACTTGGAGTGGAGAGATCTGAGGCCTCCAGCACAAGCAATGAATGCAGAACATCGGACAGCAGAAAGCCACAGGGTACACATGCCTGAGACCATAAAGATCAAGCGCACGGATGGCCCGTACGGGGATCGAACCCGCGACCTTGGCGTTATTAGCACCACGCTCTAACCAACTGAGCTAACCGGCCAATATGCGACAGCCCAGCTGGGGCTGTGTCTTTCTTAGCCATCCCAGGCTCTCATTAAAGACAAGCTGCAGGAATTCCAGGTGTGCTATATCTATGCCACGGCCTCATCAATCCATGGAATGTAGAATATGTCCCTCCGCCTTTTAATGGTTAGCGAGCACTCTTTTGTAGGTAGCATGGCCGAGCGGTCTAAGGCGCTGGATTTAGGCTCCAGTCTCTTTGGGGGCGTGGGTTCGAATCCCACTGCTGCCAAGCTCTTTTAACAAATGCCTATCCTCGAGGGCTCAAGCGTCTATGAAGTTTCTGCTGCACTTTGCTGGCGTTCCTTGCTCTACACACTGGAATCTCAGAAAAGCAGCATTAGGAAATTGCATGTTTTGGTTGAGAAGTCTTCCAAAGGGCACACTTCTGATGAGATGACTAGTGAAATGTCGTCAACGTTACAAAACAAGTCCAACTCAATGTGACTACCTCCTGTAAGCTAGATACCACGTTCACACTTTAAGTGTGGACACCAAAAAACAAGCAGCACTAATGAAAAGCTGGCACACTTTTCAGCAGAGTGCCAAGTGAACTAAGTGCCAGAATGCTGCACCGAAAGTCCACTCTCAAGCGTAAAGTGACCACAATCTGCAGCCTCAGAAAGAGGACTGAAGCACATAAGTTGGCATCTTGGCCATCTGTGTCAAACTTCAACAACCTTTCATAATGGATAAAGTGGTGAATACTTGAAGTTGAGAGTTCTGAGGCCTCCAGCACAAGCAATGAATTCAGAGCATGGAATGCAGACTATGTCCCGCCGCTTTTCAGTCATTAGCGAGCACTCTTTTGCAGGTAGCATGGCCGAGCGGTCTAAGGCGCTGGATTAAGGCTCCAGTCTCTTCGGGGGCGTGGGTTCGAATCCCACTGCTGCCAAGCTCTTTTAACAAAATCCCTATCCTCAAGGGCTCAAGCATCTCTGATGTTGCTGCAGTTCCTTGCCCAACACACTGACATCTCAAAGAACACTTACCTCTCTGCTCTAGCAGCATTAGAATAACTGCATTCATTGCATGTTTTGTTTGAGAAGTCTTCCAAAGGGCACACTTCTGGTGACTAGTGAAATGTCATCAACAGTATATAACAAGTCCAACTGAATGTGACTAACTCCTGTAAGCTAGATTCAACACTCCTACTTTAAGTGTAGACAGCAAAAACAAGCAGCAGTAATGAAAAGCTGGCACATTTTGTAGGAGAGTGCCAAGTGAACTTGCCACAGAATGCTGCACCCAAAGTCCACTCTCAAGCGTAAAAGGACCACAACTTGCTGCCTCAGAAAGAGGACAGAAGCACATAAGTTGGCATCTTGGCCATCTGTGTCAAACTTCAACAACCTTTCATAATGGATAAAGTGGTGACCACTTGGAGTGGAGAGATCTGAGGCCTCCAGCACAAGCAATGAATGCAGAACATCGGACAGCAGAAAGCCACAGGGTACACATGCCTGAGACCATAAAGATCAAGCGCACGGATGGCCCGTACGGGGATCGAACCCGCGACCTTGGCGTTATTAGCACCACGCTCTAACCAACTGAGCTAACCGGCCAATATGCGACAGCCCAGCTGGGGCTGTGTCTTTCTTAGCCATCCCAGGCTCTCATTAAAGACAAGCTGCAGGAATTCCAGGTGTGCTATATCTATGCCACGGCCTCATCAATCCATGGAATGTAGAATATGTCCCTCCGCCTTTTAATGGTTAGCGAGCACTCTTTTGTAGGTAGCATGGCCGAGCGGTCTAAGGCGCTGGATTTAGGCTCCAGTCTCTTTGGGGGCGTGGGTTCGAATCCCACTGCTGCCAAGCTCTTTTAACAAATGCCTATCCTCGAGGGCTCAAGCGTCTATGAAGTTTCTGCTGCACTTTGCTGGCGTTCCTTGCTCTACACACTGGAATCTCAGAAAAGCAGCATTAGGAAATTGCATGTTTTGGTTGAGAAGTCTTCCAAAGGGCACACTTCTGATGAGATGACTAGTGAAATGTCGTCAACGTTACAAAACAAGTCCAACTCAATGTGACTACCTCCTGTAAGCTAGATACCACGTTCACACTTTAAGTGTGGACACCAAAAAACAAGCAGCACTAATGAAAAGCTGGCACACTTTTCAGCAGAGTGCCAAGTGAACTAAGTGCCAGAATGCTGCACCCAAAGTCCACTCTCAAGCGTAAAGTGACCACAATCTGCAGCCTCAGAAAGAGGACTGAAGCACATAAGTTGGCATCTTGGCCATCTGTGTCAAACTTCAACAACCTTTCATAATGGATAAAGTGGTGAATACTTGAAGTTGAGAGTTCTGAGGCCTCCAGCACAAGCAATGAATTCAGAGCATGGAATGCAGACTATGTCCCGCCACTTTTCAGTCATTAGCGAGCACTCTTTTACAGGTAGCATGGCCGAGCGGTCTAAGGCGCTGGATTAAGGCTCCAGTCTCTTCGGGGGCGTGGGTTCGAATCCCACTGCTGCCAAGCTCTTTTAACAAAATCCCTATCCTCAAGGGCTCAAGCATCTCTGATGTTGCTGCAGTTCCTTGCCCAACACACTGACATCTCAAAGAACACTTACCTCTCTGCTCTAGCAGCATTAGAATAACTGCATTCATTGCATGTTTTGTTTGAGAAGTCTTCCAAAGGGCACACTTCTGGTGACTAGTGAAATGTCATCAACAGTATATAACAAGTCCAACTGAATGTGACTAACTCCTGTAAGCTAGATTCAACACTCCTACTTTAAGTGTAGACAGCAAAAACAAGCAGCAGTAATGAAAAGCTGGCACATTTTGTAGGAGAGTGCCAAGTGAACTTGCCACAGAATGCTGCACCCAAAGTCCACTCTCAAGCGTAAAACGACCACAACTTGCTGCCTCAGAAAGAGGACAGAAGCACATAAGTTGGCATCTTGGCCATCTGTGTCAAACTTCAACAACCTTTCATAATGGATAAAGTGGTGACCACTTGGAGTGGAGAGATCTGAGGCCTCCAGCACAAGCAATGAATGCAGAACATCGGACAGCAGAAAGCCACAGGGTACACATGCCTGAGACCATAAAGATCAAGCGCACGGATGGCCCGTACGGGGATCGAACCCGCGACCTTGGCGTTATTAGCACCACGCTCTAACCAACTGAGCTAACCGGCCAATATGCGACAGCCCAGCTGGGGCTGTGTCTTTCTTAGCCATCCCAGGCTCTCATTAAAGACAAGCTGCAGGAATTCCAGGTGTGCTATATCTATGCCACGGCCTCATCAATCCATGGAATGTAGAATATGTCCCTCCACCTTTTAATGGTTAGCGAGCACTCTTTTGTAGGTAGCATGGCCGAGCGGTCTAAGGTGCTGGATTTAGGCTCCAGTCTCTTTGGGGGCGTGGGTTCGAATCCCACTGCTGCCAAGCTCTTTTAACAAATGCCTATCCTCGAGGGCTCAAGCGTCTATGAAGTTTCTGCTGCACTTTGCTGGCGTTCCTTGCTCTACACACTGGAATCTCAGAAAAGCAGCATTAGGAAATTGCATGTTTTGGTTGAGAAGTCTTCCAAAGGGCACACTTCTGATGAGATGACTAGTGAAATGTCGTCAACGTTACAAAACAAGTCCAACTCAATGTGACTACCTCCTGTAAGCTAGATACCACGTTCACACTTTAAGTGTGGACACCAAAAAACAAGCAGCACTAATGAAAAGCTGGCACACTTTTCAGCAGAGTGCCAAGTGAACTAAGTGCCAGAATGCTGCACCCAAAGTCCACTCTCAAGCGTAAAGTGACCACAATCTGCAGCCTCAGAAAGAGGACTGAAGCACATAAGTTGGCATCTTGGCCATCTGTGTCAAACTTCAACAACCTTTCATAATGGATAAAGTGGTGAATACTTGAAGTTGAGAGTTCTGAGGCCTCCAGCACAAGCAATGAATTCAGAGCATGGAATGCAGACTATGTCCCGCCGCTTTTCAGTCATTAGCGAGCACTCTTTTACAGGTAGCATGGCCGAGCGGTCTAAGGCGCTGGATTAAGGCTCCAGTCTCTTCGGGGGCGTGGGTTCGAATCCCACTGCTGCCAAGCTCTTTTAACAAAATCCCTATCCTCAAGGGCTCAAGCATCTCTGATGTTGCTGCAGTTCCTTGCCCAACACACTGGAATCTCAAAGAACACTTACCTCTCTGCTCTAGCAGCATTAGAATAACTGCATTCATTGCATGTTTTGTTTGAGAAGTCTTCCAAAGGGCACACTTCTGGTGACTAGTGAAATGTCATCAACAGTATATAACAAGTCCAACTGAATGTGACTAACTCCTGTAAGCTAGATTCAACACTCCTACTTTAAGTGTAGACAGCAAAAACAAGCAGCAGTAATGAAAAGCTGGCACATTTTGTAGGAGAGTGCCAAGTGAACTTGCCACAGAATGCTGCACCCAAAGTCCACTCTCAAGCGTAAAAGGACCACAACTTGCTTCCTCAGAAAGAGGACAGAAGCACATAAGTTGGCATCTTGGCCATCTGTGTCAAACTTCAACAACCTTTCATAATGGATAAAGTGGTGACCACTTGGAGTGGAGAGATCTGAGGCCTCCAGCACAAGCAATGAATGCAGAACATCGGACAGCAGAAAGCCACAGGGTACACATGCCTGAGACCATAAAGATCAAGCGCACGGATGGCCCGTACGGGGATCGAACCCGCGACCTTGGCGTTATTAGCACCACGCTCTAACCAACTGAGCTAACCGGCCAATATGCGACAGCCCAGCTGGGGCTGTGTCTTTCTTAGCCATCCCAGGCTCTCATTAAAGACAAGCTGCAGGAATTCCAGGTGTGCTATATCTATGCCACGGCCTCATCAATCCATGGAATGTAGAATATGTCCCTCCGCCTTTTAATGGTTAGCGAGCACTCTTTTGTAGGTAGCATGGCCGAGCGGTCTAAGGCGCTGGATTTAGGCTCCAGTCTCTTTGGGGGCGTGGGTTCGAATCCCACTGCTGCCAAGCTCTTTTAACAAATGCCTATCCTCGAGGGCTCAAGCGTCTATGAAGTTTCTGCTGCACTTTGCTGGCGTTCCTTGCTCTACACACTGGAATCTCAGAAAAGCAGCATTAGGAAATTGCATGTTTTGGTTGAGAAGTCTTCCAAAGGGCACACTTCTGATGAGATGACTAGTGAAATGTCGTCAACGTTACAAAACAAGTCCAACTCAATGTGACTACCTCCTGTAAGCTAGATACCACGTTCACACTTTAAGTGTGGACACCAAAAAACAAGCAGCACTAATGAAAAGCTGGCACACTTTTCAGCAGAGTGCCAAGTGAACTAAGTGCCAGAATGCTGCACCGAAAGTCCACTCTCAAGCGTAAAGTGACCACAATCTGCAGCCTCAGAAAGAGGACTGAAGCACATAAGTTGGCATCTTGGCCATCTGTGTCAAACTTCAACAACCTTTCATAATGGATAAAGTGGTGAATACTTGAAGTTGAGAGTTCTGAGGCCTCCAGCACAAGCAATGAATTCAGAGCATGGAATGCAGACTATGTCCCGCCGCTTTTCAGTCATTAGCGAGCACTCTTTTGCAGGTAGCATGGCCGAGCGGTCTAAGGCGCTGGATTAAGGCTCCAGTCTCTTCGGGGGCGTGGGTTCGAATCCCACTGCTGCCAAGCTCTTTTAACAAAATCCCTATCCTCAAGGGCTCAAGCATCTCTGATGTTGCTGCAGTTCCTTGCCCAACACACTGACATCTCAAAGAACACTTACCTCTCTGCTCTAGCAGCATTAGAATAACTGCATTCATTGCATGTTTTGTTTGAGAAGTCTTCCAAAGGGCACACTTCTGGTGACTAGTGAAATGTCATCAACAGTATATAACAAGTCCAACTGAATGTGACTAACTCCTGTAAGCTAGATTCAACACTCCTACTTTAAGTGTAGACAGCAAAAACAAGCAGCAGTAATGAAAAGCTGGCACATTTTGTAGGAGAGTGCCAAGTGAACTTGCCACAGAATGCTGCACCCAAAGTCCACTCTCAAGCGTAAAAGGACCACAACTTGCTGCCTCAGAAAGAGGACAGAAGCACATAAGTTGGCATCTTGGCCATCTGTGTCAAACTTCAACAACCTTTCATAATGGATAAAGTGGTGACCACTTGGAGTGGAGAGATCTGAGGCCTCCAGCACAAGCAATGAATGCAGAACATCGGACAGCAGAAAGCCACAGGGTACACATGCCTGAGACCATAAAGATCAAGCGCACGGATGGCCCGTACGGGGATCGAACCCGCGACCTTGGCGTTATTAGCACCACGCTCTAACCAACTGAGCTAACCGGCCAATATGCGACAGCCCAGCTGGGGCTGTGTCTTTCTTAGCCATCCCAGGCTCTCATTAAAGACAAGCTGCAGGAATTCCAGGTGTGCTATATCTATGCCACGGAATCATCAATCCATGGAATGTAGAATATGTCCCTCCGCCTTTTAATGGTTAGCGAGCACTCTTTTGTAGGTAGCATGGCCGAGCGGTCTAAGGCGCTGGATTTAGGCTCCAGTCTCTTTGGGGGCGTGGGTTCGAATCCCACTGCTGCCAAGCTCTTTTAACAAATGCCTATCCTCGAGGGCTCAAGCGTCTATGAAGTTTCTGCTGCACTTTGCTGGCGTTCCTTGCTCTACACACTGGAATCTCAGAAAAGCAGCATTAGGAAATTGCATGTTTTGGTTGAGAAGTCTTCCAAAGGGCACACTTCTGATGAGATGACTAGTGAAATGTCGTCAACGTTACAAAACAAGTCCAACTCAATGTGACTACCTCCTGTAAGCTAGATACCACGTTCACACTTTAAGTGTGGACACCAAAAAACAAGCAGCACTAATGAAAAGCTGGCACACTTTTCAGCAGAGTGCCAAGTGAACTAAGTGCCAGAATGCTGCACCGAAAGTCCACTCTCAAGCGTAAAGTGACCACAATCTGCAGCCTCAGAAAGAGGACTGAAGCACATAAGTTGGCATCTTGGCCATCTGTGTCAAACTTCAACAACCTTTCATAATGGATAAAGTGGTGAATACTTGAAGTTGAGAGTTCTGAGGCCTCCAGCACAAGCAATGAATTCAGAGCATGGAATGCAGACTATGTCCCGCCGCTTTTCAGTCATTAGCGAGCACTCTTTTGCAGGTAGCATGGCCGAGCGGTCTAAGGCGCTGGATTAAGGCTCCAGTCTCTTCGGGGGCGTGGGTTCGAATCCCACTGCTGCCAAGCTCTTTTAACAAAATCCCTATCCTCAAGGGCTCAAGCATCTCTGATGTTGCTGCAGTTCCTTGCCCAACACACTGACATCTCAAAGAACACTTACCTCTCTGCTCTAGCAGCATTAGAATAACTGCATTCATTGCATGTTTTGTTTGAGAAGTCTTCCAAAGGGCACACTTCTGGTGACTAGTGAAATGTCATCAACAGTATATAACAAGTCCAACTGAATGTGACTAACTCCTGTAAGCTAGATTCAACACTCCTACTTTAAGTGTAGACAGCAAAAACAAGCAGCAGTAATGAAAAGCTGGCACATTTTGTAGGAGAGTGCCAAGTGAACTTGCCACAGAATGCTGCACCCAAAGTCCACTCTCAAGCGTAAAAGGACCACAACTTGCTGCCTCAGAAAGAGGACAGAAGCACATAAGTTGGCATCTTGGCCATCTGTGTCAAACTTCAACAACCTTTCATAATGGATAAAGTGGTGACCACTTGGAGTGGAGAGATCTGAGGCCTCCAGCACAAGCAATGAATGCAGAACATCGGACAGCAGAAAGCCACAGGGTACACATGCCTGAGACCATAAAGATCAAGCGCACGGATGGCCCGTACGGGGATCGAACCCGCGACCTTGGCGTTATTAGCACCACGCTCTAACCAACTGAGCTAACCGGCCAATATGCGACAGCCCAGCTGGGGCTGTGTCTTTCTTAGCCATCCCAGGCTCTCATTAAAGACAAGCTGCAGGAATTCCAGGTGTGCTATATCTATGCCACGGCCTCATCAATCCATGGAATGTAGAATATGTCCCTCCGCCTTTTAATGGTTAGCGAGCACTCTTTTGTAGGTAGCATGGCCGAGCGGTCTAAGGCGCTGGATTTAGGCTCCAGTCTCTTTGGGGGCGTGGGTTCGAATCCCACTGCTGCCAAGCTCTTTTAACAAATGCCTATCCTCGAGGGCTCAAGCGTCTATGAAGTTTCTGCTGCACTTTGCTGGCGTTCCTTGCTCTACACACTGGAATCTCAGAAAAGCAGCATTAGGAAATTGCATGTTTTGGTTGAGAAGTCTTCCAAAGGGCACACTTCTGATGAGATGACTAGTGAAATGTCGTCAACGTTACAAAACAAGTCCAACTCAATGTGACTACCTCCTGTAAGCTAGATACCACGTTCACACTTTAAGTGTGGACACCAAAAAACAAGCAGCACTAATGAAAAGCTGGCACACTTTTCAGCAGAGTGCCAAGTGAACTAAGTGCCAGAATGCTGCACCCAAAGTCCACTCTCAAGCGTAAAGTGACCACAATCTGCAGCCTCAGAAAGAGGACTGAAGCACATAAGTTGGCATCTTGGCCATCTGTGTCAAACTTCAACAACCTTTCATAATGGATAAAGTGGTGAATACTTGAAGTTGAGAGTTCTGAGGCCTCCAGCACAAGCAATGAATTCAGAGCATGGAATGCAGACTATGTCCCGCCGCTTTTCAGTCATTAGCGAGCACTCTTTTACAGGTAGCATGGCCGAGCGGTCTAAGGCGCTGGATTAAGGCTCCAGTCTCTTCGGGGGCGTGGGTTCGAATCCCACTGCTGCCAAGCTCTTTTAACAAAATCCCTATCCTCAAGGGCTCAAGCATCTCTGATGTTGCTGCAGTTCCTTGCCCAACACACTGACATCTCAAAGAACACTTACCTCTCTGCTCTAGCAGCATTAGAATAACTGCATTCATTGCATGTTTTGTTTGAGAAGTCTTCCAAAGGGCACACTTCTGGTGACTAGTGAAATGTCATCAACAGTATATAACAAGTCCAACTGAATGTGACTAACTCCTGTAAGCTAGATTCAACACTCCTACTTTAAGTGTAGACAGCAAAAACAAGCAGCAGTAATGAAAAGCTGGCACATTTTGTAGGAGAGTGCCAAGTGAACTTGCCACAGAATGCTGCACCCAAAGTCCACTCTCAAGCGTAAAAGGACCACAACTTGCTGCCTCAGAAAGAGGACAGAAGCACATAAGTTGGCATCTTGGCCATCTGTGTCAAACTTCAACAACCTTTCATAATGGATAAAGTGGTGACCACTTGGAGTGGAGAGATCTGAGGCCTCCAGCACAAGCAATGAATGCAGAACATCGGACAGCAGAAAGCCACAGGGTACACATGCCTGAGACCATAAAGATCAAGCGCACGGATGGCCCGTACGGGGATCGAACCCGCGACCTTGGCGTTATTAGCACCACGCTCTAACCAACTGAGCTAACCGGCCAATATGCGACAGCCCAGCTGGGGCTGTGTCTTTCTTAGCCATCCCAGGCTCTCATTAAAGACAAGCTGCAGGAATTCCAGGTGTGCTATATCTATGCCACGGCCTCATCAATCCATGGAATGTAGAATATGTCCCTCCACCTTTTAATGGTTAGCGAGCACTCTTTTGTAGGTAGCATGGCCGAGCGGTCTAAGGTGCTGGATTTAGGCTCCAGTCTCTTTGGGGGCGTGGGTTCGAATCCCACTGCTGCCAAGCTCTTTTAACAAATGCCTATCCTCGAGGGCTCAAGCGTCTATGAAGTTTCTGCTGCACTTTGCTGGCGTTCCTTGCTCTACACACTGGAATCTCAGAAAAGCAGCATTAGGAAATTGCATGTTTTGGTTGAGAAGTCTTCCAAAGGGCACACTTCTGATGAGATGACTAGTGAAATGTCGTCAACGTTACAAAACAAGTCCAACTCAATGTGACTACCTCCTGTAAGCTAGATACCACGTTCACACTTTAAGTGTGGACACCAAAAAACAAGCAGCACTAATGAAAAGC
This sequence comes from Aquarana catesbeiana, assembly GCF_042186555.1. Lineage (NCBI taxonomy): Eukaryota > Metazoa > Chordata > Amphibia > Anura > Ranidae > Aquarana > Aquarana catesbeiana. Next base: position 190,976,799 of record NC_133335.1, read on the forward strand.
TGGCACACTTTTCAGCAGAGTGCCAAGTGAACTAAGTGCCAGAATGCTGCACCCAAAGTCCACTCTCAAGCGTAAAGTGACCACAATCTGCAGCCTCAGAAAGAGGACTGAAGCACATAAGTTGGCATCTTGGCCATCTGTGTCAAACTTCAACAACCTTTCATAATGGATAAAGTGGTGAATACTTGAAGTTGAGAGTTCTGAGGCCTCCAGCACAAGCAATGAATTCAGAGCATGGAATGCAGACTATGTCCCGCCGCTTTTCAGTCATTAGCGAGCACTCTTTTGCAGGTAGCATGGCCGAGCGGTCTAAGGCGCTGGATTAAGGCTCCAGTCTCTTCGGGGGCGTGGGTTCGAATCCCACTGCTGCCAAGCTCTTTTAACAAAATCCCTATCCTCAAGGGCTCAAGCATCTCTGATGTTGCTGCAGTTCCTTGCCCAACACACTGACATCTCAAAGAACACTTACCTCTCTGCTCTAGCAGCATTAGAATAACTGCATTCATTGCATGTTTTGTTTGAGAAGTCTTCCAAAGGGCACACTTCTGGTGACTAGTGAAATGTCATCAACAGTATATAACAAGTCCAACTGAATGTGACTAACTCCTGTAAGCTAGATTCAACACTCCTACTTTAAGTGTAGACAGCAAAAACAAGCAGCAGTAATGAAAAGCTGGCACATTTTGTAGGAGAGTGCCAAGTGAACTTGCCACAGAATGCTGCACCCAAAGTCCACTCTCAAGCGTAAAAGGACCACAACTTGCTGCCTCAGAAAGAGGACAGAAGCACATAAGTTGGCATCTTGGCCATCTGTGTCAAACTTCAACAACCTTTCATAATGGATAAAGTGGTGACCACTTGGAGTGGAGAGATCTGAGGCCTCCAGCACAAGCAATGAATGCAGAACATCGGACAGCAGAAAGCCACAGGGTACACATGCCTGAGACCATAAAGATCAAGCGCACGGATGGCCCGTACGGGGATCGAACCCGCGACCTTGGCGTTATTAGCACCACGCTCTAACCAACTGAGCTAACCGGCCAATATGCGACAGCCCAGCTGGGGCTGTGTCTTTCTTAGCCATCCCAGGCTCTCATTAAAGACAAGCTGCAGGAATTCCAGGTGTGCTATATCTAGTAGAATATGTCCCTCCGCCTTTTAATGGTTAGCGAGCACTCTTTTGTAGGTAGCATGGCCGAGCGGTCTAAGGCGCTGGATTTAGGCTCCAGTCTCTTTGGGGGCGTGGGTTCGAATCCCACTGCTGCCAAGCTCTTTTAACAAATGCCTATCCTCGAGGGCTCAAGCGTCTATGAAGTTTCTGCTGCACTTTGCTGGCGTTCCTTGCTCTACACACTGGAATCTCAGAAAAGCAGCATTAGGAAATTGCATGTTTTGGTTGAGAAGTCTTCCAAAGGGCACACTTCTGATGAGATGACTAGTGAAATGTCGTCAACGTTACAAAACAAGTCCAACTCAATGTGACTACCTCCTGTAAGCTAGATACCACGTTCACACTTTAAGTGTGGACACCAAAAAACAAGCAGCACTAATGAAAAGCTGGCACACTTTTCAGCAGAGTGCCAAGTGAACTAAGTGCCAGAATGCTGCACCCAAAGTCCACTCTCAAGCGTAAAGTGACCACAATCTGCAGCCTCAGAAAGAGGACTGAAGCACATAAGTTGGCATCTTGGCCATCTGTGTCAAACTTCAACAACCTTTCATAATGGATAAAGTGGTGAATACTTGAAGTTGAGAGTTCTGAGGCCTCCAGCACAAGCAATGAATTCAGAGCATGGAATGCAGACTATGTCCCGCCACTTTTCAGTCATTAGCGAGCACTCTTTTACAGGTAGCATGGCCGAGCGGTCTAAGGCGCTGGATTAAGGCTCCAGTCTCTTCGGGGGCGTGGGTTCGAATCCCACTGCTGCCAAGCTCTTTTAACAAAATCCCTATCCTCAAGGGCTCAAGCATCTCTGATGTTGCTGCAGTTCCTTGCCCAACACACTGACATCTCAAAGAACACTTACCTCTCTGCTCTAGCAGCATTAGAATAACTGCATTCATTGCATGTTTTGTTTGAGAAGTCTTCCAAAGGGCACACTTCTGGTGACTAGTGAAATGTCATCAACAGTATATAACAAGTCCAACTGAATGTGACTAACTCCTGTAAGCTAGATTCAACACTCCTACTTTAAGTGTAGACAGCAAAAACAAGCAGCAGTAATGAAAAGCTGGCACATTTTGTAGGAGAGTGCCAAGTGAACTTGCCACAGAATGCTGCACCCAAAGTCCACTCTCAAGCGTAAAAGGACCACAACTTGCTGCCTCAGAAAGAGGACAGAAGCACATAAGTTGGCATCTTGGCCATCTGTGTCAAACTTCAACAACCTTTCATAATGGATAAAGTGGTGACCACTTGGAGTGGAGAGATCTGAGGCCTCCAGCACAAGCAATGAATGCAGAACATCGGACAGCAGAAAGCCACAGGGTACACATGCCTGAGACCATAAAGATCAAGCGCACGGATGGCCCGTACGGGGATCGAACCCGCGACCTTGGCGTTATTAGCACCACGCTCTAACCAACTGAGCTAACCGGCCAATATGCGACAGCCCAGCTGGGGCTGTGTCTTTCTTAGCCATCCCAGGCTCTCATTAAAGACAAGCTGCAGGAATTCCAGGTGTGCTATATCTATGCCACGGCCTCATCAATCCATGGAATGTAGAATATGTCCCTCCGCCTTTTAATGGTTAGCGAGCACTCTTTTGTAGGTAGCATGGCCGAGCGGTCTAAGGTGCTGGATTTAGGCTCCAGTCTCTTTGGGGGCGTGGGTTCGAATCCCACTGCTGCCAAGCTCTTTTAACAAATGCCTATCCTCGAGGGCTCAAGCGTCTATGAAGTTTCTGCTGCACTTTGCTGGCGTTCCTTGCTCTACACACTGGAATCTCAGAAAAGCAGCATTAGGAAATTGCATGTTTTGGTTGAGAAGTCTTCCAAAGGGCACACTTCTGATGAGATGACTAGTGAAATGTCGTCAACGTTACAAAACAAGTCCAACTCAATGTGACTACCTCCTGTAAGCTAGATACCACGTTCACACTTTAAGTGTGGACACCAAAAAACAAGCAGCACTAATGAAAAGCTGGCACACTTTTCAGCAGAGTGCCAAGTGAACTAAGTGCCAGAATGCTGCACCCAAAGTCCACTCTCAAGCGTAAAGTGACCACAATCTGCAGCCTCAGAAAGAGGACTGAAGCACATAAGTTGGCATCTTGGCCATCTGTGTCAAACTTCAACAACCTTTCATAATGGATAAAGTGGTGAATACTTGAAGTTGAGAGTTCTGAGGCCTCCAGCACAAGCAATGAATTCAGAGCATGGAATGCAGACTATGTCCCGCCGCTTTTCAGTCATTAGCGAGCACTCTTTTACAGGTAGCATGGCCGAGCGGTCTAAGGCGCTGGATTAAGGCTCCAGTCTCTTCGGGGGCGTGGGTTCGAATCCCACTGCTGCCAAGCTCTTTTAACAAAATCCCTATCCTCAAGGGCTCAAGCATCTCTGATGTTGCTGCAGTTCCTTGCCCAACACACTGACATCTCAAAGAACACTTACCTCTCTGCTCTAGCAGCATTAGAATAACTGCATTCATTGCATGTTTTGTTTGAGAAGTCTTCCAAAGGGCACACTTCTGGTGACTAGTGAAATGTCATCAACAGTATATAACAAGTCCAACTGAATGTGACTAACTCCTGTAAGCTAGATTCAACACTCCTACTTTAAGTGTAGACAGCAAAAACAAGCAGCAGTAATGAAAAGCTGGCACATTTTGTAGGAGAGTGCCAAGTGAACTTGCCACAGAATGCTGCACCCAAAGTCCACTCTCAAGCGTAAAAGGACCACAACTTGCTGCCTCAGAAAGAGGACAGAAGCACATAAGTTGGCATCTTGGCCATCTGTGTCAAACTTCAACAACCTTTCATAATGGATAAAGTGGTGACCACTTGGAGTGGAGAGATCTGAGGCCTCCAGCACAAGCAATGAATGCAGAACATCGGACAGCAGAAAGCCACAGGGTACACATGCCTGAGACCATAAAGATCAAGCGCACGGATGGCCCGTACGGGGATCGAACCCGCGACCTTGGCGTTATTAGCACCACGCTCTAACCAACTGAGCTAACCGGCCAATATGCAACAGCCCAGCTGGGGCTGTGTCTTTCTTAGCCATCCCAGGCTCTCATTAAAGACAAGCTGCAGGAATTCCAGGTGTGCTATATCTATGCCACGGCCTCATCAATCCATGGAATGTAGAATATGTCCCTCCACCTTTTAATGGTTAGCGAGCACTCTTTTGTAGGTAGCATGGCCGAGCGGTCTAAGGTGCTGGATTTAGGCTCCAGTCTCTTTGGGGGCGTGGGTTCGAATCCCACTGCTGCCAAGCTCTTTTAACAAATGCCTATCCTCGAGGGCTCAAGCGTCTATGAAGTTTCTGCTGCACTTTGCTGGCGTTCCTTGCTCTACACACTGGAATCTCAGAAAAGCAGCATTAGGAAATTGCATGTTTTGGTTGAGAAGTCTTCCAAAGGGCACACTTCTGATGAGATGACTAGTGAAATGTCGTCAACGTTACAAAACAAGTCCAACTCAATGTGACTACCTCCTGTAAGCTAGATACCACGTTCACACTTTAAGTGTGGACACCAAAAAACAAGCAGCACTAATGAAAAGCTGGCACACTTTTCAGCAGAGTGCCAAGTGAACTAAGTGCCAGAATGCTGCACCCAAAGTCCACTCTCAAGCGTAAAGTGACCACAATCTGCAGCCTCAGAAAGAGGACTGAAGCACATAAGTTGGCATCTTGGCCATCTGTGTCAAACTTCAACAACCTTTCATAATGGATAAAGTGGTGAATACTTGAAGTTGAGAGTTCTGAGGCCTCCAGCACAAGCAATGAATTCAGAGCATGGAATGCAGACTATGTCCCGCCGCTTTTCAGTCATTAGCGAGCACTCTTTTACAGGTAGCATGGCCGAGCGGTCTAAGGCGCTGGATTAAGGCTCCAGTCTCTTCGGGGGCGTGGGTTCGAATCCCACTGCTGCCAAGCTCTTTTAACAAAATCCCTATCCTCAAGGGCTCAAGCATCTCTGATGTTGCTGCAGTTCCTTGCCCAACACACTGGAATCTCAAAGAACACTTACCTCTCTGCTCTAGCAGCATTAGAATAACTGCATTCATTGCATGTTTTGTTTGAGAAGTCTTCCAAAGGGCACACTTCTGGTGACTAGTGAAATGTCATCAACAGTATATAACAAGTCCAACTGAATGTGACTAACTCCTGTAAGCTAGATTCAACACTCCTACTTTAAGTGTAGACAGCAAAAACAAGCAGCAGTAATGAAAAGCTGGCACATTTTGTAGGAGAGTGCCAAGTGAACTTGCCACAGAATGCTGCACCCAAAGTCCACTCTCAAGCGTAAAAGGACCACAACTTGCTGCCTCAGAAAGAGGACAGAAGCACATAAGTTGGCATCTTGGCCATCTGTGTCAAACTTCAACAACCTTTCATAATGGATAAAGTGGTGACCACTTGGAGTGGAGAGATCTGAGGCCTCCAGCACAAGCAATGAATGCAGAACATCGGACAGCAGAAAGCCACAGGGTACACATGCCTGAGACCATAAAGATCAAGCGCACAGATGGCCCGTACGGGGATCGAACCCGCGACCTTGGCGTTATTAGCACCACGCTCTAACCAACTGAGCTAACCGGCCAATATGCGACAGCCCAGCTGGGGCTGTGTCTTTCTTAGCCATCCCAGGCTCTCATTAAAGACAAGCTGCAGGAATTCCAGGTGTGCTATATCTATGCCACGGCCTCATCAATCCATGGAATGTAGAATATGTCCCTCCGCCTTTTAATGGTTAGCGAGCACTCTTTTGTAGGTAGCATGGCCGAGCGGTCTAAGGCGCTGGATTTAGGCTCCAGTCTCTTTGGGGGCGTGGGTTCGAATCCCACTGCTGCCAAGCTCTTTTAACAAATGCCTATCCTCGAGGGCTCAAGCGTCTATGAAGTTTCTGCTGCACTTTGCTGGCGTTCCTTGCTCTACACACTGGAATCTCAGAAAAGCAGCATTAGGAAATTGCATGTTTTGGTTGAGAAGTCTTCCAAAGGGCACACTTCTGATGAGATGACTAGTGAAATGTCGTCAACGTTACAAAACAAGTCCAACTCAATGTGACTACCTCCTGTAAGCTAGATACCACGTTCACACTTTAAGTGTGGACACCAAAAAACAAGCAGCACTAATGAAAAGCTGGCACACTTTTCAGCAGAGTGCCAAGTGAACTAAGTGCCAGAATGCTGCACCGAAAGTCCACTCTCAAGCGTAAAGTGACCACAATCTGCAGCCTCAGAAAGAGGACTGAAGCACATAAGTTGGCATCTTGGCCATCTGTGTCAAACTTCAACAACCTTTCATAATGGATAAAGTGGTGAATACTTGAAGTTGAGAGTTCTGAGGCCTCCAGCACAAGCAATGAATTCAGAGCATGGAATGCAGACTATGTCCCGCCGCTTTTCAGTCATTAGCGAGCACTCTTTTGCAGGTAGCATGGCCGAGCGGTCTAAGGCGCTGGATTAAGGCTCCAGTCTCTTCGGGGGCGTGGGTTCGAATCCCACTGCTGCCAAGCTCTTTTAACAAAATCCCTATCCTCAAGGGCTCAAGCATCTCTGATGTTGCTGCAGTTCCTTGCCCAACACACTGACATCTCAAAGAACACTTACCTCTCTGCTCTAGCAGCATTAGAATAACTGCATTCATTGCATGTTTTGTTTGAGAAGTCTTCCAAAGGGCACACTTCTGGTGACTAGTGAAATGTCATCAACAGTATATAACAAGTCCAACTGAATGTGACTAACTCCTGTAAGCTAGATTCAACACTCCTACTTTAAGTGTAGACAGCAAAAACAAGCAGCAGTAATGAAAAGCTGGCACATTTTGTAGGAGAGTGCCAAGTGAACTTGCCACAGAATGCTGCACCCAAAGTCCACTCTCAAGCGTAAAAGGACCACAACTTGCTGCCTCAGAAAGAGGACAGAAGCACATAAGTTGGCATCTTGGCCATCTGTGTCAAACTTCAACAACCTTTCATAATGGATAAAGTGGTGACCACTTGGAGTGGAGAGATCTGAGGCCTCCAGCACAAGCAATGAATGCAGAACATCGGACAGCAGAAAGCCACAGGGTACACATGCCTGAGACCATAAAGATCAAGCGCACGGATGGCCCGTACGGGGATCGAACCCGCGACCTTGGCGTTATTAGCACCACGCTCTAACCAACTGAGCTAACCGGCCAATATGCGACAGCCCAGCTGGGGCTGTGTCTTTCTTAGCCATCCCAGGCTCTCATTAAAGACAAGCTGCAGGAATTCCAGGTGTGCTATATCTATGCCACGGCCTCATCAATCCATGGAATGTAGAATATGTCCCTCCGCCTTTTAATGGTTAGCGAGCACTCTTTTGTAGGTAGCATGGCCGAGCGGTCTAAGGCGCTGGATTTAGGCTCCAGTCTCTTTGGGGGCGTGGGTTCGAATCCCACTGCTGCCAAGCTCTTTTAACAAATGCCTATCCTCGAGGGCTCAAGCGTCTATGAAGTTTCTGCTGCACTTTGCTGGCGTTCCTTGCTCTACACACTGGAATCTCAGAAAAGCAGCATTAGGAAATTGCATGTTTTGGTTGAGAAGTCTTCCAAAGGGCACACTTCTGATGAGATGACTAGTGAAATGTCGTCAACGTTACAAAACAAGTCCAACTCAATGTGACTACCTCCTGTAAGCTAGATACCACGTTCACACTTTAAGTGTGGACACCAAAAAACAAGCAGCACTAATGAAAAGCTGGCACACTTTTCAGCAGAGTGCCAAGTGAACTAAGTGCCAGAATGCTGCACCGAAAGTCCACTCTCAAGCGTAAAGTGACCACAATCTGCAGCCTCAGAAAGAGGACTGAAGCACATAAGTTGGCATCTTGGCCATCTGTGTCAAACTTCAACAACCTTTCATAATGGATAAAGTGGTGAATACTTGAAGTTGAGAGTTCTGAGGCCTCCAGCACAAGCAATGAATTCAGAGCATGGAATGCAGACTATGTCCCGCCGCTTTTCAGTCATTAGCGAGCACTCTTTTGCAGGTAGCATGGCCGAGCGGTCTAAGGCGCTGGATTAAGGCTCCAGTCTCTTCGGGGGCGTGGGTTCGAATCCCACTGCTGCCAAGCTCTTTTAACAAAATCCCTATCCTCAAGGGCTCAAGCATCTCTGATGTTGCTGCAGTTCCTTGCCCAACACACTGACATCTCAAAGAACACTTACCTCTCTGCTCTAGCAGCATTAGAATAACTGCATTCATTGCATGTTTTGTTTGAGAAGTCTTCCAAAGGGCACACTTCTGGTGACTAGTGAAATGTCATCAACAGTATATAACAAGTCCAACTGAATGTGACTAACTCCTGTAAGCTAGATTCAACACTCCTACTTTAAGTGTAGACAGCAAAAACAAGCAGCAGTAATGAAAAGCTGGCACATTTTGTAGGAGAGTGCCAAGTGAACTTGCCACAGAATGCTGCACCCAAAGTCCACTCTCAAGCGTAAAAGGACCACAACTTGCTGCCTCAGAAAGAGGACAGAAGCACATAAGTTGGCATCTTGGCCATCTGTGTCAAACTTCAACAACCTTTCATAATGGATAAAGTGGTGACCACTTGGAGTGGAGAGATCTGAGGCCTCCAGCACAAGCAATGAATGCAGAACATCGGACAGCAGAAAGCCACAGGGTACACATGCCTGAGACCATAAAGATCAAGCGCACGGATGGCCCGTACGGGGATCGAACCCGCGACCTTGGCGTTATTAGCACCACGCTCTAACCAACTGAGCTAACCGGCCAATATGCAACAGCTCAGCTGGGGCTGTGTCTTTCTTAGCCATCCCAGGCTCTCATTAAAGACAAGCTGCAGGAATTCCAGGTGTGCTATATCTATGCCACGGCCTCATCAATCCATGGAATGTAGAATATGTCCCTCCGCCTTTTAATGGTTAGCGAGCACTCTTTTGTAGGTAGCATGGCCGAGCGGTCTAAGGCGCTGGATTTAGGCTCCAGTCTCTTTGGGGGCGTGGGTTCGAATCCCACTGCTGCCAAGCTCTTTTAACAAATGCCTATCCTCGAGGGCTCAAGCGTCTATGAAGTTTCTGCTGCACTTTGCTGGCGTTCCTTGCTCTACACACTGGAATCTCAGAAAAGCAGCATTAGGAAATTGCATGTTTTGGTTGAGAAGTCTTCCAAAGGGCACACTTCTGATGAGATGACTAGTGAAATGTCGTCAACGTTACAAAACAAGTCCAACTCAATGTGACTACCTCCTGTAAGCTAGATACCACGTTCACACTTTAAGTGTGGACACCAAAAAACAAGCAGCACTAATGAAAAGCTGGCACACTTTTCAGCAGAGTGCCAAGTGAACTAAGTGCCACAATGCTGCACCCAAAGTCCACTCTCAAGCGTAAAGTGACCACAATCTGCAGCCTCAGAAAGAGGACTGAAGCACATAAGTTGGCATCTTGGCCATCTGTGTCAAACTTCAACAACCTTTCATAATGGATAAAGTGGTGAATACTTGAAGTTGAGAGTTCTGAGGCCTCCAGCACAAGCAATGAATTCAGAGCATGGAATGCAGACTATGTCCCGCCGCTTTTCAGTCATTAGCGAGCACTCTTTTACAGGTAGCATGGCCGAGCGGTCTAAGGCGCTGGCTTAAGGCTCCAGTCTCTTCGGGGGCGTGGGTTCGAATCCCACTGCTGCCAAGCTCTTTTAACAAAATCCCTATCCTCAAGGGCTCAAGCATCTCTGATGTTGCTGCAGTTCCTTGCCCAACACACTGACATCTCAAAGAACACTTACCTCTCTGCTCTAGCAGCATTAGAATAACTGCATTCATTGCATGTTTTGTTTGAGAAGTCTTCCAAAGGGCACACTTCTGGTGACTAGTGAAATGTCATCAACAGTATATAACAAGTCCAACTGAATGTGACTAACTCCTGTAAGCTAGATTCAACACTCCTACTTTAAGTGTAGACAGCAAAAACAAGCAGCAGTAATGAAAAGCTGGCACATTTTGTAGGAGAGTGCCAAGTGAACTTGCCACAGAATGCTGCACCCAAAGTCCACTCTCAAGCGTAAAAGGACCACAACTTGCTGCCTCAGAAAGAGGACAGAAGCACATAAGTTGGCATCTTGGCCATCTGTGTCAAACTTCAACAACCTTTCATAATGGATAAAGTGGTGACCACTTGGAGTGGAGAGATCTGAGGCCTCCAGCACAAGCAATGAATGCAGAACATCGGACAGCAGAAAGCCACAGGGTACACATGCCTGAGACCATAAAGATCAAGCGCACGGATGGCCCGTACGGGGATCGAACCCGCGACCTTGGCGTTATTAGCACCACGCTCTAACCAACTGAGCTAACCGGCCAATATGCGACAGCCCAGCTGGGGCTGTGTCTTTCTTAGCCATCCCAGGCTCTCATTAAAGACAAGCTGCAGGAATTCCAGGTGTGCTATATCTATGCCACGGCCTCATCAATCCATGGAATGTAGAATATGTCCCTCCGCCTTTTAATGGTTAGCGAGCACTCTTTTGTAGGTAGCATGGCCGAGCGGTCTAAGGCGCTGGATTTAGGCTCCAGTCTCTTTGGGGGCGTGGGTTCGAATCCCACTGCTGCCAAGCTCTTTTAACAAATGCCTATCCTCGAGGGCTCAAGCGTCTATGAAGTTTCTGCTGCACTTTGCTGGCGTTCCTTGCTCTACACACTGGAATCTCAGAAAAGCAGCATTAGGAAATTGCATGTTTTGGTTGAGAAGTCTTCCAAAGGGCACACTTCTGATGAGATGACTAGTGAAATGTCGTCAACGTTACAAAACAAGTCCAACTCAATGTGACTACCTCCTGTAAGCTAGATACCACGTTCACACTTTAAGTGTGGACACCAAAAAACAAGCAGCACTAATGAAAAGCTGGCACACTTTTCAGCAGAGTGCCAAGTGAACTAAGTGCCAGAATGCTGCACCGAAAGTCCACTCTCAAGCGTAAAGTGACCACAATCTGCAGCCTCAGAAAGAGGACTGAAGCACATAAGTTGGCATCTTGGCCATCTGTGTCAAACTTCAACAACCTTTCATAATGGATAAAGTGGTGAATACTTGAAGTTGAGAGTTCTGAGGCCTCCAGCACAAGCAATGAATTCAGAGCATGGAATGCAGACTATGTCCCGCCGCTTTTCAGTCATTAGCGAGCACTCTTTTGCAGGTAGCATGGCCGAGCGGTCTAAGGCGCTGGATTAAGGCTCCAGTCTCTTCGGGGGCGTGGGTTCGAATCCCACTGCTGCCAAGCTCTTTTAACAAAATCCCTATCCTCAAGGGCTCAAGCATCTCTGATGTTGCTGCAGTTCCTTGCCCAACACACTGACATCTCAAAGAACACTTACCTCTCTGCTCTAGCAGCATTAGAATAACTGCATTCATTGCATGTTTTGTTTGAGAAGTCTTCCAAAGGGCACACTTCTGGTGACTAGTGAAATGTCATCAACAGTATATAACAAGTCCAACTGAATGTGACTAACTCCTGTAAGCTAGATTCAACACTCCTACTTTAAGTGTAGACAGCAAAAACAAGCAGCAGTAATGAAAAGCTGGCACATTTTGTAGGAGAGTGCCAAGTGAACTTGCCACAGAATGCTGCACCCAAAGTCCACTCTCAAGCGTAAAAGGACCACAACTTGCTGCCTCAGAAAGAGGACAGAAGCACATAAGTTGGCATCTTGGCCATCTGTGTCAAACTTCAACAACCTTTCATAATGGATAAAGTGGTGACCACTTGGAGTGGAGAGATCTGAGGCCTCCAGCACAAGCAATGAATGCAGAACATCGGACAGCAGAAAGCCACAGGGTACACATGCCTGAGACCATAAAGATCAAGCGCACGGATGGCCCGTACGGGGATCAAACCCGCGACCTTGGCGTTATTAGCACCACGCTCTAACCAACTGAGCTAACCGGCCAATATGCAACAGCTCAGCTGGGGCTGTGTCTTTCTTAGCCATCCCAGGCTCTCATTAAAGACAAGCTGCAGGAATTCCAGGTGTGCTATATCTATGCCACGGCCTCATCAATCCATGGAATGTAGAATATGTCCCTCCGCCTTTTAATGGTTAGCGAGCACTCTTTTGTAGGTAGCATGGCCGAGCGGTCTAAGGCGCTGGATTTAGGCTCCAGTCTCTTTGGGGGCGTGGGTTCGAATCCCACTGCTGCCAAGCTCTTTTAACAAATGCCTATCCTCGAGGGCTCAAGCGTCTATGAAGTTTCTGCTGCACTTTGCTGGCGTTCCTTGCTCTACACACTGGAATCTCAGAAAAGCAGCATTAGGAAATTGCATGTTTTGGTTGAGAAGTCTTCCAAAGGGCACACTTCTGATGAGATGACTAGTGAAATGTCGTCAACGTTACAAAACAAGTCCAACTCAATGTGACTACCTCCTGTAAGCTAGATACCACGTTCACACTTTAAGTGTGGACACCAAAAAACAAGCAGCACTAATGAAAAGCTGGCACACTTTTCAGCAGAGTGCCAAGTGAACTAAGTGCCAGAATGCTGCACCCAAAGTCCACTCTCAAGCGTAAAGTGACCACAATCTGCAGCCTCAGAAAGAGGACTGAAGCACATAAGTTGGCATCTTGGCCATCTGTGTCAAACTTCAACAACCTTTCATAATGGATAAAGTGGTGAATACTTGAAGTTGAGAGTTCTGAGGCCTCCAGCACAAGCAATGAATTCAGAGCATGGAATGCAGACTATGTCCCGCCGCTTTTCAGTCATTAGCGAGCACTCTTTTACAGGTAGCATGGCCGAGCGGTCTAAGGCGCTGGATTAAGGCTCCAGTCTCTTCGGGGGCGTGGGTTCGAATCCCACTGCTGCCAAGCTCTTTTAACAAAATCCCTATCCTCAAGGGCTCAAGCATCTCTGATGTTGCTGCAGTTCCTTGCCCAACACACTGACATCTCAAAGAACACTTACCTCTCTGCTCTAGCAGCATTAGAATAACTGCATTCATTGCATGTTTTGTTTGAGAAGTCTTCCAAAGGGCACACTTCTGGTGACTAGTGAAATGTCATCAACAGTATATAACAAGTCCAACTGAATGTGACTAACTCCTGTAAGCTAGATTCAACACTCCTACTTTAAGTGTAGACAGCAAAAACAAGCAGCAGTAATGAAAAGCTGGCACATTTTGTAGGAGAGTGCCAAGTGAACTTGCCACAGAATGCTGCACCCAAAGTCCACTCTCAAGCGTAAAACGACCACAACTTGCTGCCTCAGAAAGAGGACAGAAGCACATAAGTTGGCATCTTGGCCATCTGTGTCAAACTTCAACAACCTTTCATAATGGATAAAGTGGTGACCACTTGGAGTGGAGAGATCTGAGGCCTCCAGCACAAGCAATGAATGCAGAACATCGGACAGCAGAAAGCCACAGGGTACACATGCCTGAGACCATAAAGATCAAGCGCACGGATGGCCCGTACGGGGATCGAACCCGCGACCTTGGCGTTATTAGCACCACGCTCTAACCAACTGAGCTAACCGGCCAATATGCGACAGCCCAGCTGGGGCTGTGTCTTTCTTAGCCATCCCAGGCTCTCATTAAAGACAAGCTGCAGGAATTCCAGGTGTGCTATATCTATGCCACGGCCTCATCAATCCATGGAATGTAGAATATGTCCCTCCGCCTTTTAATGGTTAGCGAGCACTCTTTTGTAGGTAGCATGGCCGAGCGGTCTAAGGCGCTGGATTTAGGCTCCAGTCTCTTTGGGGGCGTGGGTTCGAATCCCACTGCTGCCAAGCTCTTTTAACAAATGCCTATCCTCGAGGGCTCAAGCGTCTATGAAGTTTCTGCTGCACTTTGCTGGCGTTCCTTGCTCTACACACTGGAATCTCAGAAAAGCAGCATTAGGAAATTGCATGTTTTGGTTGAGAAGTCTTCCAAAGGGCACACTTCTGATGAGATGACTAGTGAAATGTCGTCAACGTTACAAAACAAGTCCAACTCAATGTGACTACCTCCTGTAAGCTAGATACCACGTTCACACTTTAAGTGTGGACACCAAAAAACAAGCAGCACTAATGAAAAGCTGGCACACTTTTCAGCAGAGTGCCAAGTGAACTAAGTGCCAGAATGCTGCACCCAAAGTCCACTCTCAAGCGTAAAGTGACCACAATCTGCAGCCTCAGAAAGAGGACTGAAGCACATAAGTTGGCATCTTGGCCATCTGTGTCAAACTTCAACAACCTTTCATAATGGATAAAGTGGTGAATACTTGAAGTTGAGAGTTCTGAGGCCTCCAGCACAAGCAATGAATTCAGAGCATGGAATGCAGACTATGTCCCGCCGCTTTTCAGTCATTAGCGAGCACTCTTTTACAGGTAGCATGGCCGAGCGGTCTAAGGCGCTGGATTAAGGCTCCAGTCTCTTCGGGGGCGTGGGTTCGAATCCCACTGCTGCCAAGCTCTTTTAACAAAATCCCTATCCTCAAGGGCTCAAGCATCTCTGATGTTGCTGCAGTTCCTTGCCCAACACACTGACATCTCAAAGAACACTTACCTCTCTGCTCTAGCAGCATTAGAATAACTGCATTCATTGCATGTTTTGTTTGAGAAGTCTTCCAAAGGGCACACTTCTGGTGACTAGTGAAATGTCATCAACAGTATATAACAAGTCCAACTGAATGTGACTAACTCCTGTAAGCTAGATTCAACACTCCTACTTTAAGTGTAGACAGCAAAAACAAGCAGCAGTAATGAAAAGCTGGCACATTTTGTAGGAGAGTGCCAAGTGAACTTGCCACAGAATGCTGCACCCAAAGTCCACTCTCAAGCGTAAAAGGACCACAACTTGCTGCCTCAGAAAGAGGACAGAAGCACATAAGTTGGCATCTTGGCCATCTGTGTCAAACTTCAACAACCTTTCATAATGGATAAAGTGGTGACCACTTGGAGTGGAGAGATCTGAGGCCTCCAGCACAAGCAATGAATGCAGAACATCGGACAGCAGAAAGCCACAGGGTACACATGCCTGAGACCATAAAGATCAAGCGCACGGATGGCCCGTACGGGGATCGAACCCGCGACCTTGGCGTTATTAGCACCACGCTCTAACCAACTGAGCTAACCGGCCAATATGCGACAGCCCAGCTGGGGCTGTGTCTTTCTTAGCCATCCCAGGCTCTCATTAAAGACAAGCTGCAGGAATTCCAGGTGTGCTATATCTATGCCACGGCCTCATCAATCCATGGAATGTAGAATATGTCCCTCCGCCTTTTAATGGTTAGCGAGCACTCTTTTGTAGGTAGCATGGCCGAGCGGTCTAAGGTGCTGGATTTAGGCTCCAGTCTCTTTGGGGGCGTGGGTTCGAATCCCACTGCTGCCAAGCTCTTTTAACAAATGCCTATCCTCGAGGGCTCAAGCGTCTATGAAGTTTCTGCTGCACTTTGCTGGCGTTCCTTGCTCTACACACTGGAATCTCAGAAAAGCAGCATTAGGAAATTGCATGTTTTGGTTGAGAAGTCTTCCAAAGGGCACACTTCTGATGAGATGACTAGTGAAATGTCGTCAACGTTACAAAACAAGTCCAACTCAATGTGACTACCTCCTGTAAGCTAGATACCACGTTCACACTTTAAGTGTGGACACCAAAAAACAAGCAGCACTAATGAAAAGCTGGCACACTTTTCAGCAGAGTGCCAAGTGAACTAAGTGCCAGAATGCTGCACCCAAAGTCCACTCTCAAGCGTAAAGTGACCACAATCTGCAGCCTCAGAAAGAGGACTGAAGCACATAAGTTGGCATCTTGGCCATCTGTGTCAAACTTCAACAACCTTTCATAATGGATAAAGTGGTGAATACTTGAAGTTGAGAGTTCTGAGGCCTCCAGCACAAGCAATGAATTCAGAGCATGGAATGCAGACTATGTCCCGCCGCTTTTCAGTCATTAGCGAGCACTCTTTTACAGGTAGCATGGCCGAGCGGTCTAAGGCGCTGGATTAAGGCTCCAGTCTCTTCGGGGGCGTGGGTTCGAATCCCACTGCTGCCAAGCTCTTTTAACAAAATCCCTATCCTCAAGGGCTCAAGCATCTCTGATGTTGCTGCAGTTCCTTGCCCAACACACTGACATCTCAAAGAACACTTACCTCTCTGCTCTAGCAGCATTAGAATAACTGCATTCATTGCATGTTTTGTTTGAGAAGTCTTCCAAAGGGCACACTTCTGGTGACTAGTGAAATGTCATCAACAGTATATAACAAGTCCAACTGAATGTGACTAACTCCTGTAAGCTAGATTCAACACTCCTACTTTAAGTGTAGACAGCAAAAACAAGCAGCAGTAATGAAAAGCTGGCACATTTTGTAGGAGAGTGCCAAGTGAACTTGCCACAGAATGCTGCACCCAAAGTCCACTCTCAAGCGTAAAAGGACCACAACTTGCTGCCTCAGAAAGAGGACAGAAGCACATAAGTTGGCATCTTGGCCATCTGTGTCAAACTTCAACAACCTTTCATAATGGATAAAGTGGTGACCACTTGGAGTGGAGAGATCTGAGGCCTCCAGCACAAGCAATGAATGCAGAACATCGGACAGCAGAAAGCCACAGGGTACACATGCCTGAGACCATAAAGATCAAGCGCACGGATGGCCCGTACGGGGATCGAACCCGCGACCTTGGCGTTATTAGCACCACGCTCTAACCAACTGAGCTAACCGGCCAATATGCGACAGCCCAGCTGGGGCTGTGTCTTTCTTAGCCATCCCAGGCTCTCATTAAAGACAAGCTGCAGGAATTCCAGGTGTGCTATATCTATGCCACGGCCTCATCAATCCATGGAATGTAGAATATGTCCCTCCGCCTTTTAATGGTTAGCGAGCACTCTTTTGTAGGTAGCATGGCCGAGCGGTCTAAGGCGCTGGATTTAGGCTCCAGTCTCTTTGGGGGCGTGGGTTCGAATCCCACTGCTGCCAAGCTCTTTTAACAAATGCCTATCCTCGAGGGCTCAAGCGTCTATGAAGTTTCTGCTGCACTTTGCTGGCGTTCCTTGCTCTACACACTGGAATCTCAGAAAAGCAGCATTAGGAAATTGCATGTTTTGGTTGAGAAGTCTTCCAAAGGGCACACTTCTGATGAGATGACTAGTGAAATGTCGTCAACGTTACAAAACAAGTCCAACTCAATGTGACTACCTCCTGTAAGCTAGATACCACGTTCACACTTTAAGTGTGGACACCAAAAAACAAGCAGCACTAATGAAAAGCTGGCACACTTTTCAGCAGAGTGCCAAGTGAACTAAGTGCCAGAATGCTGCACCCAAAGTCCACTCTCAAGCGTAAAGTGACCACAATCTGCAGCCTCAGAAAGAGGACTGAAGCACATAAGTTGGCATCTTGGCCATCTGTGTCAAACTTCAACAACCTTTCATAATGGATAAAGTGGTGAATACTTGAAGTTGAGAGTTCTGAGGCCTCCAGCACAAGCAATGAATTCAGAGCATGGAATGCAGACTATGTCCCGCCGCTTTTCAGTCATTAGCGAGCACTCTTTTACAGGTAGCATGGCCGAGCGGTCTAAGGCGCTGGATTAAGGCTCCAGTCTCTTCGGGGGCGTGGGTTCGAATCCCACTGCTGCCAAGCTCTTTTAACAAAATCCCTATCCTCAAGGGCTCAAGCATCTCTGATGTTGCTGCAGTTCCTTGCCCAACACACTGACATCTCAAAGAACACTTACCTCTCTGCTCTAGCAGCATTAGAATAACTGCATTCATTGCATGTTTTGTTTGAGAAGTCTTCCAAAGGGCACACTTCTGGTGACTAGTGAAATGTCATCAACAGTATATAACAAGTCCAACTGAATGTGACTAACTCCTGTAAGCTAGATTCAACACTCCTACTTTAAGTGTAGACAGCAAAAACAAGCAGCAGTAATGAAAAGCTGGCACATTTTGTAGGAGAGTGCCAAGTGAACTTGCCACAGAATGCTGCACCCAAAGTCCACTCTCAAGCGTAAAAGGACCACAACTTGCTGCCTCAGAAAGAGGACAGAAGCACATAAGTTGGCATCTTGGCCATCTGTGTCAAACTTCAACAACCTTTCATAATGGATAAAGTGGTGACCACTTGGAGTGGAGAGATCTGAGGCCTCCAGCACAAGCAATGAATGCAGAACATCGGACAGCAGAAAGCCACAGGGTACACATGCCTGAGACCATAAAGATCAAGCGCACGGATGGCCCGTACGGGGATCGAACCCGCGACCTTGGCGTTATTAGCACCACGCTCTAACCAACTGAGCTAACCGGCCAATATGCGACAGCCCAGCTGGGGCTGTGTCTTTCTTAGCCATCCCAGGCTCTCATTAAAGACAAGCTGCAGGAATTCCAGGTGTGCTATATCTATGCCACGGCCTCATCAATCCATGGAATGTAGAATATGTCCCTCCGCCTTTTAATGGTTAGCGAGCACTCTTTTGTAGGTAGCATGGCCGAGCGGTCTAAGGCGCTGGATTTAGGCTCCAGTCTCTTTGGGGGCGTGGGTTCGAATCCCACTGCTGCCAAGCTCTTTTAACAAATGCCTATCCTCGAGGGCTCAAGCGTCTATGAAGTTTCTGCTGCACTTTGCTGGCGTTCCTTGCTCTACACACTGGAATCTCAGAAAAGCAGCATTAGGAAATTGCATGTTTTGGTTGAGAAGTCTTCCAAAGGGCACACTTCTGATGAGATGACTAGTGAAATGTCGTCAACGTTACAAAACAAGTCCAACTCAATGTGACTACCTCCTGTAAGCTAGATACCACGTTCACACTTTAAGTGTGGACACCAAAAAACAAGCAGCACTAATGAAAAGCTGGCACACTTTTCAGCAGAGTGCCAAGTGAACTAAGTGCCAGAATGCTGCACCCAAAGTCCACTCTCAAGCGTAAAGTGACCACAATCTGCAGCCTCAGAAAGAGGACTGAAGCACATAAGTTGGCATCTTGGCCATCTGTGTCAAACTTCAACAACCTTTCATAATGGATAAAGTGGTGAATACTTGAAGTTGAGAGTTCTGAGGCCTCCAGCACAAGCAATGAATTCAGAGCATGGAATGCAGACTATGTCCCGCCGCTTTTCAGTCATTAGCGAGCACTCTTTTGCAGGTAGCATGGCCGAGCGGTCTAAGGCGCTGGATTAAGGCTCCAGTCTCTTCGGGGGCGTGGGTTCGAATCCCACTGCTGCCAAGCTCTTTTAACAAAATCCCTATCCTCAAGGGCTCAAGCATCTCTGATGTTGCTGCAGTTCCTTGCCCAACACACTGACATCTCAAAGAACACTTACCTCTCTGCTCTAGCAGCATTAGAATAACTGCATTCATTGCATGTTTTGTTTGAGAAGTCTTCCAAAGGGCACACTTCTGGTGACTAGTGAAATGTCATCAACAGTATATAACAAGTCCAACTGAATGTGACTAACTCCTGTAAGCTAGATTCAACACTCCTACTTTAAGTGTAGACAGCAAAAACAAGCAGCAGTAATGAAAAGCTGGCACATTTTGTAGGAGAGTGCCAAGTGAACTTGCCACAGAATGCTGCACCCAAAGTCCACTCTCAAGCGTAAAAGGACCACAACTTGCTGCCTCAGAAAGAGGACAGAAGCACATAAGTTGGCATCTTGGCCATCTGTGTCAAACTTCAACAACCTTTCATAATGGATAAAGTGGTGACCACTTGGAGTGGAGAGATCTGAGGCCTCCAGCACAAGCAATGAATGCAGAACATCGGACAGCAGAAAGCCACAGGGTACACATGCCTGAGACCATAAAGATCAAGCGCACGGATGGCCCGTACGGGGATCGAACCCGCGACCTTGGCGTTATTAGCACCACGCTCTAACCAACTGAGCTAACCGGCCAATATGCGACAGCCCAGCTGGGGCTGTGTCTTTCTTAGCCATCCCAGGCTCTCATTAAAGACAAGCTGCAGGAATTCCAGGTGTGCTATATCTATGCCACGGCCTCATCAATCCATGGAATGTAGAATATGTCCCTCCGCCTTTTAATGGTTAGCGAGCACTCTTTTGTAGGTAGCATGGCCGAGCGGTCTAAGGCGCTGGATTTAGGCTCCAGTCTCTTTGGGGGCGTGGGTTCGAATCCCACTGCTGCCAAGCTCTTTTAACAAATGCCTATCCTCGAGGGCTCAAGCGTCTATGAAGTTTCTGCTGCACTTTGCTGGCGTTCCTTGCTCTACACACTGGAATCTCAGAAAAGCAGCATTAGGAAATTGCATGTTTTGGTTGAGAAGTCTTCCAAAGGGCACACTTCTGATGAGATGACTAGTGAAATGTCGTCAACGTTACAAAACAAGTCCAACTCAATGTGACTACCTCCTGTAAGCTAGATACCACGTTCACACTTTAAGTGTGGACACCAAAAAACAAGCAGCACTAATGAAAAGCTGGCACACTTTTCAGCAGAGTGCCAAGTGAACTAAGTGCCAGAATGCTGCACCCAAAGTCCACTCTCAAGCGTAAAGTGACCACAATCTGCAGCCTCAGAAAGAGGACTGAAGCACATAAGTTGGCATCTTGGCCATCTGTGTCAAACTTCAACAACCTTTCATAATGGATAAAGTGGTGAATACTTGAAGTTGAGAGTTCTGAGGCCTCCAGCACAAGCAATGAATTCAGAGCATGGAATGCAGACTATGTCCCGCCGCTTTTCAGTCATTAGCGAGCACTCTTTTACAGGTAGCATGGCCGAGCGGTCTAAGGCGCTGGATTAAGGCTCCAGTCTCTTCGGGGGCGTGGGTTCGAATCCCACTGCTGCCAAGCTCTTTTAACAAAATCCCTATCCTCAAGGGCTCAAGCATCTCTGATGTTGCTGCAGTTCCTTGCCCAACACACTGACATCTCAAAGAACACTTACCTCTCTGCTCTAGCAGCATTAGAATAACTGCATTCATTGCATGTTTTGTTTGAGAAGTCTTCCAAAGGGCACACTTCTGGTGACTAGTGAAATGTCATCAACAGTATATAACAAGTCCAACTGAATGTGACTAACTCCTGTAAGCTAGATTCAACACTCCTACTTTAAGTGTAGACAGCAAAAACAAGCAGCAGTAATGAAAAGCTGGCACATTTTGTAGGAGAGTGCCAAGTGAACTTGCCACAGAATGCTGCACCCAAAGTCCACTCTCAAGCGTAAAACGACCACAACTTGCTGCCTCAGAAAGAGGACAGAAGCACATAAGTTGGCATCTTGGCCATCTGTGTCAAACTTCAACAACCTTTCATAATGGATAAAGTGGTGACCACTTGGAGTGGAGAGATCTGAGGCCTCCAGCACAAGCAATGAATGCAGAACATCGGACAGCAGAAAGCCACAGGGTACACATGCCTGAGACCATAAAGATCAAGCGCACGGATGGCCCGTACGGGGATCGAACCCGCGACCTTGGCGTTATTAGCACCACGCTCTAACCAACTGAGCTAACCGGCCAATATGCGACAGCCCAGCTGGGGCTGTGTCTTTCTTAGCCATCCCAGGCTCTCATTAAAGACAAGCTGCAGGAATTCCAGGTGTGCTATATCTATGCCACGGCCTCATCAATCCATGGAATGTAGAATATGTCCCTCCGCCTTTTAATGGTTAGCGAGCACTCTTTTGTAGGTAGCATGGCCGAGCGGTCTAAGGCGCTGGATTTAGGCTCCAGTCTCTTTGGGGGCGTGGGTTCGAATCCCACTGCTGCCAAGCTCTTTTAACAAATGCCTATCCTCGAGGGCTCAAGCGTCTATGAAGTTTCTGCTGCACTTTGCTGGCGTTCCTTGCTCTACACACTGGAATCTCAGAAAAGCAGCATTAGGAAATTGCATGTTTTGGTTGAGAAGTCTTCCAAAGGGCACACTTCTGATGAGATGACTAGTGAAATGTCGTCAACGTTACAAAACAAGTCCAACTCAATGTGACTACCTCCTGTAAGCTAGATACCACGTTCACACTTTAAGTGTGGACACCAAAAAACAAGCAGCACTAATGAAAAGCTGGCACACTTTTCAGCAGAGTGCCAAGTGAACTAAGTGCCAGAATGCTGCACCCAAAGTCCACTCTCAAGCGTAAAGTGACCACAATCTGCAGCCTCAGAAAGAGGACTGAAGCACATAAGTTGGCATCTTGGCCATCTGTGTCAAACTTCAACAACCTTTCATAATGGATAAAGTGGTGAATACTTGAAGTTGAGAGTTCTGAGGCCTCCAGCACAAGCAATGAATTCAGAGCATGGAATGCAGACTATGTCCCGCCGCTTTTCAGTCATTAGCGAGCACTCTTTTACAGGTAGCATGGCCGAGCGGTCTAAGGCGCTGGATTAAGGCTCCAGTCTCTTCGGGGGCGTGGGTTCGAATCCCACTGCTGCCAAGCTCTTTTAACAAAATCCCTATCCTCAAGGGCTCAAGCATCTCTGATGTTGCTGCAGTTCCTTGCCCAACACACTGACATCTCAAAGAACACTTACCTCTCTGCTCTAGCAGCATTAGAATAACTGCATTCATTGCATGTTTTGTTTGAGAAGTCTTCCAAAGGGCACACTTCTGGTGACTAGTGAAATGTCATCAACAGTATATAACAAGTCCAACTGAATGTGACTAACTCCTGTAAGCTAGATTCAACACTCCTACTTTAAGTGTAGACAGCAAAAACAAGCAGCAGTAATGAAAAGCTGGCACATTTTGTAGGAGAGTGCCAAGTGAACTTGCCACAGAATGCTGCACCCAAAGTCCACTCTCAAGCGTAAAAGGACCACAACTTGCTGCCTCAGAAAGAGGACAGAAGCACATAAGTTGGCATCTTGGCCATCTGTGTCAAACTTCAACAACCTTTCATAATGGATAAAGTGGTGACCACTTGGAGTGGAGAGATCTGAGGCCTCCAGCACAAGCAATGAATGCAGAACATCGGACAGCAGAAAGCCACAGGGTACACATGCCTGAGACCATAAAGATCAAGCGCACGGATGGCCCGTACGGGGATCGAACCCGCGACCTTGGCGTTATTAGCACCACGCTCTAACCAACTGAGCTAACCGGCCAATATGCGACAGCCCAGCTGGGGCTGTGTCTTTCTTAGCCATCCCAGGCTCTCATTAAAGACAAGCTGCAGGAATTCCAGGTGTGCTATATCTATGCCACGGCCTCATCAATCCATGGAATGTAGAATATGTCCCTCCGCCTTTTAATGGTTAGCGAGCACTCTTTTGTAGGTAGCATGGCCGAGCGGTCTAAGGCGCTGGATTTAGGCTCCAGTCTCTTTGGGGGCGTGGGTTCGAATCCCACTGCTGCCAAGCTCTTTTAACAAATGCCTATCCTCGAGGGCTCAAGCGTCTATGAAGTTTCTGCTGCACTTTGCTGGCGTTCCTTGCTCTACACACTGGAATCTCAGAAAAGCAGCATTAGGAAATTGCATGTTTTGGTTGAGAAGTCTTCCAAAGGGCACACTTCTGATGAGATGACTAGTGAAATGTCGTCAACGTTACAAAACAAGTCCAACTCAATGTGACTACCTCCTGTAAGCTAGATACCACGTTCACACTTTAAGTGTGGACACCAAAAAACAAGCAGCACTAATGAAAAGCTGGCACACTTTTCAGCAGAGTGCCAAGTGAACTAAGTGCCAGAATGCTGCACCGAAAGTCCACTCTCAAGCGTAAAGTGACCACAATCTGCAGCCTCAGAAAGAGGACTGAAGCACATAAGTTGGCATCTTGGCCATCTGTGTCAAACTTCAACAACCTTTCATAATGGATAAAGTGGTGAATACTTGAAGTTGAGAGTTCTGAGGCCTCCAGCACAAGCAATGAATTCAGAGCATGGAATGCAGACTATGTCCCGCCGCTTTTCAGTCATTAGCGAGCACTCTTTTGCAGGTAGCATGGCCGAGCGGTCTAAGGCGCTGGATTAAGGCTCCAGTCTCTTCGGGGGCGTGGGTTCGAATCCCACTGCTGCCAAGCTCTTTTAACAAAATCCCTATCCTCAAGGGCTCAAGCATCTCTGATGTTGCTGCAGTTCCTTGCCCAACACACTGACATCTCAAAGAACACTTACCTCTCTGCTCTAGCAGCATTAGAATAACTGCATTCATTGCATGTTTTGTTTGAGAAGTCTTCCAAAGGGCACACTTCTGGTGACTAGTGAAATGTCATCAACAGTATATAACAAGTCCAACTGAATGTGACTAACTCCTGTAAGCTAGATTCAACACTCCTACTTTAAGTGTAGACAGCAAAAACAAGCAGCAGTAATGAAAAGCTGGCACATTTTGTAGGAGAGTGCCAAGTGAACTTGCCACAGAATGCTGCACCCAAAGTCCACTCTCAAGCGTAAAAGGACCACAACTTGCTGCCTCAGAAAGAGGACAGAAGCACATAAGTTGGCATCTTGGCCATCTGTGTCAAACTTCAACAACCTTTCATAATGGATAAAGTGGTGACCACTTGGAGTGGAGAGATCTGAGGCCTCCAGCACAAGCAATGAATGCAGAACATCGGACAGCAGAAAGCCACAGGGTACACATGCCTGAGACCATAAAGATCAAGCGCACGGATGGCCCGTACGGGGATCGAACCCGCGACCTTGGCGTTATTAGCACCACGCTCTAACCAACTGAGCTAACCGGCCAATATGCGACAGCCCAGCTGGGGCTGTGTCTTTCTTAGCCATCCCAGGCTCTCATTAAAGACAAGCTGCAGGAATTCCAGGTGTGCTATATCTATGCCACGGCCTCATCAATCCATGGAATGTAGAATATGTCCCTCCGCCTTTTAATGGTTAGCGAGCACTCTTTTGTAGGTAGCATGGCCGAGCGGTCTAAGGCGCTGGATTTAGGCTCCAGTCTCTTTGGGGGCGTGGGTTCGAATCCCACTGCTGCCAAGCTCTTTTAACAAATGCCTATCCTCGAGGGCTCAAGCGTCTATGAAGTTTCTGCTGCACTTTGCTGGCGTTCCTTGCTCTACACACTGGAATCTCAGAAAAGCAGCATTAGGAAATTGCATGTTTTGGTTGAGAAGTCTTCCAAAGGGCACACTTCTGATGAGATGACTAGTGAAATGTCGTCAACGTTACAAAACAAGTCCAACTCAATGTGACTACCTCCTGTAAGCTAGATACCACGTTCACACTTTAAGTGTGGACACCAAAAAACAAGCAGCACTAATGAAAAGCTGGCACACTTTTCAGCAGAGTGCCAAGTGAACTAAGTGCCAGAATGCTGCACCCAAAGTCCACTCTCAAGCGTAAAGTGACCACAATCTGCAGCCTCAGAAAGAGGACTGAAGCACATAAGTTGGCATCTTGGCCATCTGTGTCAAACTTCAACAACCTTTCATAATGGATAAAGTGGTGAATACTTGAAGTTGAGAGTTCTGAGGCCTCCAGCACAAGCAATGAATTCAGAGCATGGAATGCAGACTATGTCCCGCCACTTTTCAGTCATTAGCGAGCACTCTTTTACAGGTAGCATGGCCGAGCGGTCTAAGGCGCTGGATTAAGGCTCCAGTCTCTTCGGGGGCGTGGGTTCGAATCCCACTGCTGCCAAGCTCTTTTAACAAAATCCCTATCCTCAAGGGCTCAAGCATCTCTGATGTTGCTGCAGTTCCTTGCCCAACACACTGACATCTCAAAGAACACTTACCTCTCTGCTCTAGCAGCATTAGAATAACTGCATTCATTGCATGTTTTGTTTGAGAAGTCTTCCAAAGGGCACACTTCTGGTGACTAGTGAAATGTCATCAACAGTATATAACAAGTCCAACTGAATGTGACTAACTCCTGTAAGCTAGATTCAACACTCCTACTTTAAGTGTAGACAGCAAAAACAAGCAGCAGTAATGAAAAGCTGGCACATTTTGTAGGAGAGTGCCAAGTGAACTTGCCACAGAATGCTGCACCCAAAGTCCACTCTCAAGCGTAAAACGACCACAACTTGCTGCCTCAGAAAGAGGACAGAAGCACATAAGTTGGCATCTTGGCCATCTGTGTCAAACTTCAACAACCTTTCATAATGGATAAAGTGGTGACCACTTGGAGTGGAGAGATCTGAGGCCTCCAGCACAAGCAATGAATGCAGAACATCGGACAGCAGAAAGCCACAGGGTACACATGCCTGAGACCATAAAGATCAAGCGCACGGATGGCCCGTACGGGGATCGAACCCGCGACCTTGGCGTTATTAGCACCACGCTCTAACCAACTGAGCTAACCGGCCAATATGCGACAGCCCAGCTGGGGCTGTGTCTTTCTTAGCCATCCCAGGCTCTCATTAAAGACAAGCTGCAGGAATTCCAGGTGTGCTATATCTATGCCACGGCCTCATCAATCCATGGAATGTAGAATATGTCCCTCCGCCTTTTAATGGTTAGCGAGCACTCTTTTGTAGGTAGCATGGCCGAGCGGTCTAAGGCGCTGGATTTAGGCTCCAGTCTCTTTGGGGGCGTGGGTTCGAATCCCACTGCTGCCAAGCTCTTTTAACAAATGCCTATCCTCGAGGGCTCAAGCGTCTATGAAGTTTCTGCTGCACTTTGCTGGCGTTCCTTGCTCTACACACTGGAATCTCAGAAAAGCAGCATTAGGAAATTGCATGTTTTGGTTGAGAAGTCTTCCAAAGGGCACACTTCTGATGAGATGACTAGTGAAATGTCGTCAACGTTACAAAACAAGTCCAACTCAATGTGACTACCTCCTGTAAGCTAGATACCACGTTCACACTTTAAGTGTGGACACCAAAAAACAAGCAGCACTAATGAAAAGCTGGCACACTTTTCAGCAGAGTGCCAAGTGAACTAAGTGCCAGAATGCTGCACCCAAAGTCCACTCTCAAGCGTAAAGTGACCACAATCTGCAGCCTCAGAAAGAGGACTGAAGCACATAAGTTGGCATCTTGGCCATCTGTGTCAAACTTCAACAACCTTTCATAATGGATAAAGTGGTGAATACTTGAAGTTGAGAGTTCTGAGGCCTCCAGCACAAGCAATGAATTCAGAGCATGGAATGCAGACTATGTCCCGCCGCTTTTCAGTCATTAGCGAGCACTCTTTTACAGGTAGCATGGCCGAGCGGTCTAAGGCGCTGGATTAAGGCTCCAGTCTCTTCGGGGGCGTGGGTTCGAATCCCACTGCTGCCAAGCTCTTTTAACAAAATCCCTATCCTCAAGGGCTCAAGCATCTCTGATGTTGCTGCAGTTCCTTGCCCAACACACTGACATCTCAAAGAACACTTACCTCTCTGCTCTAGCAGCATTAGAATAACTGCATTCATTGCATGTTTTGTTTGAGAAGTCTTCCAAAGGGCACACTTCTGGTGACTAGTGAAATGTCATCAACAGTATATAACAAGTCCAACTGAATGTGACTAACTCCTGTAAGCTAGATTCAACACTCCTACTTTAAGTGTAGACAGCAAAAACAAGCAGCAGTAATGAAAAGCTGGCACATTTTGTAGGAGAGTGCCAAGTGAACTTGCCACAGAATGCTGCACCCAAAGTCCACTCTCAAGCGTAAAAGGACCACAACTTGCTGCCTCAGAAAGAGGACAGAAGCACATAAGTTGGCATCTTGGCCATCTGTGTCAAACTTCAACAACCTTTCATAATGGATAAAGTGGTGACCACTTGGAGTGGAGAGATCTGAGGCCTCCAGCACAAGCAATGAATGCAGAACATCGGACAGCAGAAAGCCACAGGGTACACATGCCTGAGACCATAAAGATCAAGCGCACGGATGGCCCGTACGGGGATCGAACCCGCGACCTTGGCGTTATTAGCACCACGCTCTAACCAACTGAGCTAACCGGCCAATATGCGACAGCCCAGCTGGGGCTGTGTCTTTCTTAGCCATCCCAGGCTCTCATTAAAGACAAGCTGCAGGAATTCCAGGTGTGCTATATCTATGCCACGGCCTCATCAATCCATGGAATGTAGAATATGTCCCTCCGCCTTTTAATGGTTAGCGAGCACTCTTTTGTAGGTAGCATGGCCGAGCGGTCTAAGGTGCTGGATTTAGGCTCCAGTCTCTTTGGGGGCGTGGGTTCGAATCCCACTGCTGCCAAGCTCTTTTAACAAATGCCTATCCTCGAGGGCTCAAGCGTCTATGAAGTTTCTGCTGCACTTTGCTGGCGTTCCTTGCTCTACACACTGGAATCTCAGAAAAGCAGCATTAGGAAATTGCATGTTTTGGTTGAGAAGTCTTCCAAAGGGCACACTTCTGATGAGATGACTAGTGAAATGTCGTCAACGTTACAAAACAAGTCCAACTCAATGTGACTACCTCCTGTAAGCTAGATACCACGTTCACACTTTAAGTGTGGACACCAAAAAACAAGCAGCACTAATGAAAAGCTGGCACACTTTTCAGCAGAGTGCCAAGTGAACTAAGTGCCAGAATGCTGCACCCAAAGTCCACTCTCAAGCGTAAAGTGACCACAATCTGCAGCCTCAGAAAGAGGACTGAAGCACATAAGTTGGCATCTTGGCCATCTGTGTCAAACTTCAACAACCTTTCATAATGGATAAAGTGGTGAATACTTGAAGTTGAGAGTTCTGAGGCCTCCAGCACAAGCAATGAATTCAGAGCATGGAATGCAGACTATGTCCCGCCGCTTTTCAGTCATTAGCGAGCACTCTTTTACAGGTAGCATGGCCGAGCGGTCTAAGGCGCTGGATTAAGGCTCCAGTCTCTTCGGGGGCGTGGGTTCGAATCCCACTGCTGCCAAGCTCTTTTAACAAAATCCCTATCCTCAAGGGCTCAAGCATCTCTGATGTTGCTGCAGTTCCTTGCCCAACACACTGACATCTCAAAGAACACTTACCTCTCTGCTCTAGCAGCATTAGAATAACTGCATTCATTGCATGTTTTGTTTGAGAAGTCTTCCAAAGGGCACACTTCTGGTGACTAGTGAAATGTCATCAACAGTATATAACAAGTCCAACTGAATGTGACTAACTCCTGTAAGCTAGATTCAACACTCCTACTTTAAGTGTAGACAGCAAAAACAAGCAGCAGTAATGAAAAGCTGGCACATTTTGTAGGAGAGTGCCAAGTGAACTTGCCACAGAATGCTGCACCCAAAGTCCACTCTCAAGCGTAAAAGGACCACAACTTGCTGCCTCAGAAAGAGGACAGAAGCACATAAGTTGGCATCTTGGCCATCTGTGTCAAACTTCAACAACCTTTCATAATGGATAAAGTGGTGACCACTTGGAGTGGAGAGATCTGAGGCCTCCAGCACAAGCAATGAATGCAGAACATCGGACAGCAGAAAGCCACAGGGTACACATGCCTGAGACCATAAAGATCAAGCGCACGGATGGCCCGTACGGGGATCGAACCCGCGACCTTGGCGTTATTAGCACCACGCTCTAACCAACTGAGCTAACCGGCCAATATGCGACAGCCCAGCTGGGGCTGTGTCTTTCTTAGCCATCCCAGGCTCTCATTAAAGACAAGCTGCAGGAATTCCAGGTGTGCTATATCTATGCCACGGCCTCATCAATCCATGGAATGTAGAATATGTCCCTCCGCCTTTTAATGGTTAGCGAGCACTCTTTTGTAGGTAGCATGGCCGAGCGGTCTAAGGCGCTGGATTTAGGCTCCAGTCTCTTTGGGGGCGTGGGTTCGAATCCCACTGCTGCCAAGCTCTTTTAACAAATGCCTATCCTCGAGGGCTCAAGCGTCTATGAAGTTTCTGCTGCACTTTGCTGGCGTTCCTTGCTCTACACACTGGAATCTCAGAACTTGCCACAGAATGCTGCACCCAAAGTCCACTCTCAAGCGTAAAAGGACCACAACTTGCTGCCTCAGAAAGAGGACAGAAGCACATAAGTTGGCATCTTGGCCATCTGTGTCAAACTTCAACAACCTTTCATAATGGATAAAGTGGTGACCACTTGGAGTGGAGAGATCTGAGGCCTCCAGCACAAGCAATGAATGCAGAACATCGGACAGCAGAAAGCCACAGGGTACACATGCCTGAGACCATAAAGATCAAGCGCACGGATGGCCCGTACGGGGATCGAACCCGCGACCTTGGCGTTATTAGCACCACGCTCTAACCAACTGAGCTAACCGGCCAATATGCGACAGCCCAGCTGGGGCTGTGTCTTTCTTAGCCATCCCAGGCTCTCATTAAAGACAAGCTGCAGGAATTCCAGGTGTGCTATATCTATGCCACGGCCTCATCAATCCATGGAATGTAGAATATGTCCCTCCGCCTTTTAATGGTTAGCGAGCACTCTTTTGTAGGTAGCATGGCCGAGCGGTCTAAGGCGCTGGATTTAGGCTCCAGTCTCTTTGGGGGCGTGGGTTCGAATCCCACTGCTGCCAAGCTCTTTTAACAAATGCCTATCCTCGAGGGCTCAAGCGTCTATGAAGTTTCTGCTGCACTTTGCTGGCGTTCCTTGCTCTACACACTGGAATCTCAGAAAAGCAGCATTAGGAAATTGCATGTTTTGGTTGAGAAGTCTTCCAAAGGGCACACTTCTGATGAGATGACTAGTGAAATGTCGTCAACGTTACAAAACAAGTCCAACTCAATGTGACTACCTCCTGTAAGCTAGATACCACGTTCACACTTTAAGTGTGGACACCAAAAAACAAGCAGCACTAATGAAAAGCTGGCACACTTTTCAGCAGAGTGCCAAGTGAACTAAGTGCCAGAATGCTGCACCCAAAGTCCACTCTCAAGCGTAAAGTGACCACAATCTGCAGCCTCAGAAAGAGGACTGAAGCACATAAGTTGGCATCTTGGCCATCTGTGTCAAACTTCAACAACCTTTCATAATGGATAAAGTGGTGAATACTTGAAGTTGAGAGTTCTGAGGCCTCCAGCACAAGCAATGAATTCAGAGCATGGAATGCAGACTATGTCCCGCCACTTTTCAGTCATTAGCGAGCACTCTTTTACAGGTAGCATGGCCGAGCGGTCTAAGGCGCTGGATTAAGGCTCCAGTCTCTTCGGGGGCGTGGGTTCGAATCCCACTGCTGCCAAGCTCTTTTAACAAAATCCCTATCCTCAAGGGCTCAAGCATCTCTGATGTTGCTGCAGTTCCTTGCCCAACACACTGACATCTCAAAGAACACTTACCTCTCTGCTCTAGCAGCATTAGAATAACTGCATTCATTGCATGTTTTGTTTGAGAAGTCTTCCAAAGGGCACACTTCTGGTGACTAGTGAAATGTCATCAACAGTATATAACAAGTCCAACTGAATGTGACTAACTCCTGTAAGCTAGATTCAACACTCCTACTTTAAGTGTAGACAGCAAAAACAAGCAGCAGTAATGAAAAGCTGGCACATTTTGTAGGAGAGTGCCAAGTGAACTTGCCACAGAATGCTGCACCCAAAGTCCACTCTCAAGCGTAAAACGACCACAACTTGCTGCCTCAGAAAGAGGACAGAAGCACATAAGTTGGCATCTTGGCCATCTGTGTCAAACTTCAACAACCTTTCATAATGGATAAAGTGGTGACCACTTGGAGTGGAGAGATCTGAGGCCTCCAGCACAAGCAATGAATGCAGAACATCGGACAGCAGAAAGCCACAGGGTACACATGCCTGAGACCATAAAGATCAAGCGCACGGATGGCCCGTACGGGGATCGAACCCGCGACCTTGGCGTTATTAGCACCACGCTCTAACCAACTGAGCTAACCGGCCAATATGCGACAGCCCAGCTGGGGCTGTGTCTTTCTTAGCCATCCCAGGCTCTCATTAAAGACAAGCTGCAGGAATTCCAGGTGTGCTATATCTATGCCACGGCCTCATCAATCCATGGAATGTAGAATATGTCCCTCCGCCTTTTAATGGTTAGCGAGCACTCTTTTGTAGGTAGCATGGCCGAGCGGTCTAAGGCGCTGGATTTAGGCTCCAGTCTCTTTGGGGGCGTGGGTTCGAATCCCACTGCTGCCAAGCTCTTTTAACAAATGCCTATCCTCGAGGGCTCAAGCGTCTATGAAGTTTCTGCTGCACTTTGCTGGCGTTCCTTGCTCTACACACTGGAATCTCAGAAAAGCAGCATTAGGAAATTGCATGTTTTGGTTGAGAAGTCTTCCAAAGGGCACACTTCTGATGAGATGACTAGTGAAATGTCGTCAACGTTACAAAACAAGTCCAACTCAATGTGACTACCTCCTGTAAGCTAGATACCACGTTCACACTTTAAGTGTGGACACCAAAAAACAAGCAGCACTAATGAAAAGCTGGCACACTTTTCAGCAGAGTGCCAAGTGAACTAAGTGCCAGAATGCTGCACCCAAAGTCCACTCTCAAGCGTAAAGTGACCACAATCTGCAGCCTCAGAAAGAGGACTGAAGCACATAAGTTGGCATCTTGGCCATCTGTGTCAAACTTCAACAACCTTTCATAATGGATAAAGTGGTGAATACTTGAAGTTGAGAGTTCTGAGGCCTCCAGCACAAGCAATGAATTCAGAGCATGGAATGCAGACTATGTCCCGCCGCTTTTCAGTCATTAGCGAGCACTCTTTTACAGGTAGCATGGCCGAGCGGTCTAAGGCGCTGGATTAAGGCTCCAGTCTCTTCGGGGGCGTGGGTTCGAATCCCACTGCTGCCAAGCTCTTTTAACAAAATCCCTATCCTCAAGGGCTCAAGCATCTCTGATGTTGCTGCAGTTCCTTGCCCAACACACTGACATCTCAAAGAACACTTACCTCTCTGCTCTAGCAGCATTAGAATAACTGCATTCATTGCATGTTTTGTTTGAGAAGTCTTCCAAAGGGCACACTTCTGGTGACTAGTGAAATGTCATCAACAGTATATAACAAGTCCAACTGAATGTGACTAACTCCTGTAAGCTAGATTCAACACTCCTACTTTAAGTGTAGACAGCAAAAACAAGCAGCAGTAATGAAAAGCTGGCACATTTTGTAGGAGAGTGCCAAGTGAACTTGCCACAGAATGCTGCACCCAAAGTCCACTCTCAAGCGTAAAAGGACCACAACTTGCTGCCTCAGAAAGAGGACAGAAGCACATAAGTTGGCATCTTGGCCATCTGTGTCAAACTTCAACAACCTTTCATAATGGATAAAGTGGTGACCACTTGGAGTGGAGAGATCTGAGGCCTCCAGCACAAGCAATGAATGCAGAACATCGGACAGCAGAAAGCCACAGGGTACACATGCCTGAGACCATAAAGATCAAGCGCACGGATGGCCCGTACGGGGATCGAACCCGCGACCTTGGCGTTATTAGCACCACGCTCTAACCAACTGAGCTAACCGGCCAATATGCGACAGCCCAGCTGGGGCTGTGTCTTTCTTAGCCATCCCAGGCTCTCATTAAAGACAAGCTGCAGGAATTCCAGGTGTGCTATATCTATGCCACGGCCTCATCAATCCATGGAATGTAGAATATGTCCCTCCGCCTTTTAATGGTTAGCGAGCACTCTTTTGTAGGTAGCATGGCCGAGCGGTCTAAGGTGCTGGATTTAGGCTCCAGTCTCTTTGGGGGCGTGGGTTCGAATCCCACTGCTGCCAAGCTCTTTTAACAAATGCCTATCCTCGAGGGCTCAAGCGTCTATGAAGTTTCTGCTGCACTTTGCTGGCGTTCCTTGCTCTACACACTGGAATCTCAGAAAAGCAGCATTAGGAAATTGCATGTTTTGGTTGAGAAGTCTTCCAAAGGGCACACTTCTGATGAGATGACTAGTGAAATGTCGTCAACGTTACAAAACAAGTCCAACTCAATGTGACTACCTCCTGTAAGCTAGATACCACGTTCACACTTTAAGTGTGGACACCAAAAAACAAGCAGCACTAATGAAAAGCTGGCACACTTTTCAGCAGAGTGCCAAGTGAACTAAGTGCCAGAATGCTGCACCCAAAGTCCACTCTCAAGCGTAAAGTGACCACAATCTGCAGCCTCAGAAAGAGGACTGAAGCACATAAGTTGGCATCTTGGCCATCTGTGTCAAACTTCAACAACCTTTCATAATGGATAAAGTGGTGAATACTTGAAGTTGAGAGTTCTGAGGCCTCCAGCACAAGCAATGAATTCAGAGCATGGAATGCAGACTATGTCCCGCCGCTTTTCAGTCATTAGCGAGCACTCTTTTACAGGTAGCATGGCCGAGCGGTCTAAGGCGCTGGATTAAGGCTCCAGTCTCTTCGGGGGCGTGGGTTCGAATCCCACTGCTGCCAAGCTCTTTTAACAAAATCCCTATCCTCAAGGGCTCAAGCATCTCTGATGTTGCTGCAGTTCCTTGCCCAACACACTGACATCTCAAAGAACACTTACCTCTCTGCTCTAGCAGCATTAGAATAACTGCATTCATTGCATGTTTTGTTTGAGAAGTCTTCCAAAGGGCACACTTCTGGTGACTAGTGAAATGTCATCAACAGTATATAACAAGTCCAACTGAATGTGACTAACTCCTGTAAGCTAGATTCAACACTCCTACTTTAAGTGTAGACAGCAAAAACAAGCAGCAGTAATGAAAAGCTGGCACATTTTGTAGGAGAGTGCCAAGTGAACTTGCCACAGAATGCTGCACCCAAAGTCCACTCTCAAGCGTAAAAGGACCACAACTTGCTGCCTCAGAAAGAGGACAGAAGCACATAAGTTGGCATCTTGGCCATCTGTGTCAAACTTCAACAACCTTTCATAATGGATAAAGTGGTGACCACTTGGAGTGGAGAGATCTGAGGCCTCCAGCACAAGCAATGAATGCAGAACATCGGACAGCAGAAAGCCACAGGGTACACATACCTGAGACCATAAAGATCAAGCGCACGGATGGCCCGTACGGGGATCGAACCCGCGACCTTGGCGTTATTAGCACCACGCTCTAACCAACTGAGCTAACCGGCCAATATGCGACAGCCCAGCTGGGGCTGTGTCTTTCTTAGCCATCCCAGGCTCTCATTAAAGACAAGCTGCAGGAATTCCAGGTGTGCTATATCTATGCCACGGCCTCATCAATCCATGGAATGTAGAATATGTCCCTCCGCCTTTTAATGGTTAGCGAGCACTCTTTTGTAGGTAGCATGGCCGAGCGGTCTAAGGCGCTGGATTTAGGCTCCAGTCTCTTTGGGGGCGTGGGTTCGAATCCCACTGCTGCCAAGCTCTTTTAACAAATGCCTATCCTCGAGGGCTCAAGCGTCTATGAAGTTTCTGCTGCACTTTGCTGGCGTTCCTTGCTCTACACACTGGAATCTCAGAAAAGCAGCATTAGGAAATTGCATGTTTTGGTTGAGAAGTCTTCCAAAGGGCACACTTCTGATGAGATGACTAGTGAAATGTCGTCAACGTTACAAAACAAGTCCAACTCAATGTGACTACCTCCTGTAAGCTAGATACCACGTTCACACTTTAAGTGTGGACACCAAAAAACAAGCAGCACTAATGAAAAGCTGGCACACTTTTCAGCAGAGTGCCAAGTGAACTAAGTGCCAGAATGCTGCACCCAAAGTCCACTCTCAAGCGTAAAGTGACCACAATCTGCAGCCTCAGAAAGAGGACTGAAGCACATAAGTTGGCATCTTGGCCATCTGTGTCAAACTTCAACAACCTTTCATAATGGATAAAGTGGTGAATACTTGAAGTTGAGAGTTCTGAGGCCTCCAGCACAAGCAATGAATTCAGAGCATGGAATGCAGACTATGTCCCGCCGCTTTTCAGTCATTAGCGAGCACTCTTTTACAGGTAGCATGGCCGAGCGGTCTAAGGCGCTGGATTAAGGCTCCAGTCTCTTCGGGGGCGTGGGTTCGAATCCCACTGCTGCCAAGCTCTTTTAACAAAATCCCTATCCTCAAGGGCTCAAGCATCTCTGATGTTGCTGCAGTTCCTTGCCCAACACACTGACATCTCAAAGAACACTTACCTCTCTGCTCTAGCAGCATTAGAATAACTGCATTCATTGCATGTTTTGTTTGAGAAGTCTTCCAAAGGGCACACTTCTGGTGACTAGTGAAATGTCATCAACAGTATATAACAAGTCCAACTGAATGTGACTAACTCCTGTAAGCTAGATTCAACACTCCTACTTTAAGTGTAGACAGCAAAAACAAGCAGCAGTAATGAAAAGCTGGCACATTTTGTAGGAGAGTGCCAAGTGAACTTGCCACAGAATGCTGCACCCAAAGTCCACTCTCAAGCGTAAAAGGACCACAACTTGCTGCCTCAGAAAGAGGACAGAAGCACATAAGTTGGCATCTTGGCCATCTGTGTCAAACTTCAACAACCTTTCATAATGGATAAAGTGGTGACCACTTGGAGTGGAGAGATCTGAGGCCTCCAGCACAAGCAATGAATGCAGAACATCGGACAGCAGAAAGCCACAGGGTACACATGCCTGAGACCATAAAGATCAAGCGCACGGATGGCCCGTACGGGGATCGAACCCGCGACCTTGGCGTTATTAGCACCACGCTCTAACCAACTGAGCTAACCGGCCAATATGCGACAGCCCAGCTGGGGCTGTGTCTTTCTTAGCCATCCCAGGCTCTCATTAAAGACAAGCTGCAGGAATTCCAGGTGTGCTATATCTATGCCACGGCCTCATCAATCCATGGAATGTAGAATATGTCCCTCCGCCTTTTAATGGTTAGCGAGCACTCTTTTGTAGGTAGCATGGCCGAGCGGTCTAAGGCGCTGGATTTAGGCTCCAGTCTCTTTGGGGGCGTGGGTTCGAATCCCACTGCTGCCAAGCTCTTTTAACAAATGCCTATCCTCGAGGGCTCAAGCGTCTATGAAGTTTCTGCTGCACTTTGCTGGCGTTCCTTGCTCTACACACTGGAATCTCAGAAAAGCAGCATTAGGAAATTGCATGTTTTGGTTGAGAAGTCTTCCAAAGGGCACACTTCTGATGAGATGACTAGTGAAATGTCGTCAACGTTACAAAACAAGTCCAACTCAATGTGACTACCTCCTGTAAGCTAGATACCACGTTCACACTTTAAGTGTGGACACCAAAAAACAAGCAGCACTAATGAAAAGCTGGCACACTTTTCAGCAGAGTGCCAAGTGAACTAAGTGCCAGAATGCTGCACCGAAAGTCCACTCTCAAGCGTAAAGTGACCACAATCTGCAGCCTCAGAAAGAGGACTGAAGCACATAAGTTGGCATCTTGGCCATCTGTGTCAAACTTCAACAACCTTTCATAATGGATAAAGTGGTGAATACTTGAAGTTGAGAGTTCTGAGGCCTCCAGCACAAGCAATGAATTCAGAGCATGGAATGCAGACTATGTCCCGCCGCTTTTCAGTCATTAGCGAGCACTCTTTTGCAGGTAGCATGGCCGAGCGGTCTAAGGCGCTGGATTAAGGCTCCAGTCTCTTCGGGGGCGTGGGTTCGAATCCCACTGCTGCCAAGCTCTTTTAACAAAATCCCTATCCTCAAGGGCTCAAGCATCTCTGATGTTGCTGCAGTTCCTTGCCCAACACACTGACATCTCAAAGAACACTTACCTCTCTGCTCTAGCAGCATTAGAATAACTGCATTCATTGCATGTTTTGTTTGAGAAGTCTTCCAAAGGGCACACTTCTGGTGACTAGTGAAATGTCATCAACAGTATATAACAAGTCCAACTGAATGTGACTAACTCCTGTAAGCTAGATTCAACACTCCTACTTTAAGTGTAGACAGCAAAAACAAGCAGCAGTAATGAAAAGCTGGCACATTTTGTAGGAGAGTGCCAAGTGAACTTGCCACAGAATGCTGCACCCAAAGTCCACTCTCAAGCGTAAAAGGACCACAACTTGCTGCCTCAGAAAGAGGACAGAAGCACATAAGTTGGCATCTTGGCCATCTGTGTCAAACTTCAACAACCTTTCATAATGGATAAAGTGGTGACCACTTGGAGTGGAGAGATCTGAGGCCTCCAGCACAAGCAATGAATGCAGAACATCGGACAGCAGAAAGCCACAGGGTACACATGCCTGAGACCATAAAGATCAAGCGCACGGATGGCCCGTACGGGGATCGAACCCGCGACCTTGGCGTTATTAGCACCACGCTCTAACCAACTGAGCTAACCGGCCAATATGCGACAGCCCAGCTGGGGCTGTGTCTTTCTTAGCCATCCCAGGCTCTCATTAAAGACAAGCTGCAGGAATTCCAGGTGTGCTATATCTATGCCACGGCCTCATCAATCCATGGAATGTAGAATATGTCCCTCCGCCTTTTAATGGTTAGCGAGCACTCTTTTGTAGGTAGCATGGCCGAGCGGTCTAAGGCGCTGGATTTAGGCTCCAGTCTCTTTGGGGGCGTGGGTTCGAATCCCACTGCTGCCAAGCTCTTTTAACAAATGCCTATCCTCGAGGGCTCAAGCGTCTATGAAGTTTCTGCTGCACTTTGCTGGCGTTCCTTGCTCTACACACTGGAATCTCAGAAAAGCAGCATTAGGAAATTGCATGTTTTGGTTGAGAAGTCTTCCAAAGGGCACACTTCTGATGAGATGACTAGTGAAATGTCGTCAACGTTACAAAACAAGTCCAACTCAATGTGACTACCTCCTGTAAGCTAGATACCACGTTCACACTTTAAGTGTGGACACCAAAAAACAAGCAGCACTAATGAAAAGCTGGCACACTTTTCAGCAGAGTGCCAAGTGAACTAAGTGCCAGAATGCTGCACCCAAAGTCCACTCTCAAGCGTAAAGTGACCACAATCTGCAGCCTCAGAAAGAGGACTGAAGCACATAAGTTGGCATCTTGGCCATCTGTGTCAAACTTCAACAACCTTTCATAATGGATAAAGTGGTGAATACTTGAAGTTGAGAGTTCTGAGGCCTCCAGCACAAGCAATGAATTCAGAGCATGGAATGCAGACTATGTCCCGCCACTTTTCAGTCATTAGCGAGCACTCTTTTACAGGTAGCATGGCCGAGCGGTCTAAGGCGCTGGATTAAGGCTCCAGTCTCTTCGGGGGCGTGGGTTCGAATCCCACTGCTGCCAAGCTCTTTTAACAAAATCCCTATCCTCAAGGGCTCAAGCATCTCTGATGTTGCTGCAGTTCCTTGCCCAACACACTGACATCTCAAAGAACACTTACCTCTCTGCTCTAGCAGCATTAGAATAACTGCATTCATTGCATGTTTTGTTTGAGAAGTCTTCCAAAGGGCACACTTCTGGTGACTAGTGAAATGTCATCAACAGTATATAACAAGTCCAACTGAATGTGACTAACTCCTGTAAGCTAGATTCAACACTCCTACTTTAAGTGTAGACAGCAAAAACAAGCAGCAGTAATGAAAAGCTGGCACATTTTGTAGGAGAGTGCCAAGTGAACTTGCCACAGAATGCTGCACCCAAAGTCCACTCTCAAGCGTAAAACGACCACAACTTGCTGCCTCAGAAAGAGGACAGAAGCACATAAGTTGGCATCTTGGCCATCTGTGTCAAACTTCAACAACCTTTCATAATGGATAAAGTGGTGACCACTTGGAGTGGAGAGATCTGAGGCCTCCAGCACAAGCAATGAATGCAGAACATCGGACAGCAGAAAGCCACAGGGTACACATGCCTGAGACCATAAAGATCAAGCGCACGGATGGCCCGTACGGGGATCGAACCCGCGACCTTGGCGTTATTAGCACCACGCTCTAACCAACTGAGCTAACCGGCCAATATGCGACAGCCCAGCTGGGGCTGTGTCTTTCTTAGCCATCCCAGGCTCTCATTAAAGACAAGCTGCAGGAATTCCAGGTGTGCTATATCTATGCCACGGCCTCATCAATCCATGGAATGTAGAATATGTCCCTCCGCCTTTTAATGGTTAGCGAGCACTCTTTTGTAGGTAGCATGGCCGAGCGGTCTAAGGCGCTGGATTTAGGCTCCAGTCTCTTTGGGGGCGTGGGTTCGAATCCCACTGCTGCCAAGCTCTTTTAACAAATGCCTATCCTCGAGGGCTCAAGCGTCTATGAAGTTTCTGCTGCACTTTGCTGGCGTTCCTTGCTCTACACACTGGAATCTCAGAAAAGCAGCATTAGGAAATTGCATGTTTTGGTTGAGAAGTCTTCCAAAGGGCACACTTCTGATGAGATGACTAGTGAAATGTCGTCAACGTTACAAAACAAGTCCAACTCAATGTGACTACCTCCTGTAAGCTAGATACCACGTTCACACTTTAAGTGTGGACACCAAAAAACAAGCAGCACTAATGAAAAGCTGGCACACTTTTCAGCAGAGTGCCAAGTGAACTAAGTGCCAGAATGCTGCACCCAAAGTCCACTCTCAAGCGTAAAGTGACCACAATCTGCAGCCTCAGAAAGAGGACTGAAGCACATAAGTTGGCATCTTGGCCATCTGTGTCAAACTTCAACAACCTTTCATAATGGATAAAGTGGTGAATACTTGAAGTTGAGAGTTCTGAGGCCTCCAGCACAAGCAATGAATTCAGAGCATGGAATGCAGACTATGTCCCGCCGCTTTTCAGTCATTAGCGAGCACTCTTTTACAGGTAGCATGGCCGAGCGGTCTAAGGCGCTGGATTAAGGCTCCAGTCTCTTCGGGGGCGTGGGTTCGAATCCCACTGCTGCCAAGCTCTTTTAACAAAATCCCTATCCTCAAGGGCTCAAGCATCTCTGATGTTGCTGCAGTTCCTTGCCCAACACACTGACATCTCAAAGAACACTTACCTCTCTGCTCTAGCAGCATTAGAATAACTGCATTCATTGCATGTTTTGTTTGAGAAGTCTTCCAAAGGGCACACTTCTGGTGACTAGTGAAATGTCATCAACAGTATATAACAAGTCCAACTGAATGTGACTAACTCCTGTAAGCTAGATTCAACACTCCTACTTTAAGTGTAGACAGCAAAAACAAGCAGCAGTAATGAAAAGCTGGCACATTTTGTAGGAGAGTGCCAAGTGAACTTGCCACAGAATGCTGCACCCAAAGTCCACTCTCAAGCGTAAAAGGACCACAACTTGCTGCCTCAGAAAGAGGACAGAAGCACATAAGTTGGCATCTTGGCCATCTGTGTCAAACTTCAACAACCTTTCATAATGGATAAAGTGGTGACCACTTGGAGTGGAGAGATCTGAGGCCTCCAGCACAAGCAATGAATGCAGAACATCGGACAGCAGAAAGCCACAGGGTACACATGCCTGAGACCATAAAGATCAAGCGCACGGATGGCCCGTACGGGGATCGAACCCGCGACCTTGGCGTTATTAGCACCACGCTCTAACCAACTGAGCTAACCGGCCAATATGCGACAGCCCAGCTGGGGCTGTGTCTTTCTTAGCCATCCCAGGCTCTCATTAAAGACAAGCTGCAGGAATTCCAGGTGTGCTATATCTATGCCACGGCCTCATCAATCCATGGAATGTAGAATATGTCCCTCCGCCTTTTAATGGTTAGCGAGCACTCTTTTGTAGGTAGCATGGCCGAGCGGTCTAAGGTGCTGGATTTAGGCTCCAGTCTCTTTGGGGGCGTGGGTTCGAATCCCACTGCTGCCAAGCTCTTTTAACAAATGCCTATCCTCGAGGGCTCAAGCGTCTATGAAGTTTCTGCTGCACTTTGCTGGCGTTCCTTGCTCTACACACTGGAATCTCAGAAAAGCAGCATTAGGAAATTGCATGTTTTGGTTGAGAAGTCTTCCAAAGGGCACACTTCTGATGAGATGACTAGTGAAATGTCGTCAACGTTACAAAACAAGTCCAACTCAATGTGACTACCTCCTGTAAGCTAGATACCACGTTCACACTTTAAGTGTGGACACCAAAAAACAAGCAGCACTAATGAAAAGCTGGCACACTTTTCAGCAGAGTGCCAAGTGAACTAAGTGCCAGAATGCTGCACCCAAAGTCCACTCTCAAGCGTAAAGTGACCACAATCTGCAGCCTCAGAAAGAGGACTGAAGCACATAAGTTGGCATCTTGGCCATCTGTGTCAAACTTCAACAACCTTTCATAATGGATAAAGTGGTGAATACTTGAAGTTGAGAGTTCTGAGGCCTCCAGCACAAGCAATGAATTCAGAGCATGGAATGCAGACTATGTCCCGCCGCTTTTCAGTCATTAGCGAGCACTCTTTTACAGGTAGCATGGCCGAGCGGTCTAAGGCGCTGGATTAAGGCTCCAGTCTCTTCGGGGGCGTGGGTTCGAATCCCACTGCTGCCAAGCTCTTTTAACAAAATCCCTATCCTCAAGGGCTCAAGCATCTCTGATGTTGCTGCAGTTCCTTGCCCAACACACTGACATCTCAAAGAACACTTACCTCTCTGCTCTAGCAGCATTAGAATAACTGCATTCATTGCATGTTTTGTTTGAGAAGTCTTCCAAAGGGCACACTTCTGGTGACTAGTGAAATGTCATCAACAGTATATAACAAGTCCAACTGAATGTGACTAACTCCTGTAAGCTAGATTCAACACTCCTACTTTAAGTGTAGACAGCAAAAACAAGCAGCAGTAATGAAAAGCTGGCACATTTTGTAGGAGAGTGCCAAGTGAACTTGCCACAGAATGCTGCACCCAAAGTCCACTCTCAAGCGTAAAAGGACCACAACTTGCTGCCTCAGAAAGAGGACAGAAGCACATAAGTTGGCATCTTGGCCATCTGTGTCAAACTTCAACAACCTTTCATAATGGATAAAGTGGTGACCACTTGGAGTGGAGAGATCTGAGGCCTCCAGCACAAGCAATGAATGCAGAACATCGGACAGCAGAAAGCCACAGGGTACACATGCCTGAGACCATAAAGATCAAGCGCACGGATGGCCCGTACGGGGATCGAACCCGCGACCTTGGCGTTATTAGCACCACGCTCTAACCAACTGAGCTAACCGGCCAATATGCGACAGCCCAGCTGGGGCTGTGTCTTTCTTAGCCATCCCAGGCTCTCATTAAAGACAAGCTGCAGGAATTCCAGGTGTGCTATATCTATGCCACGGCCTCATCAATCCATGGAATGTAGAATATGTCCCTCCGCCTTTTAATGGGCAACCCCGAACCAAAATTAAAAAAAAAAAATGATGTGGGGGTCCCCCTAAATTCCATACAAGGCCCTTCAGGTCTGGTATGGATATTAAGGGGAACCCCAGCCAAAATTTAAAAAAAAAATTGACGTGGGGTTCCCCCTAAATTCCATACCAGACCCTTCAGGTCTGGTATGGATTTTAAGGGGAACCCCGCGCCAAAAAAAAAAAAAAAAAAACGGCGTGGGGTCCCCCTAAAAATCCATACCAGACCCTTATCCGAGCACGCAACCTGGCAGGCCGCAGGAAAAGAGGGGGGGACGAGAGTGCGGCCCCCCCCCCCCTCCTGAACCGTACCAGGCCACATGCCCTCAACATTGGGAGGGTGCTTTGGGGTAGCCCCCCAAAGCACCTTGTCCCCATGTTGATGAAGACAAGGGCCTCATCCTCACAACCGTGGCCGGTGGTTGTGGGGGTCTGCGGGCGGGGGGCTTATCGGAATCTGGAAGCCCCCTTTACCAAGGGGACCCCCAGATCCCGGCCCCCCCCCTGTGTGAAATGGTAAGGGGTTACTTACCCCTACCATTTCACTAAAAAACTGTCAAAAATGTTAAAAATGACAAGAGACAGTTTTTGACAATTCCTTTATTTAAATGCTTCTTCTTTCTTCCTTCATCTTCTTCT
The DNA here is from genome assembly GCF_042186555.1 of Aquarana catesbeiana. Taxonomy (NCBI): domain Eukaryota; kingdom Metazoa; phylum Chordata; class Amphibia; order Anura; family Ranidae; genus Aquarana; species Aquarana catesbeiana. The sequence goes on from NC_133335.1 coordinate 191,020,523, forward strand.
TCTTCTGGTTCTTCTGGCTCTTCTGGTTCTTCCTCCGGCGTTCTCGTCCAGCATCTCCTCCGCGGCGTCTTCTATCTTCTTCTCCTCGGGCCGCTCCGCACCCATGGCATGAGGGGGGAGGCTCCCGCTCTTCTCTTCATCTTCTTCTTCATCTTCATCTTCTTCTTCATCTTCTTCTTCTTCTTCTTCTTCTCTTCTTCATCTCTTCTTCCTTCTTCATTTCTTCTGCGGGCCGCTCCGCATCCATGCATGGAGGGAGGCTCCCGCTGTGTGACGGCGTCTCTTCGTCTGACGGTTCTTAAATAACGGGGGGCGGGGCCACCCGGTGACCCCGCCCCCCTCTGACGCACGGGACATGACGGGACTTCCCTGTGGCATTCCCCGTGACGTCACAGGGAAGTCCCGTCAATTCACCGTGCGTCAGAGGGGGGGGCGGGGTCACCGGATGGCCCCGCCCCCCGTTATTTAAGAACCGTCAGACGAAGAGACGCCGTCACACAGCGGGAGCCTCCCTCCATGCATGGATGCGGAGCGGCCCGCAGAAGAAATGAAGAAGGAAGAAGAGATGAAGAAGAGAAGAAGAAGAAGAAGATGAAGAAGAAGATGAAGATGAAGAAGAAGATGAAGAGAAGAGCGGGAGCCTCCCCCCTCATGCCATGGGTGCGGAGCGGCCCGAGGAGAAGAAGATAGAAGACGCCGCGGAGGAGATGCTGGACGAGAACGCCGGAGGAAGAACCAGAAGAGCCAGAAGAACCAGAAGAAGAAGAAGATGAAGGAAGAAAGAAGAAGCATTTAAATAAAGGAATTGTCAAAAACTGTCTCTTGTCATTTTTAACATTTTTGACAGTTTTTTAGTGAAATGGTAGGGGTAAGTAACCCCTTACCATTTCACACAGGGGGGGGGCCGGGATCTGGGGGTCCCCTTGGTAAAGGGGGCTTCCAGATTCCGATAAGCCCCCCGCCCGCAGACCCCCACAACCACCGGCCACGGTTGTGGGGATGAGGCCCTTGTCTTCATCAACATGGGGACAAGGTGCTTTGGGGGGCTACCCCAAAGCACCCTCCCAATGTTGAGGGCATGTGGCCTGGTACGGTTCAGGAGGGGGGGGGGGGCCGCACTCTCGTCCCCCCCTCTTTTCCTGCGGCCTGCCAGGTTGCGTGCTCGGATAAGGGTCTGGTATGGATTTTTAGGGGGACCCCACGCCGTTTTTTTTTTTTTTTTTTTGGCGCGGGGTTCCCCTTAAAATCCATACCAGACCTGAAGGGTCTGGTATGGAATTTAGGGGGAACCCCACGTCAATTTTTTTTTTAAATTTTGGCTGGGGTTCCCCTTAATATCCATACCAGACCCGAAGGGCCTTGTATGGAATTTAGGGGGACCCCCACATCATTTTTTTTTTTTAATTTTGGTTCGGGGTTGCCCTGTGGGGAATTCCCATGCCGTTTTTATCAATGAACTTCTATGTGTATTGTCGGCAATGCAATAGCCGCGGTAGTTTTAAATGAGTTTTTTCCTTCAAAATGTCATTTTGCTGTCAGACTGTTCTAAACACGGGAAACATGCGCCCCTTTACAGGCATACTATAGACACCCCCCAGGTACGAAATTTAAAGGGATATTACACTTTTATTGTTTGACTTTAAGCATTAATAAAATCACTGCTCCTGAAAAAACGTCCGTTTTTAAAACTTTTTTTTGCATTGATCCATGTCCCCTGGGGCAGGACCCAGGTCCCCAAACACTTTTTATGACAATAACTTGCATATAAGCCTTTAAAATTAGCACTTTTGATTTCTCCCATAGACTTTTAAAGGGTGTTCCGCGGCATTCGAATTTGCCGCGAACACCCCAAATTGTTCGCTGTTCGGCGAACTTGCGAACAGCCAATGTTCGAGTAGAACATGAGTTCGACTCGAACTCGAAGCTCATCCCTAGTGGTGACCACTTGGAGTGGAGAGATCTGAGGCCTCCAGCACAAGCAATGAATGCAGAACATCGGACAGCAGAAAGCCACAGGGTACACATGCCTGAGACCATAAAGATCAAGCGCACGGATGGCCCGTACGGGGATCGAACCCGCGACCTTGGCGTTATTAGCACCACGCTCTAACCAACTGAGCTAACCGGCCAATATGCGACAGCCCAGCTGGGGCTGTGTCTTTCTTAGCCATCCCAGGCTCTCATTAAAGACAAGCTGCAGGAATTCCAGGTGTGCTATATCTATGCCACGGCCTCATCAATCCATGGAATGTAGAATATGTCCCTCCACCTTTTAATGGTTAGCGAGCACTCTTTTGTAGGTAGCATGGCCGAGCGGTCTAAGGTGCTGGATTTAGGCTCCAGTCTCTTTGGGGGCGTGGGTTCGAATCCCACTGCTGCCAAGCTCTTTTAACAAATGCCTATCCTCGAGGGCTCAAGCGTCTATGAAGTTTCTGCTGCACTTTGCTGGCGTTCCTTGCTCTACACACTGGAATCTCAGAAAAGCAGCATTAGGAAATTGCATGTTTTGGTTGAGAAGTCTTCCAAAGGGCACACTTCTGATGAGATGACTAGTGAAATGTCGTCAACGTTACAAAACAAGTCCAACTCAATGTGACTACCTCCTGTAAGCTAGATACCACGTTCACACTTTAAGTGTGGACACCAAAAAACAAGCAGCACTAATGAAAAGCTGGCACACTTTTCAGCAGAGTGCCAAGTGAACTAAGTGCCAGAATGCTGCACCCAAAGTCCACTCTCAAGCGTAAAGTGACCACAATCTGCAGCCTCAGAAAGAGGACTGAAGCACATAAGTTGGCATCTTGGCCATCTGTGTCAAACTTCAACAACCTTTCATAATGGATAAAGTGGTGAATACTTGAAGTTGAGAGTTCTGAGGCCTCCAGCACAAGCAATGAATTCAGAGCATGGAATGCAGACTATGTCCCGCCGCTTTTCAGTCATTAGCGAGCACTCTTTTACAGGTAGCATGGCCGAGCGGTCTAAGGCGCTGGATTAAGGCTCCAGTCTCTTCGGGGGCGTGGGTTCGAATCCCACTGCTGCCAAGCTCTTTTAACAAAATCCCTATCCTCAAGGGCTCAAGCATCTCTGATGTTGCTGCAGTTCCTTGCCCAACACACTGGAATCTCAAAGAACACTTACCTCTCTGCTCTAGCAGCATTAGAATAACTGCATTCATTGCATGTTTTGTTTGAGAAGTCTTCCAAAGGGCACACTTCTGGTGACTAGTGAAATGTCATCAACAGTATATAACAAGTCCAACTGAATGTGACTAACTCCTGTAAGCTAGATTCAACACTCCTACTTTAAGTGTAGACAGCAAAAACAAGCAGCAGTAATGAAAAGCTGGCACATTTTGTAGGAGAGTGCCAAGTGAACTTGCCACAGAATGCTGCACCCAATGTCCACTCTCAAGCGTAAAAGGACCACAACTTGCTGCCTCAGAAAGAGGACAGAAGCACATAAGTTGGCATCTTGGCCATCTGTGTCAAACTTCAACAACCTTTCATAATGGATAAAGTGGTGACCACTTGGAGTGGAGAGATCTGAGGCCTCCAGCACAAGCAATGAATGCAGAACATCGGACAGCAGAAAGCCACAGGGTACACATGCCTGAGACCATAAAGATCAAGCGCACGGATGGCCCGTACGGGGATCGAACCCGCGACCTTGGCGTTATTAGCACCACGCTCTAACCAACTGAGCTAACCGGCCAATATGCGACAGCCCAGCTGGGGCTGTGTCTTTCTTAGCCATCCCAGGCTCTCATTAAAGACAAGCTGCAGGAATTCCAGGTGTGCTATATCTATGCCACGGCCTCATCAATCCATGGAATGTAGAATATGTCCCTCCGCCTTTTAATGGTTAGCGAGCACTCTTTTGTAGGTAGCATGGCCGAGCGGTCTAAGGCGCTGGATTTAGGCTCCAGTCTCTTTGGGGGCGTGGGTTCGAATCCCACTGCTGCCAAGCTCTTTTAACAAATGCCTATCCTCGAGGGCTCAAGCGTCTATGAAGTTTCTGCTGCACTTTGCTGGCGTTCCTTGCTCTACACACTGGAATCTCAGAAAAGCAGCATTAGGAAATTGCATGTTTTGGTTGAGAAGTCTTCCAAAGGGCACACTTCTGATGAGATGACTAGTGAAATGTCGTCAACGTTACAAAACAAGTCCAACTCAATGTGACTACCTCCTGTAAGCTAGATACCACGTTCACACTTTAAGTGTGGACACCAAAAAACAAGCAGCACTAATGAAAAGCTGGCACACTTTTCAGCAGAGTGCCAAGTGAACTAAGTGCCAGAATGCTGCACCGAAAGTCCACTCTCAAGCGTAAAGTGACCACAATCTGCAGCCTCAGAAAGAGGACTGAAGCACATAAGTTGGCATCTTGGCCATCTGTGTCAAACTTCAACAACCTTTCATAATGGATAAAGTGGTGAATACTTGAAGTTGAGAGTTCTGAGGCCTCCAGCACAAGCAATGAATTCAGAGCATGGAATGCAGACTATGTCCCGCCGCTTTTCAGTCATTAGCGAGCACTCTTTTGCAGGTAGCATGGCCGAGCGGTCTAAGGCGCTGGATTAAGGCTCCAGTCTCTTCGGGGGCGTGGGTTCGAATCCCACTGCTGCCAAGCTCTTTTAACAAAATCCCTATCCTCAAGGGCTCAAGCATCTCTGATGTTGCTGCAGTTCCTTGCCCAACACACTGACATCTCAAAGAACACTTACCTCTCTGCTCTAGCAGCATTAGAATAACTGCATTCATTGCATGTTTTGTTTGAGAAGTCTTCCAAAGGGCACACTTCTGGTGACTAGTGAAATGTCATCAACAGTATATAACAAGTCCAACTGAATGTGACTAACTCCTGTAAGCTAGATTCAACACTCCTACTTTAAGTGTAGACAGCAAAAACAAGCAGCAGTAATGAAAAGCTGGCACATTTTGTAGGAGAGTGCCAAGTGAACTTGCCACAGAATGCTGCACCCAAAGTCCACTCTCAAGCGTAAAAGGACCACAACTTGCTGCCTCAGAAAGAGGACAGAAGCACATAAGTTGGCATCTTGGCCATCTGTGTCAAACTTCAACAACCTTTCATAATGGATAAAGTGGTGACCACTTGGAGTGGAGAGATCTGAGGCCTCCAGCACAAGCAATGAATGCAGAACATCGGACAGCAGAAAGCCACAGGGTACACATGCCTGAGACCATAAAGATCAAGCGCACGGATGGCCCGTACGGGGATCGAACCCGCGACCTTGGCGTTATTAGCACCACGCTCTAACCAACTGAGCTAACCGGCCAATATGCTACAGCCCAGCTGGGGCTGTGTCTTTCTTAGCCATCCCAGGCTCTCATTAAAGACAAGCTGCAGGAATTCCAGGTGTGCTATATCTATGCCACGGCCTCATCAATCCATGGAATGTAGAATATGTCCCTCCGCCTTTTAATGGTTAGCGAGCACTCTTTTGTAGGTAGCATGGCCGAGCGGTCTAAGGCGCTGGATTTAGGCTCCAGTCTCTTTGGGGGCGTGGGTTCGAATCCCACTGCTGCCAAGCTCTTTTAACAAATGCCTATCCTCGAGGGCTCAAGCGTCTATGAAGTTTCTGCTGCACTTTGCTGGCGTTCCTTGCTCTACACACTGGAATCTCAGAAAAGCAGCATTAGGAAATTGCATGTTTTGGTTGAGAAGTCTTCCAAAGGGCACACTTCTGATGAGATGACTAGTGAAATGTCGTCAACGTTACAAAACAAGTCCAACTCAATGTGACTACCTCCTGTAAGCTAGATACCACGTTCACACTTTAAGTGTGGACACCAAAAAACAAGCAGCACTAATGAAAAGCTGGCACACTTTTCAGCAGAGTGCCAAGTGAACTAAGTGCCAGAATGCTGCACCCAAAGTCCACTCTCAAGCGTAAAGTGACCACAATCTGCAGCCTCAGAAAGAGGACTGAAGCACATAAGTTGGCATCTTGGCCATCTGTGTCAAACTTCAACAACCTTTCATAATGGATAAAGTGGTGAATACTTGAAGTTGAGAGTTCTGAGGCCTCCAGCACAAGCAATGAATTCAGAGCATGGAATGCAGACTATGTCCCGCCACTTTTCAGTCATTAGCGAGCACTCTTTTACAGGTAGCATGGCCGAGCGGTCTAAGGCGCTGGATTAAGGCTCCAGTCTCTTCGGGGGCGTGGGTTCGAATCCCACTGCTGCCAAGCTCTTTTAACAAAATCCCTATCCTCAAGGGCTCAAGCATCTCTGATGTTGCTGCAGTTCCTTGCCCAACACACTGACATCTCAAAGAACACTTACCTCTCTGCTCTAGCAGCATTAGAATAACTGCATTCATTGCATGTTTTGTTTGAGAAGTCTTCCAAAGGGCACACTTCTGGTGACTAGTGAAATGTCATCAACAGTATATAACAAGTCCAACTGAATGTGACTAACTCCTGTAAGCTAGATTCAACACTCCTACTTTAAGTGTAGACAGCAAAAACAAGCAGCAGTAATGAAAAGCTGGCACATTTTGTAGGAGAGTGCCAAGTGAACTTGCCACAGAATGCTGCACCCAAAGTCCACTCTCAAGCGTAAAAGGACCACAACTTGCTGCCTCAGAAAGAGGACAGAAGCACATAAGTTGGCATCTTGGCCATCTGTGTCAAACTTCAACAACCTTTCATAATGGATAAAGTGGTGACCACTTGGAGTGGAGAGATCTGAGGCCTCCAGCACAAGCAATGAATGCAGAACATCGGACAGCAGAAAGCCACAGGGTACACATGCCTGAGACCATAAAGATCAAGCGCACGGATGGCCCGTACGGGGATCGAACCCGCGACCTTGGCGTTATTAGCACCACGCTCTAACCAACTGAGCTAACCGGCCAATATGCGACAGCCCAGCTGGGGCTGTGTCTTTCTTAGCCATCCCAGGCTCTCATTAAAGACAAGCTGCAGGAATTCCAGGTGTGCTATATCTATGCCACGGCCTCATCAATCCATGGAATGTAGAATATGTCCCTCCGCCTTTTAATGGTTAGCGAGCACTCTTTTGTAGGTAGCATGGCCGAGCGGTCTAAGGCGCTGGATTTAGGCTCCAGTCTCTTTGGGGGCGTGGGTTCGAATCCCACTGCTGCCAAGCTCTTTTAACAAATGCCTATCCTCGAGGGCTCAAGCGTCTATGAAGTTTCTGCTGCACTTTGCTGGCGTTCCTTGCTCTACACACTGGAATCTCAGAAAAGCAGCATTAGGAAATTGCATGTTTTGGTTGAGAAGTCTTCCAAAGGGCACACTTCTGATGAGATGACTAGTGAAATGTCGTCAACGTTACAAAACAAGTCCAACTCAATGTGACTACCTCCTGTAAGCTAGATACCACGTTCACACTTTAAGTGTGGACACCAAAAAACAAGCAGCACTAATGAAAAGCTGGCACACTTTTCAGCAGAGTGCCAAGTGAACTAAGTGCCAGAATGCTGCACCCAAAGTCCACTCTCAAGCGTAAAGTGACCACAATCTGCAGCCTCAGAAAGAGGACTGAAGCACATAAGTTGGCATCTTGGCCATCTGTGTCAAACTTCAACAACCTTTCATAATGGATAAAGTGGTGAATACTTGAAGTTGAGAGTTCTGAGGCCTCCAGCACAAGCAATGAATTCAGAGCATGGAATGCAGACTATGTCCCGCCGCTTTTCAGTCATTAGCGAGCACTCTTTTACAGGTAGCATGGCCGAGCGGTCTAAGGCGCTGGATTAAGGCTCCAGTCTCTTCGGGGGCGTGGGTTCGAATCCCACTGCTGCCAAGCTCTTTTAACAAAATCCCTATCCTCAAGGGCTCAAGCATCTCTGATGTTGCTGCAGTTCCTTGCCCAACACACTGACATCTCAAAGAACACTTACCTCTCTGCTCTAGCAGCATTAGAATAACTGCATTCATTGCATGTTTTGTTTGAGAAGTCTTCCAAAGGGCACACTTCTGGTGACTAGTGAAATGTCATCAACAGTATATAACAAGTCCAACTGAATGTGACTAACTCCTGTAAGCTAGATTCAACACTCCTACTTTAAGTGTAGACAGCAAAAACAAGCAGCAGTAATGAAAAGCTGGCACATTTTGTAGGAGAGTGCCAAGTGAACTTGCCACAGAATGCTGCACCCAAAGTCCACTCTCAAGCGTAAAAGGACCACAACTTGCTGCCTCAGAAAGAGGACAGAAGCACATAAGTTGGCATCTTGGCCATCTGTGTCAAACTTCAACAACCTTTCATAATGGATAAAGTGGTGACCACTTGGAGTGGAGAGATCTGAGGCCTCCAGCACAAGCAATGAATGCAGAACATCGGACAGCAGAAAGCCACAGGGTACACATGCCTGAGACCATAAAGATCAAGCGCACGGATGGCCCGTACGGGGATCGAACCCGCGACCTTGGCGTTATTAGCACCACGCTCTAACCAACTGAGCTAACCGGCCAATATGCGACAGCCCAGCTGGGGCTGTGTCTTTCTTAGCCATCCCAGGCTCTCATTTAAGACAAGCTGCAGGAATTCCAGGTGTGCTATATCTATGCCACGGCCTCATCAATCCATGGAATGTAGAATATGTCCCTCCGCCTTTTAATGGTTAGCGAGCACTCTTTTGTAGGTAGCATGGCCGAGCGGTCTAAGGTGCTGGATTTAGGCTCCAGTCTCTTTGGGGGCGTGGGTTCGAATCCCACTGCTGCCAAGCTCTTTTAACAAATGCCTATCCTCGAGGGCTCAAGCGTCTATGAAGTTTCTGCTGCACTTTGCTGGCGTTCCTTGCTCTACACACTGGAATCTCAGAAAAGCAGCATTAGGAAATTGCATGTTTTGGTTGAGAAGTCTTCCAAAGGGCACACTTCTGATGAGATGACTAGTGAAATGTCGTCAACGTTACAAAACAAGTCCAACTCAATGTGACTACCTCCTGTAAGCTAGATACCACGTTCACACTTTAAGTGTGGACACCAAAAAACAAGCAGCACTAATGAAAAGCTGGCACACTTTTCAGCAGAGTGCCAAGTGAACTAAGTGCCAGAATGCTGCACCCAAAGTCCACTCTCAAGCGTAAAGTGACCACAATCTGCAGCCTCAGAAAGAGGACTGAAGCACATAAGTTGGCATCTTGGCCATCTGTGTCAAACTTCAACAACCTTTCATAATGGATAAAGTGGTGAATACTTGAAGTTGAGAGTTCTGAGGCCTCCAGCACAAGCAATGAATTCAGAGCATGGAATGCAGACTATGTCCCGCCGCTTTTCAGTCATTAGCGAGCACTCTTTTACAGGTAGCATGGCCGAGCGGTCTAAGGCGCTGGATTAAGGCTCCAGTCTCTTCGGGGGCGTGGGTTCGAATCCCACTGCTGCCAAGCTCTTTTAACAAAATCCCTATCCTCAAGGGCTCAAGCATCTCTGATGTTGCTGCAGTTCCTTGCCCAACACACTGACATCTCAAAGAACACTTACCTCTCTGCTCTAGCAGCATTAGAATAACTGCATTCATTGCATGTTTTGTTTGAGAAGTCTTCCAAAGGGCACACTTCTGGTGACTAGTGAAATGTCATCAACAGTATATAACAAGTCCAACTGAATGTGACTAACTCCTGTAAGCTAGATTCAACACTCCTACTTTAAGTGTAGACAGCAAAAACAAGCAGCAGTAATGAAAAGCTGGCACATTTTGTAGGAGAGTGCCAAGTGAACTTGCCACAGAATGCTGCACCCAAAGTCCACTCTCAAGCGTAAAAGGACCACAACTTGCTGCCTCAGAAAGAGGACAGAAGCACATAAGTTGGCATCTTGGCCATCTGTGTCAAACTTCAACAACCTTTCATAATGGATAAAGTGGTGACCACTTGGAGTGGAGAGATCTGAGGCCTCCAGCACAAGCAATGAATGCAGAACATCGGACAGCAGAAAGCCACAGGGTACACATGCCTGAGACCATAAAGATCAAGCGCACGGATGGCCCGTACGGGGATCGAACCCGCGACCTTGGCGTTATTAGCACCACGCTCTAACCAACTGAGCTAACCGGCCAATATGCGACAGCCCAGCTGGGGCTGTGTCTTTCTTAGCCATCCCAGGCTCTCATTAAAGACAAGCTGCAGGAATTCCAGGTGTGCTATATCTATGCCACGGCCTCATCAATCCATGGAATGTAGAATATGTCCCTCCGCCTTTTAATGGTTAGCGAGCACTCTTTTGTAGGTAGCATGGCCGAGCGGTCTAAGGCGCTGGATTTAGGCTCCAGTCTCTTTGGGGGCGTGGGTTCGAATCCCACTGCTGCCAAGCTCTTTTAACAAATGCCTATCCTCGAGGGCTCAAGCGTCTATGAAGTTTCTGCTGCACTTTGCTGGCGTTCCTTGCTCTACACACTGGAATCTCAGAAAAGCAGCATTAGGAAATTGCATGTTTTGGTTGAGAAGTCTTCCAAAGGGCACACTTCTGATGAGATGACTAGTGAAATGTCGTCAACGTTACAAAACAAGTCCAACTCAATGTGACTACCTCCTGTAAGCTAGATACCACGTTCACACTTTAAGTGTGGACACCAAAAAACAAGCAGCACTAATGAAAAGCTGGCACACTTTTCAGCAGAGTGCCAAGTGAACTAAGTGCCAGAATGCTGCACCCAAAGTCCACTCTCAAGCGTAAAGTGACCACAATCTGCAGCCTCAGAAAGAGGACTGAAGCACATAAGTTGGCATCTTGGCCATCTGTGTCAAACTTCAACAACCTTTCATAATGGATAAAGTGGTGAATACTTGAAGTTGAGAGTTCTGAGGCCTCCAGCACAAGCAATGAATTCAGAGCATGGAATGCAGACTATGTCCCGCCGCTTTTCAGTCATTAGCGAGCACTCTTTTACAGGTAGCATGGCCGAGCGGTCTAAGGCGCTGGATTAAGGCTCCAGTCTCTTCGGGGGCGTGGGTTCGAATCCCACTGCTGCCAAGCTCTTTTAACAAAATCCCTATCCTCAAGGGCTCAAGCATCTCTGATGTTGCTGCAGTTCCTTGCCCAACACACTGACATCTCAAAGAACACTTACCTCTCTGCTCTAGCAGCATTAGAATAACTGCATTCATTGCATGTTTTGTTTGAGAAGTCTTCCAAAGGGCACACTTCTGGTGACTAGTGAAATGTCATCAACAGTATATAACAAGTCCAACTGAATGTGACTAACTCCTGTAAGCTAGATTCAACACTCCTACTTTAAGTGTAGACAGCAAAAACAAGCAGCAGTAATGAAAAGCTGGCACATTTTGTAGGAGAGTGCCAAGTGAACTTGCCACAGAATGCTGCACCCAAAGTCCACTCTCAAGCGTAAAAGGACCACAACTTGCTGCCTCAGAAAGAGGACAGAAGCACATAAGTTGGCATCTTGGCCATCTGTGTCAAACTTCAACAACCTTTCATAATGGATAAAGTGGTGACCACTTGGAGTGGAGAGATCTGAGGCCTCCAGCACAAGCAATGAATGCAGAACATCGGACAGCAGAAAGCCACAGGGTACACATGCCTGAGACCATAAAGATCAAGCGCACGGATGGCCCGTACGGGGATCGAACCCGCGACCTTGGCGTTATTAGCACCACGCTCTAACCAACTGAGCTAACCGGCCAATATGCGACAGCCCAGCTGGGGCTGTGTCTTTCTTAGCCATCCCAGGCTCTCATTAAAGACAAGCTGCAGGAATTCCAGGTGTGCTATATCTATGCCACGGCCTCATCAATCCATGGAATGTAGAATATGTCCCTCCGCCTTTTAATGGTTAGCGAGCACTCTTTTGTAGGTAGCATGGCCGAGCGGTCTAAGGCGCTGGATTTAGGCTCCAGTCTCTTTGGGGGCGTGGGTTCGAATCCCACTGCTGCCAAGCTCTTTTAACAAATGCCTATCCTCGAGGGCTCAAGCGTCTATGAAGTTTCTGCTGCACTTTGCTGGCGTTCCTTGCTCTACACACTGGAATCTCAGAAAAGCAGCATTAGGAAATTGCATGTTTTGGTTGAGAAGTCTTCCAAAGGGCACACTTCTGATGAGATGACTAGTGAAATGTCGTCAACGTTACAAAACAAGTCCAACTCAATGTGACTACCTCCTGTAAGCTAGATACCACGTTCACACTTTAAGTGTGGACACCAAAAAACAAGCAGCACTAATGAAAAGCTGGCACACTTTTCAGCAGAGTGCCAAGTGAACTAAGTGCCAGAATGCTGCACCGAAAGTCCACTCTCAAGCGTAAAGTGACCACAATCTGCAGCCTCAGAAAGAGGACTGAAGCACATAAGTTGGCATCTTGGCCATCTGTGTCAAACTTCAACAACCTTTCATAATGGATAAAGTGGTGAATACTTGAAGTTGAGAGTTCTGAGGCCTCCAGCACAAGCAATGAATTCAGAGCATGGAATGCAGACTATGTCCCGCCGCTTTTCAGTCATTAGCGAGCACTCTTTTGCAGGTAGCATGGCCGAGCGGTCTAAGGCGCTGGATTAAGGCTCCAGTCTCTTCGGGGGCGTGGGTTCGAATCCCACTGCTGCCAAGCTCTTTTAACAAAATCCCTATCCTCAAGGGCTCAAGCATCTCTGATGTTGCTGCAGTTCCTTGCCCAACACACTGACATCTCAAAGAACACTTACCTCTCTGCTCTAGCAGCATTAGAATAACTGCATTCATTGCATGTTTTGTTTGAGAAGTCTTCCAAAGGGCACACTTCTGGTGACTAGTGAAATGTCATCAACAGTATATAACAAGTCCAACTGAATGTGACTAACTCCTGTAAGCTAGATTCAACACTCCTACTTTAAGTGTAGACAGCAAAAACAAGCAGCAGTAATGAAAAGCTGGCACATTTTGTAGGAGAGTGCCAAGTGAACTTGCCACAGAATGCTGCACCCAAAGTCCACTCTCAAGCGTAAAAGGACCACAACTTGCTGCCTCAGAAAGAGGACAGAAGCACATAAGTTGGCATCTTGGCCATCTGTGTCAAACTTCAACAACCTTTCATAATGGATAAAGTGGTGACCACTTGGAGTGGAGAGATCTGAGGCCTCCAGCACAAGCAATGAATGCAGAACATCGGACAGCAGAAAGCCACAGGGTACACATGCCTGAGACCATAAAGATCAAGCGCACGGATGGCCCGTACGGGGATCGAACCCGCGACCTTGGCGTTATTAGCACCACGCTCTAACCAACTGAGCTAACCGGCCAATATGCGACAGCCCTGCTGGGGCTGTGTCTTTCTTAGCCATCCCAGGCTCTCATTAAAGACAAGCTGCAGGAATTCCAGGTGTGCTATATCTATGCCACGGCCTCATCAATCCATGGAATGTAGAATATGTCCCTCCGCCTTTTAATGGTTAGCGAGCACTCTTTTGTAGGTAGCATGGCCGAGCGGTCTAAGGCGCTGGATTTAGGCTCCAGTCTCTTTGGGGGCGTGGGTTCGAATCCCACTGCTGCCAAGCTCTTTTAACAAATGCCTATCCTCGAGGGCTCAAGCGTCTATGAAGTTTCTGCTGCACTTTGCTGGCGTTCCTTGCTCTACACACTGGAATCTCAGAAAAGCAGCATTAGGAAATTGCATGTTTTGGTTGAGAAGTCTTCCAAAGGGCACACTTCTGATGAGATGACTAGTGAAATGTCGTCAACGTTACAAAACAAGTCCAACTCAATGTGACTACCTCCTGTAAGCTAGATACCACGTTCACACTTTAAGTGTGGACACCAAAAAACAAGCAGCACTAATGAAAAGCTGGCACACTTTTCAGCAGAGTGCCAAGTGAACTAAGTGCCAGAATGCTGCACCCAAAGTCCACTCTCAAGCGTAAAGTGACCACAATCTGCAGCCTCAGAAAGAGGACTGAAGCACATAAGTTGGCATCTTGGCCATCTGTGTCAAACTTCAACAACCTTTCATAATGGATAAAGTGGTGAATACTTGAAGTTGAGAGTTCTGAGGCCTCCAGCACAAGCAATGAATTCAGAGCATGGAATGCAGACTATGTCCCGCCACTTTTCAGTCATTAGCGAGCACTCTTTTACAGGTAGCATGGCCGAGCGGTCTAAGGCGCTGGATTAAGGCTCCAGTCTCTTCGGGGGCGTGGGTTCGAATCCCACTGCTGCCAAGCTCTTTTAACAAAATCCCTATCCTCAAGGGCTCAAGCATCTCTGATGTTGCTGCAGTTCCTTGCCCAACACACTGACATCTCAAAGAACACTTACCTCTCTGCTCTAGCAGCATTAGAATAACTGCATTCATTGCATGTTTTGTTTGAGAAGTCTTCCAAAGGGCACACTTCTGGTGACTAGTGAAATGTCATCAACAGTATATAACAAGTCCAACTGAATGTGACTAACTCCTGTAAGCTAGATTCAACACTCCTACTTTAAGTGTAGACAGCAAAAACAAGCAGCAGTAATGAAAAGCTGGCACATTTTGTAGGAGAGTGCCAAGTGAACTTGCCACAGAATGCTGCACCCAAAGTCCACTCTCAAGCGTAAAAGGACCACAACTTGCTGCCTCAGAAAGAGGACAGAAGCACATAAGTTGGCATCTTGGCCATCTGTGTCAAACTTCAACAACCTTTCATAATGGATAAAGTGGTGACCACTTGGAGTGGAGAGATCTGAGGCCTCCAGCACAAGCAATGAATGCAGAACATCGGACAGCAGAAAGCCACAGGGTACACATGCCTGAGACCATAAAGATCAAGCGCACGGATGGCCCGTACAGGGATCGAACCCGCGACCTTGGCGTTATTAGCACCACGCTCTAACCAACTGAGCTAACCGGCCAATATGCGACAGCCCAGCTGGGGCTGTGTCTTTCTTAGCCATCCCAGGCTCTCATTAAAGACAAGCTGCAGGAATTCCAGGTGTGCTATATCTATGCCACGGCCTCATCAATCCATGGAATGTAGAATATGTCCCTCCGCCTTTTAATGGTTAGCGAGCACTCTTTTGTAGGTAGCATGGCCGAGCGGTCTAAGGCGCTGGATTTAGGCTCCAGTCTCTTTGGGGGCGTGGGTTCGAATCCCACTGCTGCCAAGCTCTTTTAACAAATGCCTATCCTCGAGGGCTCAAGCGTCTATGAAGTTTCTGCTGCACTTTGCTGGCGTTCCTTGCTCTACACACTGGAATCTCAGAAAAGCAGCATTAGGAAATTGCATGTTTTGGTTGAGAAGTCTTCCAAAGGGCACACTTCTGATGAGATGACTAGTGAAATGTCGTCAACGTTACAAAACAAGTCCAACTCAATGTGACTACCTCCTGTAAGCTAGATACCACGTTCACACTTTAAGTGTGGACACCAAAAAACAAGCAGCACTAATGAAAAGCTGGCACACTTTTCAGCAGAGTGCCAAGTGAACTAAGTGCCAGAATGCTGCACCCAAAGTCCACTCTCAAGCGTAAAGTGACCACAATCTGCAGCCTCAGAAAGAGGACTGAAGCACATAAGTTGGCATCTTGGCCATCTGTGTCAAACTTCAACAACCTTTCATAATGGATAAAGTGGTGAATACTTGAAGTTGAGAGTTCTGAGGCCTCCAGCACAAGCAATGAATTCAGAGCATGGAATGCAGACTATGTCCCGCCGCTTTTCAGTCATTAGCGAGCACTCTTTTACAGGTAGCATGGCCGAGCGGTCTAAGGCGCTGGATTAAGGCTCCAGTCTCTTCGGGGGCGTGGGTTCGAATCCCACTGCTGCCAAGCTCTTTTAACAAAATCCCTATCCTCAAGGGCTCAAGCATCTCTGATGTTGCTGCAGTTCCTTGCCCAACACACTGACATCTCAAAGAACACTTACCTCTCTGCTCTAGCAGCATTAGAATAACTGCATTCATTGCATGTTTTGTTTGAGAAGTCTTCCAAAGGGCACACTTCTGGTGACTAGTGAAATGTCATCAACAGTATATAACAAGTCCAACTGAATGTGACTAACTCCTGTAAGCTAGATTCAACACTCCTACTTTAAGTGTAGACAGCAAAAACAAGCAGCAGTAATGAAAAGCTGGCACATTTTGTAGGAGAGTGCCAAGTGAACTTGCCACAGAATGCTGCACCCAAAGTCCACTCTCAAGCGTAAAAGGACCACAACTTGCTGCCTCAGAAAGAGGACAGAAGCACATAAGTTGGCATCTTGGCCATCTGTGTCAAACTTCAACAACCTTTCATAATGGATAAAGTGGTGACCACTTGGAGTGGAGAGATCTGAGGCCTCCAGCACAAGCAATGAATGCAGAACATCGGACAGCAGAAAGCCACAGGGTACACATGCCTGAGACCATAAAGATCAAGCGCACGGATGGCCCGTACGGGGATCGAACCCGCGACCTTGGCGTTATTAGCACCACGCTCTAACCAACTGAGCTAACCAGCCAATATGCGACAGCCCAGCTGGGGCTGTGTCTTTCTTAGCCATCCCAGGCTCTCATTAAAGACAAGCTGCAGGAATTCCAGGTGTGCTATATCTATGCCACGGCCTCATCAATCCATGGAATGTAGAATATGTCCCTCCGCCTTTTAATGGTTAGCGAGCACTCTTTTGTAGGTAGCATGGCCGAGCGGTCTAAGGTGCTGGATTTAGGCTCCAGTCTCTTTGGGGGCGTGGGTTCGAATCCCACTGCTGCCAAGCTCTTTTAACAAATGCCTATCCTCGAGGGCTCAAGCGTCTATGAAGTTTCTGCTGCACTTTGCTGGCGTTCCTTGCTCTACACACTGGAATCTCAGAAAAGCAGCATTAGGAAATTGCATGTTTTGGTTGAGAAGTCTTCCAAAGGGCACACTTCTGATGAGATGACTAGTGAAATGTTGTCAACGTTACAAAACAAGTCCAACTCAATGTGACTACCTCCTGTAAGCTAGATACCACGTTCACACTTTAAGTGTGGACACCAAAAAACAAGCAGCACTAATGAAAAGCTGGCACACTTTTCAGCAGAGTGCCAAGTGAACTAAGTGCCAGAATGCTGCACCCAAAGTCCACTCTCAAGCGTAAAGTGACCACAATCTGCAGCCTCAGAAAGAGGACTGAAGCACATAAGTTGGCATCTTGGCCATCTGTGTCAAACTTCAACAACCTTTCATAATGGATAAAGTGGTGAATACTTGAAGTTGAGAGTTCTGAGGCCTCCAGCACAAGCAATGAATTCAGAGCATGGAATGCAGACTATGTCCCGCCGCTTTTCAGTCATTAGCGAGCACTCTTTTACAGGTAGCATGGCCGAGCGGTCTAAGGCGCTGGATTAAGGCTCCAGTCTCTTCGGGGGCGTGGGTTCGAATCCCACTGCTGCCAAGCTCTTTTAACAAAATCCCTATCCTCAAGGGCTCAAGCATCTCTGATGTTGCTGCAGTTCCTTGCCCAACACACTGACATCTCAAAGAACACTTACCTCTCTGCTCTAGCAGCATTAGAATAACTGCATTCATTGCATGTTTTGTTTGAGAAGTCTTCCAAAGGGCACACTTCTGGTGACTAGTGAAATGTCATCAACAGTATATAACAAGTCCAACTGAATGTGACTAACTCCTGTAAGCTAGATTCAACACTCCTACTTTAAGTGTAGACAGCAAAAACAAGCAGCAGTAATGAAAAGCTGGCACATTTTGTAGGAGAGTGCCAAGTGAACTTGCCACAGAATGCTGCACCCAAAGTCCACTCTCAAGCGTAAAAGGACCACAACTTGCTGCCTCAGAAAGAGGACAGAAGCACATAAGTTGGCATCTTGGCCATCTGTGTCAAACTTCAACAACCTTTCATAATGGATAAAGTGGTGACTAGGGATGAGCCGAACACCCCCCTGTTCGGTTCGCACCAGAACATGCGAACAGGAAAAAAATTCGTTCGAACACGCGAACACCGTTAAAGTCTATGGGACACGAACATGAATAATCAAAAGTGCTAATTTTAAAGGCTAATATGCAAGTTATTGTCAATAAAAGTGTTTGGGGACCTGGGTCCTGCCCCAGGGGACATGGATCAATGCAAAAAAAAGTTTTAAAAACGGCCGTTTTTTCAGGAGCAGTGATTTTAAAAATGCTTAAAGTCAAACAATAAAAGTGTAATATCCCTTTAAATTTCATACCTGGGGGGTGTCTATAGTATGCCTGTAAAGGGGCGCATGTTTCCCGTGTTTAGAACAGTCTGACAGCAAAATGACATTTTGAAGGAAAAAACTCATTTAAAACTACCGCGGCTATTGCATTGCCGACAATACACATAGAAGTTCATTGATAAAAACGGCATGGGAATTCCCCACAGGGCAACCCCGAACCAAAATTAAAAAAAAAAAATGATGTGGGGGTCCCCCTAAATTCCATACAAGGCCCTTCAGGTCTGGTATGGATATTAAGGGGAACCCCAGCCAAAATTTAAAAAAAAAATTGACGTGGGGTTCCCCCTAAATTCCATACCAGACCCTTCAGGTCTGGTATGGATTTTAAGGGGAACCCCGCGCCAAAAAAAAAAAAAAAAAACGGCGTGGGGTCCCCCTAAAAATCCATACCAGACCCTTATCCGAGCACGCAACCTGGCAGGCCGCAGGAAAAGAGGGGGGGACGAGAGTGCGGCCCCCCCCCCCTCCTGAACCGTACCAGGCCACATGCCCTCAACATTGGGAGGGTGCTTTGGGGTAGCCCCCCAAAGCACCTTGTCCCCATGTTGATGAAGACAAGGGCCTCATCCTCACAACCGTGGCCGGTGGTTGTGGGGGTCTGCGGGCGGGGGGCTTATCGGAATCTGGAAGCCCCCTTTACCAAGGGGACCCCCAGATCCCGGCCCCCCCCCTGTGTGAAATGGTAAGGGGTTACTTACCCCTACCATTTCACTAAAAAACTGTCAAAAATGTTAAAAATGACAAGAGACAGTTTTTGACAATTCCTTTATTTAAATGCTTCTTCTTTCTTCCTTCATCTTCTTCTTCTTCTGGTTCTTCTGGCTCTTCTGGTTCTTCCTCCGGCGTTCTCGTCCAGCATCTCCTCCGCGGCGTCTTCTATCTTCTTCTCCTCGGGCCGCTCCGCACCCATGGCATGAGGGGGGAGGCTCCCGCTCTTCTCTTCATCTTCTTCTTCATCTTCATCTTCTTCTTCATCTTCTTCTTCTTCTTCTTCTTCTCTTCTTCATCTCTTCTTCCTTCTTCATTTCTTCTGCGGGCCGCTCCGCATCCATGCATGGAGGGAGGCTCCCGCTGTGTGACGGCGTCTCTTCGTCTGACGGTTCTTAAATAACGGGGGGCGGGGCCACCCGGTGACCCCGCCCCCCTCTGACGCACGGGACATGACGGGACTTCCCTGTGGCATTCCCCGTGACGTCACAGGGAAGTCCCGTCAATTCACCGTGCGTCAGAGGGGGGGGCGGGGTCACCGGATGGCCCCGCCCCCCGTTATTTAAGAACCGTCAGACGAAGAGACGCCGTCACACAGCGGGAGCCTCCCTCCATGCATGGATGCGGAGCGGCCCGCAGAAGAAATGAAGAAGGAAGAAGAGATGAAGAAGAGAAGAAGAAGAAGAAGATGAAGAAGAAGATGAAGATGAAGAAGAAGATGAAGAGAAGAGCGGGAGCCTCCCCCCTCATGCCATGGGTGCGGAGCGGCCCGAGGAGAAGAAGATAGAAGACGCCGCGGAGGAGATGCTGGACGAGAACGCCGGAGGAAGAACCAGAAGAGCCAGAAGAACCAGAAGAAGAAGAAGATGAAGGAAGAAAGAAGAAGCATTTAAATAAAGGAATTGTCAAAAACTGTCTCTTGTCATTTTTAACATTTTTGACAGTTTTTTAGTGAAATGGTAGGGGTAAGTAACCCCTTACCATTTCACACAGGGGGGGGGCCGGGATCTGGGGGTCCCCTTGGTAAAGGGGGCTTCCAGATTCCGATAAGCCCCCCGCCCGCAGACCCCCACAACCACCGGCCACGGTTGTGGGGATGAGGCCCTTGTCTTCATCAACATGGGGACAAGGTGCTTTGGGGGGCTACCCCAAAGCACCCTCCCAATGTTGAGGGCATGTGGCCTGGTACGGTTCAGGAGGGGGGGGGGGCCGCACTCTCGTCCCCCCCTCTTTTCCTGCGGCCTGCCAGGTTGCGTGCTCGGATAAGGGTCTGGTATGGATTTTTAGGGGGACCCCACGCCGTTTTTTTTTTTTTTTTTTGGCGCGGGGTTCCCCTTAAAATCCATACCAGACCTGAAGGGTCTGGTATGGAATTTAGGGGGAACCCCACGTCAATTTTTTTTTTAAATTTTGGCTGGGGTTCCCCTTAATATCCATACCAGACCCGAAGGGCCTTGTATGGAATTTAGGGGGACCCCCACATCATTTTTTTTTTTTAATTTTGGTTCGGGGTTGCCCTGTGGGGAATTCCCATGCCGTTTTTATCAATGAACTTCTATGTGTATTGTCGGCAATGCAATAGCCGCGGTAGTTTTAAATGAGTTTTTTCCTTCAAAATGTCATTTTGCTGTCAGACTGTTCTAAACACGGGAAACATGCGCCCCTTTACAGGCATACTATAGACACCCCCCAGGTACGAAATTTAAAGGGATATTACACTTTTATTGTTTGACTTTAAGCATTAATAAAATCACTGCTCCTGAAAAAACGTCCGTTTTTAAAACTTTTTTTTGCATTGATCCATGTCCCCTGGGGCAGGACCCAGGTCCCCAAACACTTTTTATGACAATAACTTGCATATAAGCCTTTAAAATTAGCACTTTTGATTTCTCCCATAGACTTTTAAAGGGTGTTCCGCGGCATTCGAATTTGCCGCGAACACCCCAAATTGTTCGCTGTTCGGCGAACTTGCGAACAGCCAATGTTCGAGTAGAACATGAGTTCGACTCGAACTCGAAGCTCATCCCTAGTGGTGACCACTTGGAGTGGAGAGATCTGAGGCCTCCAGCACAAGCAATGAATGCAGAACATCGGACAGCAGAAAGCCACAGGGTACACATGCCTGAGACCATAAAGATCAAGCGCACGGATGGCCCGTACGGGGATCGAACCCGCGACCTTGGCGTTATTAGCACCACGCTCTAACCAACTGAGCTAACCGGCCAATATGCGACAGCCCAGCTGGGGCTGTGTCTTTCTTAGCCATCCCAGGCTCTCATTAAAGACAAGCTGCAGGAATTCCAGGTGTGCTATATCTATGCCACGGCCTCATCAATCCATGGAATGTAGAATATGTCCCTCCACCTTTTAATGGTTAGCGAGCACTCTTTTGTAGGTAGCATGGCCGAGCGGTCTAAGGTGCTGGATTTAGGCTCCAGTCTCTTTGGGGGCGTGGGTTCGAATCCCACTGCTGCCAAGCTCTTTTAACAAATGCCTATCCTCGAGGGCTCAAGCGTCTATGAAGTTTCTGCTGCACTTTGCTGGCGTTCCTTGCTCTACACACTGGAATCTCAGAAAAGCAGCATTAGGAAATTGCATGTTTTGGTTGAGAAGTCTTCCAAAGGGCACACTTCTGATGAGATGACTAGTGAAATGTCGTCAACGTTACAAAACAAGTCCAACTCAATGTGACTACCTCCTGTAAGCTAGATACCACGTTCACACTTTAAGTGTGGACACCAAAAAACAAGCAGCACTAATGAAAAGCTGGCACACTTTTCAGCAGAGTGCCAAGTGAACTAAGTGCCAGAATGCTGCACCCAAAGTCCACTCTCAAGCGTAAAGTGACCACAATCTGCAGCCTCAGAAAGAGGACTGAAGCACATAAGTTGGCATCTTGGCCATCTGTGTCAAACTTCAACAACCTTTCATAATGGATAAAGTGGTGAATACTTGAAGTTGAGAGTTCTGAGGCCTCCAGCACAAGCAATGAATTCAGAGCATGGAATGCAGACTATGTCTCGCCGCTTTTCAGTCATTAGCGAGCACTCTTTTACAGGTAGCATGGCCGAGCGGTCTAAGGCGCTGGATTAAGGCTCCAGTCTCTTCGGGGGCGTGGGTTCGAATCCCACTGCTGCCAAGCTCTTTTAACAAAATCCCTATCCTCAAGGGCTCAAGCATCTCTGATGTTGCTGCAGTTCCTTGCCCAACACACTGGAATCTCAAAGAACACTTACCTCTCTGCTCTAGCAGCATTAGAATAACTGCATTCATTGCATGTTTTGTTTGAGAAGTCTTCCAAAGGGCACACTTCTGGTGACTAGTGAAATGTCATCAACAGTATATAACAAGTCCAACTGAATGTGACTAACTCCTGTAAGCTAGATTCAACACTCCTACTTTAAGTGTAGACAGCAAAAACAAGCAGCAGTAATGAAAAGCTGGCACATTTTGTAGGAGAGTGCCAAGTGAACTTGCCACAGAATGCTGCACCCAAAGTCCACTCTCAAGCGTAAAAGGACCACAACTTGCTTCCTCAGAAAGAGGACAGAAGCACATAAGTTGGCATCTTGGCCATCTGTGTCAAACTTCAACAACCTTTCATAATGGATAAAGTGGTGACCACTTGGAGTGGAGAGATCTGAGGCCTCCAGCACAAGCAATGAATGCAGAACATCGGACTGCTGAACATCCATACTGCTACTACTGCTGGGGCTGTGACTAGATCAGTCCTTTGATTTTTATGTGATCAGCTGTTTTTGTTGAGGCCACCTCTTAAACAAAGCCACACTCTCACAGACAGTATTTTTTTGCATGAATGTTTTCCACTACTAGAGTGGAAAGCGCTATTTCAATTGTCTTTGAGGGCAGCTGTGTTAATAACAAGTTCACTTTAAGGGGAAAGAACACTCAGAGTGATTTGGGTTGGCTGTGGGCTCCGTTGTTGACCATAGTAGAACAAATGATGATCCCATACTTAGGCCCCTTTCACATGGGCTATCCGATCAGGTCCGCCAGTCAGGTTTTCAAGCGGACCTGAACGGACTCTCCATTCACTCCTATGGAGCGACAGATGTCAGCGGAGACATGTCCACTGACAGCCGCTGCTACCCGATCCTGTCCGTGAAATCCAGACGGATGGTGACCCGTTTTTTCCATCCGTCTGGTGGATCGGATTGGATGAAAACGGACAGGCGGTCCATTTTCGTCCAATCTCCACATAGAGGGGAGCGGGGCTCTGACAGGTCCCTCTCTGCACAGTGAGCGGAGACGGACGTGGGGCCACGTCCATCTCCGCTCACTGTGCAGAGAGGGACCTGTCAGAGCCCCGCTCCCCTCTATGTGGAGATTGGACGAAAATGGACCGCCTGTCCGTTTTCATCCAATCCGATCCGCCAGACGGATGGAAAAAACGGGTCACCATCCGTCTGGATTTCACGGACAGGATCGGGTAGCAGCGGCTGTCAGTGGACATGTCTCCGCTGACATCTGTCGCTCCATAGGAGTGAATGGAGAGTCCGTTCAGGTCCGCTTGAAAACCTGACTGGCGGACCTGATCGGATAGCCGGACATCTAATGTCCGCCTTGCTGGTGTAAATGACACAATCATACGTAGAACATTATAACACTATCCGCATGCTTACAGTTCAACAGTAAACTCTCTTGCCGTTATTCTGATTGGTTGGCTCTTACAAGCTGTGATTGGAAGATATGCTGGTATTGCCGCCCTTATTTTTCTGGCATTGGCCGTATGATAGAACGCGATAGTGATTGGTTTGGGTGAAGGGGTTGGTTAGGGGAAACCGGAAGAGCCCGGCAGGTGAAAGATGGCCGGTGTGTGGGCGCTGTTAGTATGTGCGGTGCTGGTGTGCGGGGCGGAGGGTGTGAAGGCCGATGATTCCTTCCAAGAGGAGCTCCTCCTCACCCCCCTCCGCTCTGGAGATATCGCCGCCACCTTCCAGTTCAGAACCCGCCTGGACTCCGACCTGAGGAGGGAGAGAGGTGAGAAAGACCGGAGCACACTGACATCATCATCGCGCTGTACATGACGGCTCGGGTCACACCTAATCCGGCCGCGGATTGCACAGCAACGCTGTCCGTCTATGTTGTCCTTTTTCAGGGCTGAATCTTGGCACAATCTTTGCCTGAATTCTGCACTGAAACGGAGGCAAAGACGCCCAGCGAGTGTGTGCAGTGCTCTCCGCCGCTCCCGCCACACATGGCCGCTTCCCCACCTTTCACTGACCTATGGAGCCAGGAGCCCTGGAAGGGCTATCAGTGTGTGATAAGAACAGGGGCTTAGATTGTAAATACATGTATGTAATCTGCAGAGCCCCATCATGACACCCCCAGTGTTTTCTGTAGTCCCTTACTATGATTTACGAGTCTCCACAGTGGAAGCACATGAGGCATTTTGATGGATAAGTAGCCCAGCAGCTTACATATGTATTTACCAATGTGTGTGATCTAAACCACAACCCTTGTTTTTAACACAGATTGTTAGACGGGTCAGTTTAGTTGGTTGTAGGCTGGTCGGTACATTGAGCTTGGAAATGTCTCTGACTTTGATGTACGCTGACCTCATCGCCACGCTGTACACTAACACCATTATCATACCGTACACTGTCCTCAACACCACGCTGTACACTGACACCATTATCATACTGTACACAGAAATCATTATTACACTGACATCATCGCCACACTGTCAACACTACGCTGTACACTGACATCATTATTATACTGTACACTGACATCATTATTATACTGTACACTGACATCATCGCCACGCTGTACACTGAAACACTGTATTGTACACTGTCCTCAACACTACGCTGTACATTGACATCATCATCACACTGTACACTGACATCATCACGCTGTACACTGACCTACTGTACACTGACATCGTCGCCACGCTGTCCGCCACGCTGTCCGCCACGCTGTACACTGACATCGCCGCCACGCTGTACACTGACATCGCCGCCACGCTGTACACTGACATCGCCATCACGCTGTACACTGACATCGCCATCACGCTGTACACTGACATCGCCATCACGCTGTACACTGACATCGCCATCACGCTGTACACTGACATCGCCATCACGCTGTACACTGACATCGCCATCACGCTGTACACTGACCTACTGTACTCTGACATCATCGCCACGCTGTACTCTGACCTGCTGTACTCTGACATCATCGCCACGCTGTACTCTGACCTGCTGTACTCTGACATCATCGCCACGCTGTACTCTGACATCATCGCCACGCTGTACTCTGACATCATCGCCACGCTGTACTCTGACATCATCGCCACGCTGTACTCTGACATCATCGCCACGCTGTACTCTGACATCATTCTCATATTGTAAACTAATCTCATCACTGTACCATACATTGACACCAATGATGGGCACTATTCCTCCTACTGATTACAGGTGCTCTGTAATTTTTTATTTTTTCCCTCCCACCAAGCTTGAGGCATTGTTTACTGAAACCATGTAATTTCCTACTCCCACTGACCACAGTCTGGCCCCTCTTAAGGTGTGTGGGAGAAAGGAGGCGCATGATCTAACGCATGAATCAAGTTGATAAATAATAATAATAATAATTCTAAACGAATGACTACAACGAAAATTACTACGTGTTCATAAAAACAGGTTACAATACTCTCATTTGATAAAATAGTGGAAATTATTATAAAACCCATGCAAGGGTATAGGCTGAATCAATGGCTAACGCGTTTTGAGGGGATTCCTCTTCATCAGAGCCTTGGAAGCCAAAAAATGGTCTGTATCTTGTGGTAGGTTTTTATGGAGTGATGACTGTGTCGGAGATGTATCACAAGACAGATGGTTTGTTTCTTTATGTGAATTCTTCTCTGTTCTAGTGCTGGTCCCATCCACATCACAACGCTCTCAGCTCCGTACGGTGTGTACAGTAATTGTAGTTCATTAGTTGTTAATGTTGGTCATCTGGACCTGCACACCGGCTGGTGAAGGAGTTGCAGCTTGTGTAAAGTGGCTACAGGTCTGAATCGATCGTTGGCTGACCCTGCGATCCTCCTGCCAGAGTGCTGTAGTGTGCTGAATACAACCATGTGATGGTCTCCAGCTGACCTGTAGCCACCGCTGTATGGTCACTGCTGATAGACATCACTGCCTTTCAGGACTAAGTGACAGGTTCTAATAAAAAAAATTGTAGCTGCCGCCATTTTATTCTTCAGGGTCTCTGCTTTCAGAAAATATAGAAGTGTTTTTAAAGTAATTTTTTAGTAAAAATGCAGATTTTAACGAGTTAAAAAAATCGCCCCAATAGACAAGTGGTTAATTTCAAATATTGTTGTGTGTGGTTTTTTTATTTATTTTTTTTTTTTTTGTTTTTTTTTTTTTTTCAAGTATTAGGTGTACTCGATTCTAATATTGACTTGTCTTATACCTCCCTTTCTATTTCCCAGTTTCTCACTACAGATTATTTCCCAAAGTTCTGGGCCAAGTGATCTCCAAATACTCCATCCAGGAGCTGCACTTGTCGTTCACGCAGGGGTTCTGGCGCACAAGATCCTGGGGTCAGCCTCTTCTGCAGGCCCCCGCCGGGGCTGAGCTCTGGGTTTGGTTCCAGGACACTGTCACAGAGTAAGACCTTCTTCTTTTTTTTTTTTTTTTTTTTCCTTCCTATTGAAAGTGCATTTTTATTGGTGTGAATCTGGTTTATACTGCTCCATAGTGATCTTTTGTGGCATGCCACACCCAACACATGTATGCATTTTGGGTCTATGACATGGGATTGGTGCTCAGGGTCCATGCCACATTGTTTTCCCAGCCTCTCATCCTTGCAAATATCCCACATTCGTTTTCAGTTTAATATGGGGAAAACTTTTATTCTAAAAAAAAAAACAAGGCAGGGTTCAGGAGTATGTAATAGAATGGGAAGGTTCAGGAGTTCGCTATGCACAGGATGCAGAGTTCAGGAGTGTGTTAAACGGTGTAAGGGTCCTGGAGCGTGCTGTCGCCGGGGGGGGGGGGGGGGCAGGGTCCTGGAGCGTGCTGTCTCCCGGGGGGGGGGGGGGGGGGCAGGGTCCTGGAGCGTGCTGTCTCCCGGGGGGGGGCAGGTTCCTGGAGCGTGCTGTCTCCCGGGGGGGGGGGGGGGGGGGGGGCAGGGTCCTGGAGCGTGCTGTCCCCTGGGGGGGGGGGCAGGGTCCTGGAGCGTGCTGTCGCCCGGGGGGGGGGCAGGGTCCTGGAGCGTGCTGTCGCCCCTGGGGGGGGGGGGGGGGGCAGGGTCCTGGAGCGTGCTGTCGCCCCTGGGGGGGGGGGGGGGGGGACAGGGTCCTGGAGCGTGCTGTCCCCTGGGGGGGGGGCAGGGTCCTGGAGCGTGCTGTCGCCCGGGGGGGGGGGGCAGGGTCCTGGAGCGTGCTGTCGCCCCTGGGGGGGGGGGGGGGGGGGCAGGGTCCTGGAGCGTGCTGTCGCCCCTGGGGGGGGGGGGGGGGGGGGGGCAGGGTCCTGGAGCGTGCTGTCGCCCCTGGGGTGGGGGCAGGGTCCTGGAGCGTGCTGTCGCCCCTGGGGGGGGGGGGGGGGGGACAGGGTCCTGGAGCGTGCTGTCGCCCCTGGGGGGGGGGGGGCAGGGTCCTGGAGCGTGCTGTCGCCCCTGGGGGGGCAGGGTCCTGGAGCGTGCTGTCGCCCCTGGGGGGGGGGGGCAGGGTCCTGGAGCGTGCTATCGCCCGGGGGGGGGCAGGGTCCTGGAGCGTGCTGTCACCCGGGGGGGCAGGGTCCTGGAGCGTGCTGTCACCCGGGTGGGGAGCAGGCTTTAGGAGTGTGTTACACAGTGCGACTATTCTGCAGTGCTTTACGCATAGGGTGCAGGGTTCTGCAGTGCATCTGCATCCCCCATCACATCTCACTTTTGCACAATTGTGGTCCATTGAAAACTACAGTTCCTCTGCCACTTTGTTGGGGTTTTTTTTTTTTTTTTTTTTCACAAGTCTCTGTGAATTAATGATGTCTTTGTAGGTGGAGCCATGCACAGCGGCTTCAAATTTGTAGGAGCTGGGAAGAGAAAACCCCTCAATTCTGTAAGGGGTTATGGTTTGAGGGTGAGGGGGTGTTGTGTTTATGCTGACCATGTTACAGCCTGACTATAGATGTAACATAAACATGGTCAGAAAGATAGAACTCGTCTTTTGGGGGATAAAAGGTTCCAACACCTTCCCCCAATGTCAGGTTTTACTGATCTCTCTGCTCCATTAGAGAGATATTCCTTCACTTCCTGTTCTGGGGACAACCTTTTATCATACAGGAAGTAACGGGAAAATCTTCAGCAGGGAAAGAAACAATATAAAGCTGACAGGGGTCCTATTAGCCTGCTACTTGGTTATACTAAAAACATGTATTTTAATAGAAATAGGTTCTACTTACCTACTCCTGTGGAACAATATTAAACAGGAAGATCATTTACCTCCTCTTCTGGCAGTCCCCGCCAGCGCTATCAGCTCCTTCTTTCTTTGGTTACCTCCTGTGTAAATGGAGGGGCCTGTGCGTGTGAGCTCTCATTGGGTCTCGAGCCGGGTTGTGGAATGTGTGCGCCTGCAGACGCACACGGCGCCAGTAAGCCACATCCCTGCTTCCCGCCTCAGATGAGTTTGACTGACGGCAGAAGGAATCTTTGGCTGCACTGTAGCAGTGACATTGAAACAGGTATGTGTTTATTGATACCAAAATTGCATCTCCTATGGGACTTTACTGCAGCCAAGAAATATTTGATCCAAAAATTAAAATGCTAAAGCTTTATTGTACAAAATAAATAAAAATTAGTCTATACATAAAAACTGCTATGGTCTTTAACTATGCAATGTCAATTTTTCCCCCAACGGGAATTGATCATAACATACACCTACATCAATAGTTTGATTGTAGTCATTCCTTCTTCTCAGGGGATATCAGTTGGAACATGCCTAAATATACAAATAATAGTGGAGAGTATATAGGCCCAATATATGTACAATATTGACAATAATTGAAAGCGGTGTAAATATTGTACATATATTAGGCCTATATACTCTCCACTATTATTTGTATATTTAGGCATGCTTCACCTGAAACCCCCGCAGGAAGAATGACTACAATCAAAACGCTTTGGTAAAATTTGGTGGCAAGCCAACTTATCAGTTTATGTATGGTGTATATTATCAATCCCCGTTGGGATAAAAATTGATGACATTGCATAGCTAAAGACCATAGCAGTTTTTATGCATAAAATCATTTTAATCTATTTTTTACAATAAAGTTTTTTGCATTTTAATAGTTTTTATTCATTTTTCTTGGCTGCAGCAAAGTCCCATGGGAGATGCAATTTTTCTATATAATATAAAGAGACAGAACAGCCGTTAACCCATGATATTCTCGCCTAGGACAGGTAATATTGTGTTTTTTATTTTATTTTTTTTTTAAACCTTAATGCATTCTGTGTATTAGGTTAACAAAAAAGAAAAAAAAAAAAAGTTTTTAGACTTCAGAACTACTTTAACCTAAAAAAATGAATTTTTGCTTCTGTTTGTGTTGCTATTAGAGAGCTTCTTGGCTTTCTGTCTGCGGTAAAGGTTGTCCCCGGAACAGGAAGTGAGGATAAATCTCTTTAATGGAGTCCCAGATAGCAGAAAAACCTGACAGGGATTGTAACTTTTCCCATTCTATCCAAAACGAAAAACAGTTTTGGGTATAGATGCACTTTAACCCCTTCACGCCGGCATAACGCAAATATGCGGCCTTCGGCTTGAAGGGGTTGTACCGGGGTGATGCATGCGCCTGCACGCATCACCCCGGTGCCGTTTTTCAGAGCCGATTGTCGGCTTTCTTGTGATGACAACAGCTGTTATCCCAAGCAGCGGGAGGGCAAGTTCCCCCTAGCCGGCACGTCCGCCGGATACCTGACTGAAGCCGCTATCTTATTTGATCGGGTCTCGGACCTAGTAACCTGAAAGCGATGTCATGACATCACTTTGGGTTTACAGAGGACATAAAGGCACCAAATTAAAAAAAAAAAAAAAAAAAGACGGCATTCATTTCAGCCAAACTTGACGTTTTTGAATGCTTTTAAATGCAAAGGAGGGATTTGAGGGTCCCATATAGACCCCAGATCTCTTCATAAAGAGTACCTGGCACTGCCTATTACTGTCACAAGGGATGTTTACATTCCTCGTCACAGCAATACATTTTTTTTTTTTTTTTTTAAAGGAACAGTGTAAAAATAAAAAAATAAAGTGGATAAGGGAAAAAAATGTATTCAAATTTTTTTATTTTTTTTTTTGAAAAAGCGCCCCATCCCTTGCGCGTAGAAGCAAACTCATACAT
Source organism: Aquarana catesbeiana (assembly GCF_042186555.1). NCBI lineage: Eukaryota > Metazoa > Chordata > Amphibia > Anura > Ranidae > Aquarana > Aquarana catesbeiana. The sequence goes on from NC_133335.1 coordinate 191,050,708, forward strand.
AAGTTGTGTCTGCAAATGTAAACAGTGCTCAAACAATGCATGTGAGGTATCGCTGCAATCGTTAGAGCGAGAGCAATAATTCTAGCACAAGACCTCCTCTGTAACTCTAAACTAGTAAAAAGGAAGAAACCGCTGCACTCCAAGATGATAAATATGAGTCCTTTATTGATACATCTAAGTGACACACCACAGGAAAAACGACAATCAAGGCAGACATGTTTCACACAGAATCATGTGCTTCATCATTGCTCTGATTAGCAATTGGCAATGATTAGCACTTGGATCAATAAAAGACTCATATTCATCATCTTGGAGTACAGCCATTTCTTCCTTTTTGCAGTTTGTATGGCAGGCAAGCAGTGGCTAGCACCCTTGAGAGGAGTCTTTCAATTCACTTAACTCCTCTATTTATCTGGATCCACCCACCTGAGCGTTGTGTTTTGTTTCATTCTAAACTGGTAACCGTTAATTTTTAAAAGCGCCGCCTAATGGAGATTTTTAGGTACCGTCGTTTGTCGCAGTTTCATGAGTAGGCGCAAATTTAAAGCGTGACATGTTGGGTATCTATTTACTCGGCGTAACATAATCTTTTACAATATACAAAAAAATTGGGCTAACTTTACTGTTTGCTCTGTAAATAGAGTGTGACATAAAATATTGTAACAACCACCATTTTATTCTCTAGGTGTGTATATGTGTATATATAGATAGAGATATAGATGTATAATAGAGAGAGAGAGATTTTATATATCAATGTATGTTTGGTGGTTCTAAGTAATTTTCTAGCAAAAATACAGTTTTTTAACTTGTAAGCAACAAATGTCAGAAAAAGGCTTGGTCTTCAAGTGGTTAAGGCTGAAGGTTTTTCTACCTTTATGCACTGAGACTCGCTGTCCTGCCACAAAGAAAACACTAGTGTCCATGAAATGGGAGACTGATCTGTGTAAGCGGGGTTCACCTATGGCAGGCTCTTCTGGGTTAGGAGGGAAACAGAGTGACAGAGATGAATTTAAAACTGTGATGCTCCTCTTTTCACCATCTGTCACAGGCTGGGACTGGGTCTAGAATGACCTGGGCTCAGAGGAAGTGGATTGAATGATGCTGGTCATCAGACTGAGGGCATCTAGCAGTTAGAGCTGTACGATTAATCAATAAAAAAACGTGATCTCGATTCAACCCCCCTCACGATCTAAATCCGGAATTTCCACAATTCATTCATGTAACAAGTCTGCAGAGCTTTTCTTTGCTCACTCACAGCTGTCAAAAAACTTAGCAGGGACCTGTCGAGATTCGAATCATGTATGGGCAGGCTGAATGTACACAAGCTGATCGATTGATCAACTTGGGTACAACCAGCCCGTTATATTTTACGTGCAATTATTGCTAGCAGCTGTATAGCCACTAGTAGTAATCGCTGTCTTCTGGAGAGGGTGGGATCCTTCTCCCCACCACCATCAACCGTGACTGTGGCTTCATCTGTAGCTGGCAAGATCCCCAATTAAAAATAAAGGGGGGGGGGGGGGTAGGACAAGATATTTTATCCACCCCATCTAACTGGTATTTGCTATAATATTTTTTTTTTTCTTGGGTTTTCATTCACCTTTCAACATGTCACTTCTTAATTTTTGCAGTGTCGATAAAAACTGGAAGGAGCTGACTAACATCTTGTCGGGGATTTTCTGTGCATCGCTAAACTTCATTGACTCAACTAACACAGTGACTCCAACTGCATCTTTCAAGCCCCTGGGATTAGCCAACGGTTGGTGTACAAGTCTTATCCATTTACACCTCCCCATTTCTATCCATTATCTCTTACTGAAAGTTGTTTTTTTACATTTCACAATATAAATCAATTATTTAAAGGCTATTACAAGTTGTGGAAGAATGTTTTTAATGCACAAGGGCAAAGAAAGGTGATCCAAAAGAAAGTATGATTATGCTCTTATTGCTTCAAAACTCACTTTTTAGTAACACAGGACATTTCGCTTTCTGCAGCCACCCGGGCGTGGGGGAAGTAATTGTCTGTTTCATGCGGACGTAATGGTTTAGATCGCATGCCCCGTGCAAAGCTAAATAATGAAGATCTAGGATTAAGGCTGAACTCCAGGCGCAAATTATTTAAGAATATTCCTTAAAGTGGTTATAAATCCTTACATATACCCAGTGAAGTGACTGGTCTCAGGTCATACACACAGATGAAACAAATCCTCATCTGCAGCCTTCTTTTCTCTACATTTGTTCAAAGTCCAGAATTTAAAAAGCTTGTCTAAGCTTTCAGAAAAAGGGGGTGGGGAGCTGAAGTAACACTCTGCAGATCTCAGTGGGGAGAGGATTGGAAGGAAGAGGCGCCCCCCCCCGCCACACAGCACCCGGAAACAAACAGAGATGAGGCTGTCAAATCAGCTGGAGGTCCCTCCCCTGTCACTAATTTTTCTATTGGTGTCAGGAAGACTTGTCAGAAGTGAATCATGCTGATAGTGGAGGAAGGAAGCAGCAGACAGAAATTAGACTTAGTGCTCTTAGTTGAGACACGCCCACACTATAGAGGGGATATGCTTTGTTCATATTTCATATCTGAGGTTTTCAAGCACTTAAAGAGGAGCTCCAGCCCCCCCCCCCCAAAAAAAAATTTAATGTCAGCAGCTACAAAGACTGTAGCTGCTGACTTTTAATATTAGAGCACTTACCCATCCAGGAATCCAGTGGTGTCCTCACCCAAAGTAGTAGGAGATATTTATTTTACCTACAGGTAAGCTTTATTATAAGCTTACTTGTAGGCAAAAGTTGCCTAAAAGAGTTCACTACCGTTTTAAGACCAGTGATGGGTCAATAATCCTGTGTTGGACATGAGGACGCTAAACGACAGTCCACCGTTAGAGCAGGGGTGTACACCATCCGCTGGGGAAGCAGGGAATCGTGTAAGTAAAATGCCTTTACTCTCCCCTAGACCTACACAAACCATTCAAGCTGGCAGTGCGAGGGCAACTCTACTTCAAGGGAGAATTTTCAGATTCCCCAGAAATTGGCTTTAAATGTTTAAAGCGTTTTACCCCCACACTTCATATTCCTGATATGTGGCTCCTTTTTTTCTTTTTTTTTTTTTTTTTTTTTTTTTATCTATACAAAAATGTTTTGCCTTTCATTTCTATTTTAAACCGAATGTATCGCCCAGTATAGCCTAGAAATGGGAAGCATTCCACTCTTCTGATAAATTATTGATCTAGTGGCTAATATTTAAATCTCTGTCTATACAATATCAAAAATATGGAAGGTAAAAACTGAAATGACACAATGTGCACCCAGACAGTACATGGAGCCTTGACTTCTGCCCAAAGTGAGAGGAAGCACTAGAAAAGCAAAAGCAGAGGGTGCACAAGCCTTGTCATTACCTTTTTACAAATCCTTTTATTGAAGTAATAAAAAAACAAGATGCAGACTCGCATACGGCAGTGTCTCACATCACCTGGTCCACTGCGCGAATCCCATAGGGAAGACACCTAAAACATCAAATCTCAATAATGCGTAGTCCATCATTAAAGTGTAAGTCCATCCTAACACTAAAATCCCTATTGTCTGTAGACATCAACTATATAATGCTAACCTATCTAACCCTGTAAAGAAGAAATCGGTATACATAACTTTTTTTTTTTTTTTAAGTCGGTCCGGTCTCCAGCAGTGGAAGCTCTGCAGAGGATATAGCCGGCAACGGCTGTGAAATGAATGGGGAGTGACGTCACCCATAGACTTGCTATGGGGCTTCCGTTGTCGGATGTGTCCTCTGCACCGGCTGACAGCTCAGTGTGGGATCGGGTCGGATAGGTTTAAAGAGGGGGGGGGGGGAGATTACTGATTTCTTTACAGGGTTAGATAGGATAGTGTTATAGTGTTAGATCGTCGATGTCTGCAGATGCAGGGATTTTAGTGTTAGGGTGGACTTTAAGGCCTCTTTCACACGGGACGGATCCATGATGATCTGCCCCGTGAATATCCCGCTTGCTCAGCGGGGATTGCTCCGCTGAGCAGGCAGATGACAGGTCCGTCGCTGCACAACTTGTCAGAGTGCCGCTCTCCCCTATGGGGGATCGGATGACGGACCGTAGAGACCGTAGTGTCCGTCGTCATCCAATCCGAAAACGGATGGAAAAGTAGGTTTTTCCTCCGTTACACTTTTTCGGGTTGAAGCGGGTCAGATGTCAGCGGACATGTCACCGCTGACATCCGACGCTCCGTAGAGGTCTATGGAGGGTCTGTTCAGGTCCGCCTAAAAAACTGACAGGCGGACCTGAACGGATCGTTCGTGTGAAAGAGGCTTAAGTCTTTTGGATTATGCCCAATAATATCCAAGCATCTCCCATTCACAGGTGGGCTGTACATCTCTAAACATGTGACCCCATGCATTATAGTATGTAAGCATATACTTTATCTATCTATCTATCTAGGCCACATCTTAGCCTTCATATGCCAGCAATATTCCACAATGCATGGTCTCATTGGGGTTATATGTTTACATACTATGATGCAATGTTTTACTTGGGCTTCCCCAGTCCTTAGGCGGCTGCAAAGTCTTGCCAAAACTTGAGTTATTGTCCAAGGTCCATTATTGCCTGAACTAGGTTTGCACTGATACACTTTTTTTTTTTTTTTTTTTGCGATGCTCAAGTATTTGCTGATACTGATTACCGATACCCTTTGCAGTACGATTTGAGCCCATACAAAATGAATGGCCTTAAATCTCACTGCAAAGAAATGCATGCCATTAGAAATAGCATGTGCTGCGATTCCTGTCCAAATCGCATGCCGTTAACCACATTGCTCCTGTGTGAACCCAGGCTGAAGCCATTATGACAAGCCTGGGTTCACACAGGAGCAGTGGGGGAAATCGCATGCAATTCTTTACAGTGCAATGTGAGCCCATTCAATTTTGTATGGGCTCTAATCGCACCGAAAAGGTATCGGTTTCAGGTATTGTTGCATGTGCACGAGTACCAGTACTTGCGCAAATGCTTAGGATCAGCACTGGTATCAGTATCGGTGCAACTCTAGCCAGAACATCTATCTTGAGTACAGGAGGTTGGTTGTTGAGATTAGGCACTGCCTCTCCTGACAGAAAGCATCTCCCTCTATCATTTAAACAGTCACATTCCAGAATTTCAGTGGTGAGTACAGGATCTGTAGAGTGGAAGGACTTAACCACAACTGGGGCAGTAGTTGAAGCCTGCTATACAGACTAATGCCGCGTACACACGGTCGGACTTTACGGCGGACTTTGCCCGGCGGATTTTTCGACGTACTTTCCGACGGACTTTGTGAATGAACGGACTTGCCTACACACAATCCACCAAAGTCCGTCGAATTCGTACGTGATGACGTACGACCGGACTAAAACAAGGAAGTTCATAGCCAGTAGCCAATAGCTGCCCTAGCGTGCCTTTTTGTCCGTCGAACTAGCATACAGACGAGAGGACTTTTCGACCGGACTCGATTTCAACGGATAAATTTTAAACAAGTTTAAAATCTAAGTCCGTCCAACTTTTGAGAAAACAAAGTCCGCTGGAGCCCACACACATCGAATTGTCCGACGAAATCCAGTCCGCCGGGCAAAGTCCGCCGTAAAGTCCGCTCGTGTGTACGCGGCATTAGCCTAAAATCCACGCGAGAGCTCCCTAGAGCCTAGTCAGACTTATATTTTGCATTAACACTCCTAATCGTAACACAGCACTGCAGTGCATTTTGGTGCTATTCATTTTGAATGACACCTAAGAGTACACCCAAAGAATCACAATGAATGAATTGTTAATGCATCACAACACACTGCACAGACTAATTTACAGAAAAAACCTTCCAATAGGACTTTATAAGGCATAGACTCCAAGGAAATAGGATTGAGAATTAAAAAGGTATAACATTTTATTGTTTGGAAATATTAAAAATTGCCGTGCAGAATTAAAACATAAACTGATGCGGTTACAGTAAATACATAATGATTACAAAAGATAAACGACAGTTCTCTGTCAATGGTACAACCAAAATCAGAGTGGTACCCAATGCATTTCGAGAGATTGCGTAATTCCTCTTCTATAGGGGTGGCTGGTTTATAGATAAAGGGGTTGTAAAGGTTCCTCTGTTTTTAAAAAAACAAAATGTCATGCTTACCTCCGCTGTGCAGTTGGTTTTGCACAGAGTGGCCCCGATCTTCCTCTTCTGGGGTCCCTCTGCGGCGCTCCTGGCTCCTCCCCCTTTTCTAGTGTCCCATCTGAGAAGCACACTCCTACAGGACACCCATGTGTGCGCATTCCCGTGTCCTGCTGCTTTGTCTGTTAACACAGAAACTAGGACTCGGCTCCGTCCTCTTTAACACAATATCTACAGTGGTAAAATGGGGGGGGGGGGGGGGGGGGATACAATTAGAAACTATCACAAACATTTTTGATATAGCGTACTTTCATTATACAGGTATTTACTAACCATATGGATAGACTTTCATAGCCTAAATGGCCGCATTGTTTTAAAAACAAGGAGAGTTGCCGCCATGAGACACCAGAAGTCCAAGGGAATGGGGAGCAGTGTGCCCAACTCAGGCTCCCCACAAGGGGCACAAAGCCTCATCCCAAAGGGATATGCCGCACCAGATGCCAAGGACAAAGGGAATCTACCAATATAAAGCAAAATGATCAGTAATCAGGTCAGATTGCTAATCATTTTGTTTTAACACACCGCAATGAGCTGGATAGGTCTGAGTCCCTTGGGTAAGGATGAGCTCGGCATGTTCGCACACTCCACGTGCAGAGCCCGCCAGGAAGTCGGCACTGCTCTGCGCTAATCACAGGCAGTGAGACATCTGCGCAGCTGCAGAGATCGGGAAATGTCTCCCTGCCTGTGATTAGCGCAGTGCCAACTTCCTGGCAGGCTCTGCACGTGGAGTGTGCGAACACGCCAGAGCTCATCCTTGCCCTTGGGTGTATTCACACCGCTGCATTTTTATACACGATGAGTTGGGTACTGAATGAAACCATCCTCCTTTCCATGCTTTGATGCAGTGCGGTTTGTTTAAAATATTGCTAGCAGCCTAAATCCAGTCATAGACAGTTCAGTTGTCAAGTGTTTTTTAAAAAACAAAAAAAAACATGCATTACATAGAAACAACATATACAATCCGTGTATGTAAAATGCATGCAACGCACATTTCACATGTAAAACCTGTGCCTGCTCCCTGTTAAAAACACAGCACATTTTAAAATTCATCAATAATGCACATCCAAACTGGTGTTAAAGAGCTGTGATTGCACAATAAAGGGCACATGAATCAGTTTGACGATTAACACAGAAACGGACACAACAAGATGCCTTCTAGTTGGCTACATTCCACCATGTTTTAGGGCCATTTCACACCATGCTTGCAGAGGCATCGCACAGGAGTGGGCTGTGCATTCCTGTACGGTTTACACCGCATTCAAAACGCACTCCATTTACAGTCTGCAGCGGGTGTCAATAATAAGTTAAAGCAGAACTTCACCCAAAAGAAGAAGTTCCGCTCTTCCTCAACAATTGTGACATCATTTTTAGGGTGGGGTTTGAGTGGATACCTGGTTTTGACAGGTACCCGCTCCCCCACTTCTGGTCAGATTGCCCTGGCGATCTGAACAGAAGTTAGGCCCCCCCCTTCTTCCCCTGCAGCCTTCCGGGATGTGTCACAGGTCTCAGAAAGCTGTGGCACCAATCAAACAGCGCAATGCAGTTCGCGAATGCACAGCCGGCTGCCCACAGTTAGTATGGCAAAGCCAGGGACTGAAGCCTGGTGAAGAAAGTGTCAAAACCAAAGAATTTCCAAGCTCAACTTACCAACCAGCCTGCGACCAACCGAATTAACCAGTTTAACAGTATGTGTTTTAAAAACAGGGGTTTAGTTGCACACATTTGCAAATACACAATTTGCCTTGCCACAATTCTGTCTCTGAGCTCTTCAGGTAGTTCCTTTGACCTCATTTGCTCTGACATGCACTGTGAGCTGTAAGGTCTTATATAGACTGGTGTGTGGCTTTCCTAATCAAGTCCAATCGGTATAATCAAACACAGCTGGACTCAAATGAAGGTGTAGAACCATCTCAAGGATGATCAGAAGAAATGGACAGCACCTGAGTTAAATATATGAGTGTCACAGCAAAGGGTCTGAATACTTAGGACCATGTGATTTTTTAGTTTTTTTCTTTCTTAATAAATCTGCAAAAATTTCAAAAATTCTGTGTTTTTCTGTCAATATGGGGTGCTGTGTGTACATTGATGAGGAAAAAAAAATGAACTTAAATGATTTTTGCAAATGGCTGCAATATAACAAAGAGTGAAAAAAGGGGGTCTGAATATTTTCCATCCATATATATATATATATATATATATATATATATATATATATATATATATATATATATATATATATATATATATATATATATATATATATATATATATATATATATATATATATATATATATATATATATATATATATATATATATATTAGTGTTAGTTGGATTGTTGATACAATTTGTTATTCCCTACAGTGACCGATCACCACCTGCTGCGTTACGCCACTCTACCCAGGGAAATAGTATGCACAGAGAATCTCACCCCATGGAAGAAGCTGCTGCCTTGTGGCTCCAAGGTACTGTGTCAATCTTACTATTGCTCTTTGTAGTTTGATCTAAGACCATCTTTTCATTTTTCCTTTTATCTACACAGGTGGGCCTGGCCTCCCTATTGGAGGCAGAACGTCTGTATTACAGCAGCTACCACTCCCAGTCAGTACACATCAGGCCAATTTGTAGGGTAAGATGTTTTATGTACTCCAAGCTGACCCTTCTGTCATTTCCAGCCTAAGACAGCGCCATCTTGGCCTCTGCTGCACATGTGATCAGTTGTGACACCCGCCTGTTCTGGTTCTGGAAGCTCCATTGAGAGCTGACATAAGCACACTGGCTACTGTGACAATTCACCAGAGACGTCCCTTGAATGTAATGTGTTTTAAGGGCTCATTCACACCACATGCAGTGCTTTTCTTTTTTTTCTGCATCAACAAAGCATGGAAAGTAAGGTTATATGGTTTCCAATGGCATAGTTCACACCAGTGCAGTGAGTTCCAGTGCTTCTCAGTTCTTTGGGGGAAAAAAAAAGTACAACATGCTGGTTTTTGTTTTTTTTTTCCTGCACATATCGGTAGTGGAACATGTTAAAAAGCATCAAAAATGGATTAAAAAAAAAAAACGCACCAGACCCTAGTACAGTGGAAAAAAAAAAAAAAATAGACCTTAATCTCCTGGAGGATGTTTTTTGTGGTGTGAATGGGCACTAAGAAGCCACTAAATTGATGGTTTTAGTTTTATGGTTTTACAAATTCATTAGTAACGGCATGAGGTGAGCTTTTAGTGTCATGTATTTTTTTTTAAAGTGGTATTTAAACCCAAACCAAAAATGTAATATGTGTGTTCACTGCACTATTTAAAAAATAATTGTTTGTGCTGCTTCTTAATATTTAATAAACATGCAAATGAGGTGAAATGCCTGTTAATGTAAATAAGAGACCAATAATTCCACAGTCACGCACTAATTAATCTAAAAAATCTTCTATTAGCAGCGTGAAATGATCAACATAAAACACCCATACATAATAAAAAGTGTCTATATGGCATATCCAAACAATATATATGCTCCCAACATATGCAAATCAATATGGTAATACAGTCCAATAAACAAAATCTCGTTGATCCACCAAAATTCTTCACCAAAGTGATGTGTGCCGATTCCACTCCCGTAGCCTCCCTGGCGGTTTTCCCGAGTGTGGCTCGGGGTTAAAATTCAGTACCATTAGCGGTAACCCCGAGCCACACTCGGGATCGCATTGCAGGATCCTGGGGCGGCGTTACTTACCTTGTCCCCGGGATCCTGCGATGTCCCCCGCAGTGTCCGAGGGCTCCGTCCTCCTCCGAAGCCTCTCCGTGCCAGGCTCCGTTCCCTGCGAGCGGCGCGACGCACGGGGGCGGAGCCTGGCGGCAAATTCAAAAAAATGTCAAAAGCATAACACATACAGTACTGTAATCTTACAGATTACAGTACTGTATGAAATGATTTCACATCCCTTTTGTCCCCAGTGCTTTGTCACATGCCCTGCATGCAATTTTACATGATATACACTGTTCTTTCTGCCTGGAAACTGGAGATTGTCCATAGCAACCAAAAAGTGTCCCTTTACGTCAAAAGTGGCTTTAGACCAGCTAGAAAACAGCGATAATAAATTAGAACACTTGCAGAATTGAGCGATAGTGAATTGTGGGGAAATTTATTTTATTACTATTTTTTTTTTTTTTTTTTTTTTTAATTATTTATTTTTATTTATTATATTATAATTTATGTTTTTGTGTTTCAAACTTTATCATACCCGGGATATCTACTAGACTCTGGTTTGGACAGATTTAAGTGTGTTATTGTTAAGATTTACAGACCTACAATATAAAACGCCAAATTTCCATGCAAAATAATGGTACCGCTTTCAGCACCTAAAATCCGAAATAATCATACCGCCAGGGAGGTTAAGAATAAAGCTCACCAGATGCTGTTGCCTTTCACTCTCGTGTCTGGCAAATCTCGCCTTATTAGATATTATTGAAGAGCCGCTGTGAGGAAGTCAGAAGTGACAAAACGCGTCGGGGGCGTAGCTACATGCTGAAGCTGAGATGGTGACTCCACGTGTATGATGGAATTATTAGCACATCGCAGCAGTGAGTCACCTGCCATGTTTGGAATTTTAAATATGTAAAAAAAACCAAAAAGGGGTTAACGCTGCGCTAGAAGCCCAATAATTGATTGGTAACTATAAGGGATTAACCTTTACCAACTAAAAACACATTTAATAAAAAACAAGGTTTTAACCCAAATTACCAAAGCAGCCAGCATAAAAAAGTCAGATACATACTCCAGATACTAGTAATATTATTATGCAGCGCTAAGGGCAGCCAATAAATGAACATGACAAAATTATTAAAAATTATTAAACCATAATATCATAATCAATAACATAAAAGAATACCATAATAATTCAAAACCACTGTAGGATATGTGTATATTGAAATATTAAAAATTAATGGTGTCAAATAAATCAAAGAGAGCACATAAAAAGTCCCATCACAAAGAGTGCGATTGAAGAATTCATATATAAAGTTCATAAATATAAAAAGAAGAAGAAAAAAATCCGAAATCCGTGATAAAAAAATCCAATCTCCCAAAAAGTGAATACACCCAAGTGGATATGAGGCTCCTTACCGACTCAAAAGACCAACAGAGGTCTATCCAAGCATATGGGAGATTACAGGTTTCCCAATAACCTATACCAGCATCTGGATCTGTGGCTGAGGCTGTATGGCTCCGGAGATAAAAGCAAGAAAGGCTCCCATAGTGTAATCGTTCCAATCAGTAATGTTTAATAAGTAAAAAGATGCACTTACAAATAGTTCCAATAAACGAGTGTCAGATAAATCTTAATGTTACAGCGTCTCCGCAGCCAAAAAACATACCAACGTGATGAAAAGTGAATGCAACAGCCAGGAATTTCAGAAAGGACGCCATATCATAATTGAATAAATTATTTAAAAACCTCTACAGAATAAACAAAAAAAGTGTGCATCTAAGTAGTTAACCCCACATAAAAAATCCATAATTGATAAATAAAATAAAAAATATTATCTATTAATTATTAAATAAAAATAAAAAAATAAATAAATAAAATAAAAATACAGACATATATAGAAAAAATCTCTAAACTGATTAGGAATTATTAATAAAAGAATTAATGTCCCAATCTACATTAAGCCCAAAGGGCACATAACTCATCATGTCAAATATCCATCTCGTTTCTAACCTGGAAATGGCTCTAAATTTATTACTACCCCTCCAGTGACATTGAAGTTTGGCTATTGCCACAAAGAGGGTCCCCTTAATTTTCTTATCGTGGTATTTGGCATAATGCCTAGACAGGTTATGTTTAGTAAATCCACGCCTAATGTTGCCCACATGTTCAGATAACCTCACGTGAAGAGCTCGCTTTGTGTGCCCAATATATTGCTTTGAACAGGGGCACTGTATCATGTACACTACATATTCAGTAGTGCATGTGATGAATGACTCAATCCTATATATTTGATTGGTTTGAGTTGATTGGAAACTCTCACATTTGCGGCCTCTGAAAGCATTAAGCTGGCAAATTTCACATTTTCTGCAGGGATGAAAACCATTAAGAGATGGAAAAAAAGAGATAGGCTTAGGAGGATCTACAATATTGGGAGCAATCATATGCCGTAAAGTAGGTGCTCCTCTAAAAATAACTACTGGATGGTCCGGTAAACTAGGGCCAAGTACCCTATCGTTCTTCAACAGGCCCCAATGTCTGTTCAGTATCTTTTTGACCAAGAAATGCTGGTTAGAATATCTCGTTACTAAAGAGCAGGCAAATCGATTATCAGAAACATGATTCGCCAACCTATCCCCACTGAGCATAGTATTTCTATCCAAATTACCCACCTGGGTAATGGTGTCATCTATCTCAGCCTCAGGATACCCCTTCTCCAGAAATCTCATTTTTAAAATCTGGGCCTGCTGTAGATAATCAGGAAAATTAGTGCAGTTACGCCTGATTCTCTGGAGCTGGCCTTTGGGGACCGCCTTAAGCCAGGGGGTATGATGGCAACTACTCATGGAATTTTAACAAGGCGATTTTTGAATCTGTTATGATGTAAGTGTATTACTTTAACCACTTCAGCCCGGAAGGATTTATCCCCTTCCTGACCAGAGCACTTTTTGCGATTCGGCACTGCGTCGCTTTAACTGACAGTTGTGCGACGTTGCACCCAAACAAAATTGACGTCCCTTTTTTTTTTTTTTTTTTTTTTTTTTTTTTTTTTTCCCCACAACTAGAGCTTTCTTTTGGTGGTGTTTGATCGCCTCTACGTTTATTTTTTGCACTATAAACAAAAACAGAGCGACAATTTTGAAAAAAACGCATTATTTTTTACTTTTTGCTATAATAAATATCGCCCAAAAATATATATATATAAAAAAAAAATAATAATTTTCCTCCGTTTAGGCCGATATGTATTCTACACATTTTTGGTAAAAAAAAAAAATCGCAATAAGCGTATATTGAGTGGTTTGCACAAAAGTTATAGCGTCTACAAAATAGGGGAGATATAATATATATATATATATATATATATATATATATATATATATATATATATATATATATATATATATATATATATATATATATATATATATATATATATATACACTCAAGTATAAGTCGAATTTTTCAGCCCTTTTTTTCGGGCTGAAAGTTTCCCTTCGACTTATACTCGAGTCACCGCCATCTGTCTGCATGATCAGCGTGTCATGCAGGCGGCCGGCGTGTGATGATAATGCTCGGAGGCTATTCCAGCTTTCAAAAGCCGCGCCTCCTGCTCTTCTGTGATAGGCTGTACACTGACAGCTGTTCAGCCTATCACGGACATTCTCTCATCCTCGTCCGTGGTATGAGAATGAGAGAATGTCCGTGATAGGCGGTCAGCCTATCACAGACGAGGAGGAGGCGCGGCTTTTGAACTGTGGAATGGCCGCCGAACAGTATCATCACACGCCGGCCGCCGTCTGAGGAAGGAGATCGCCACAGGGAGGAAGGAGATCGCCACAGGGAGGCTACACAGGACACAGGTAGGCTGCACATGCACACAGGAACACAGGGCACACAGGAACACAGGGCACACAGGAACACAGGGCACACAGGGCACACAGGGCACACAGGGCACACAGGAACACAGGGCACACAGGAACACAGGGCACACAGGAACACAGGGCACACAGGAACACAGGACACACATGCACAGGACACAGGTAGGCTGCACAGGACACAGGGAGGCATGCAGCTGCAGATGGGCATTATTGACCCTCTGCATTTCTCACCCTCGTCTTATACTCGGGTCAATAAGTTTTTCCCATTTTTTTTTTTTTTTTTTTTTTTTTTTTTTTTTTTTTTTTTTTTTTTTTGTGGTAAATTAGGGGCCTCGACTTATACTCGGAACGACTTATACTCGAGTATATACGGTATATATAATTTTTTTTTTTTTTTTTTTTCTAATGGCCGCGATCTGCGATTTTTATCATGACTGCGATATTATGGCGGACACATCGGACAATTTTGACACATTTTTGGGACCATTGGCATTAATACAGCGTTCAATGCTATAAAATTGCATTGATTACTGTAAAAATGGCAGTGAAGGGGTTAACACTAGAGGGCACTCGAGGGGTTAACTGTGTTCCCTGGGAGGTGATTCTAACTGAAGGGGGATGGGACTGACTAGAGGAAGTGACGGATCGTGGTTCCTAGCTAATAGGAACACGCGATCTGTCAGAACAGGGAAGTGTGTGTTTACACACACTCATCCCTGTTGTCTCTCCTGCCCACAATCACTCGTGGCTGGTGGTCATCACGACCGTTGGCCACGAGCATCGGCAACCCGCTGTGCAGCACGCACGTGCCGTTATCCCGACCCCCGCGAGTCAACGTATAGCTACGACGGCTCGCGCAGGGGAGCCAACCTTCCGCAGTATAACTGAGGCGGTTGTTTGGGAAGTGGTTAATAAACCGATTACCATAAAGTGTTATTACACTATTGGAGGCTCTGTCTCAATTTCTATCCCCACATGTGTAGAGTGTCTTTATTGATCTGGATGGAGATTGGCGCGCAATAAGCAGCTCTTCAATAATCTCTAATAAGGCGATATTACAGACACGAGAGAATAAAAACCTTGAGTGAGGATCCTGATTGCCATCTAACAGCAGAAATATCTATTTTTGTTGGTCTAATTCTTTTAATCATTATCACATAAAGCCATATGATCTTATGGTATTTCAGGAACCAGATTGTTCAGAAGTTTCCTGGGAGCTGCGCCAATCCTTAACAGTAGTTTTTGATATGTATACCAACGGACAGGGGAAAAGAGGTATGTTTTGAATATTGGCTGGTCCATTTCTTGTTTATATGAAAATACATTTATTTATCATATTCTTTGGTGTTCTGACAAAAACTCCAACTCGCCAAAATTTCCAACCACGTCACTTCCGGTGACTGTTCAGCAGCAATAATTGGAGATTTCGATGAGTTGCCTGTTTTCACAGAACACTGGCAGCATATACAGTACGGTACACCATATAATGAATCGACATTGTTAGTCCATCCTATACTAACCAACAACATGGCCGCCTCCCAAGGCAGTGACCATTTTGGTTCTAGTCTTTCAGGCTTCTTTTCCCTGGTGATCTGCCACTAATGCACTTCCTGTCCTAGGGTGACAACACTCACTGAACTGTACCTAATAGAGGAGCAGTGTTGTCACCTGAGGCTGTTCTCCTTATTTGGACTGTAGACATGCCCGCCTTCCCTTGCCTTTTTTTCCTCATTTTCATAATATATGGAGAGGTGTTCTGCAGTTCACAAAAGATAGCCAAGCAAGCTGGTTTCAGTTCAATGCACAAAGTTACAAGGATACCGATCTTCTGGAAAGGTCAATAGGTATTTTTCTTTACTTGTAGAAAATGTTTTTTTACCTGTAAGAAGAAAACCTACCCTGTGTGGATTATCCTGCCATCCGGGCGAATTCTG